>NC_136630.1:345700-875700 GCF_933228915.1 Telmatherina bonti
ACGAGGTGGGAATGTGGACTAAACGAGGTGGGAATGTGGACTAAACGAGGTGGGAATGTGGTCTAAACGAGGTGGGAATGTGGTCTAAACGAGATGGGAATGTGGACTAAACGAGGTGGGAATGTGGTCTAAACGAAGTCGGAATGTGGTCTAAACGAGATGGGAATGTGGACTAAACGAGGTGGGAATGTGGTCTAAACGAAGTGGGAATGTGGACTAAAAGCGGTGGGAATGTGGTCTAAACGAGGTGGGAATGTGGACTAAACGAAGTGGGAATGTGGTCTAAACGAGGTGGGAATGTGGTCTAAACGAGGTGGGAATGTGGTCTAAACGAAGTGGGAATGTGGTCTACACGAGATGGGAATGTGGACTAAACGCGGTGGGAATGTGGACTAAATGAGGTGGGAATGTGGTCTAAACGAGGTGGGAATGTGGTCTACACGAGATGGGAATGTGGACTAAACGCGGTGGGAATGTGGTCTAAACGAGGTGGGAATGTGGTCTAAACGAGATGGGAATGTGGACTAAACGAGGTGGGAATGTGGTCTAAACGAAGTCGGAATGTGGTCTAAACGAGATGGGAATGTGGACTAAACGAGGTGGGAATGTGGTCTAAACGAAGTGGGAATGTGGACTAAAAGCGGTGGGAATGTGGTCTAAACGAGGTGGGAATGTGGACTAAACGAAGTGGGAATGTGGTCTAAACGAGGTGGGAATGTGGTCTAAACGAGGTGGGAATGTGGTCTAAACGAAGTGGGAATGTGGTCTACACGAGATGGGAATGTGGACTAAACGCGGTGGGAATGTGGTCTAAACGAGGTGGGAATGTGGACTAAATGAGGTGGGAATGTGGTCTAAACGAGGTGGGAATGTGGTCTACACGAGATGGGAATGTGGACTAAACGCGGTGGGAATGTGGTCTAAACGAGGTGGGAATGTGGAGTAAATGAGGTGGGAATGTGGTCTAAACAAGGTGGGAATGTGGTCTAAACGCGGTGGGAATGTGGACTAAGCGAGGTGGGAATGTGGTCTAAACGAGGTGGGAATGTGGGCTAAACGAGGTGGGAATGTGGACTAAACGGGGTGGGAATGTGGACTAAACGCGGTGGGAATGTGGACTAAACGAGATGGGAATGTAGACTAAACGAGATGGGAATGTGGTCTAAAAGAGGTGGGAATGTGGACTAAACGAGATGGGAATGTGGTCTAAACGAGGTGGGAATGTGGACTAAACGAGGTGGGAATGTGGACTAAACGAGGTGGGAATGTGGACTAAACGCGGTGGGAATGTGGTCTAAACGAGGTGGGAATGTGGACTAAACGAGGTGGGAATGTGGACTAAACGAGGTGGGAATGTGGACTAAACGAGGTGGGAATGTGGACTAAACGAGGTGGGAATGTGGTCTAAACGAGATGGGAATGTGGACTAAACGAGGTGGGAATGTGGTCTAAACGAAGTGGGAATGTGGACTAAACGAGGTGGGAATGTGGTCTAAACGAAGTGGGAATGTGGACTAAAAGCAGTGGGAATGTGGTTTAAACGAGGTGGGAATGTGGACTAAACGAGGTGGGAATGTGGTCTAAACGAAGTCGGAATGTGGACTAAAAGCGGTGGGAATGTGGACTAAACGAGGTGGGAATGTGGTCTAAACGAGGTGGGAATGTGGACTAAACGAGGTGGGAATGTGGTCTAAACGAGGTGGGAATGTGGTCTAAACGAGGTGGGAATGTGGACTAAACGAGGTGGGAATGTGGACTAAACGCGGTGGGAATGTGGACTATACGAAGTGGGAATGTGGTCTAAACGAGGTGGGAATGTGGTCTAAACGAGGTGGGAATGTGGACTAAACGCGGTGGGAATGTGGACTAAACGCGGTGGGAATGTGGACTAAACGAAGTGGGAATGTGGTCTAAACGAGGTGGGAATGTGGACTAAACGAGGTGGGAATGTGGACTAAACGCGGTGGGAATGTGGACTATACGAAGTGGGAATGTGGTCTAAACGAGGTGGGAATGTGGTCTAAACGAGGTGGGAATGTGGACTAAACGCGGTGGGAATGTGGACTATACGAAGTGGGAATGTGGTCTAAACGAGGTGGGAATGTGGACTAAACGAGGTGGGAATGTGGACTATACGAAGTGGGAATGTGGACTAAACGCGGTGGGAATGTGGACTATACGAAGTGGGAATGTGGTCTAAACGAGGTGGGAATGTGGTCTAAACGAGGTGGGAATGTGGACTAAACGCGGTGGGAATGTGGACTATACGAAGTGGGAATGTGGACTAAACGCGGTGGGAATGTGGACTATACGAAGTGGGAATGTGGTCTAAACGAGGTGGGAATGTGGTCTAAACGAGGTGGGAATGTGGACTAAACGCGGTGGGAATGTGGACTATACGAAGTGGGAATGTGGACTAAACGAGGTGGGAATGTGGACTAAACGCGGTGGGAATGTGGACTATACGAAGTGGGAATGTGGACTAAACGAGGTGGGAATGTGGACTATACGAAGTGGGAATGTGGTCTAAACGAGGTGGGAATGTGGTCTAAACGAGGTGGGAATGTGGACTAAACGCGGTGGGAATGTGGACTAAACGCGGTGGGAATGTGGTCTAAACGAAGTGGGAATGTGGACTAAACGAGAGTCTTCCTCCTCTTCTTGCAGGTGTTTATGGAATTTGCTAAGGAGCAGGAGAGCGAGGAGGACGAGGTGGGATCCCTCAGCACCACCTTCCAGTGGCAGCGTCTGCATCACGATGTCTCCATGTCCATCAGCCACGTTGACAGCATCGTCCACCAGCTGTGACCCGAATCAAAGCGCCGGGCTTTATGGTCTGAGGGCCAAACTGACGCACTTCGGCCAAGACGGACTGGGTGGCGCACACAGACGTTCCGGTTCATTTGGTGTATAACCTTCGTCCTGGATCATGCCGCCGTAGGTCGGCGCTGTTGGTCGGTCTCGGTTCCTTGGACTGTACTGTTTGTGATCTGGTTTTCGCTCCGCTACACAATCAAAGCAGCACATATCCGATCCACACCTGACTGAGCTGTGGTCCAGTTGACTTTCCCACCAGCACGCCCATCCTGATATCCAAACACTCCGACCGCAGGCGGCGATCCTATCAACAGTTTGGGAACGTTGTACAGAGTATGCACCAGTTCATGTAGCACAGCACCCTCTATTGTCATGATGGAGCGCTGCGGCTGAAGGTCATCAGCTGGAGGTGTCTTCATTGGAGGCTCTTTATCGGTTGGAGATGGCGTTCTGATGATGAGACATTCGTCTGAAACCCATTTACAGCTCTGACGGACGCCACTCCTTCACTTTGGTGACACGACTAAACTCTATGTTTCTGTATGGGATCAAGGGACGGTGGGGGGACGATGGAGGGACGTAACCACGGTGGGGTGGCATAACCATGGTGGGGGGACGTGACGACGGTGGGGGGACTAGACGACGGTGGGGGGAGGGCATGACGACGGTGGGGGGACTAGACGACGGGGGGGGGGGGGGTGAACACGGTGGGGGGACTAGACGACGGTGGGGGGAGGGCATGACGACGGTGGGGGGACTAGATGACGGTGGGGGGAGGGCATGACGACGGTGGGGGGACTAGATGACGGTACGGGGTCTAGACGACGGTGGGGGGAGGGCATGACGACGGTGGGGGGACTAGATGACGGTACGGGGTCTAGACGACGGTGGGGGGACTAGACGACGGTGGGGGGGCGATGACGACGGTGGGGGGGAGATGAACACGGTGGGGGGACTAGACGACGGTGGGGGGGGGTGAACACGGTGGGGGGACTAGACGACGGTGGGGGGACTAGACGACGGTGGGGGGGGGGGTGAACACGGTGGGGGGACTAGACGACGGTGGGGGGACTAGACGACGGTACGGGGTCTAGACGACGGTGGGGGGACTAGATGACGGTACGGGGTCTAGACGACGGTGGGGGGACTAGACGACGGTGGGGGGACTAGATGACGGTACGGGGTCTAGACGACGGTGGGGGGTCTAGACGACGGTGGGGGGACTAGACGACGGTGGGGGGCGATGACGACGGTGGGGGGGAGATGAACACGGTGGGGGGACTAGACGACGGTGGGGGGGGGTGAACACGGTGGGGGGACTAGACGACGGTGGGGGGACTAGACGACGGTGGGGGGGGGGGTGAACACGGTGGGGGGACTAGACGACGGTGGGGGGACTAGACGACGGTGGGGGGGGGGGTGAACACGGTGGGGGGACTAGACGACGGTGGGGGGGGGGCATGACGACGGTGGGGGGACTAGACGACGGTGGGGGGGGGGTGAACACGGTGGGGGGACTAGACGACGGTGGGGGGACTAGACGACGGTGGGGGGGGGGGGTGAACACGGTGGGGGGACTAGACGACGGTGGGGGGGGGGGCATGACGACGGTGGGGGGACTAGACGACGGTGGGGGGGGCATGATGACGGTGGGGGGACTAGACGACGGTGGGGGGGGGAGATGAACACGGTGGGGGGGCATGACGACGGTGGGGGGACTAGACGACGGTGGGGGGGGGCATGACGACGGTGGGGGGACTAGACGACGGTGGGGGGGGGGCATGACGACGGTGGGGGGACTAGACGACGGTGGGGGGGGGCATGACGACGGTGGGGGGACTAGACGACGGTGGGGGGACTAGACGACGGTGGGGGGACTAGACGACGGGGGGGGGGGGGGGGGTGAACACGGTGGGGGGACTAGACGACGGTGGGGGGAGGGCATGACGACGGTGGGGGGACTAGATGACGGTACGGGGTCTAGACGACGGTGGGGGGAGGGCATGACGACGGTGGGGGGACTAGATGACGGTACGGGGTCTAGACGACGGTGGGGGGAGGGCATGACGACGGTGGGGGGGGCATGACGACGGTGGGGGGGGGCATAAAGACGGTGGGGGCACTAGACGACGGTGGGGGGCGATGACGACGGTGGGGGGGAGATGAACACGGTGGGGGGACTAGACGACGGTGGGGGGGGCATGATGACGGTGGGGGGACTAGACGACGGTGGGGGGGGGCATGACGACGGTGGGGGGACTAGACGACGGTGGGGGGGGCATGATGACGGTGGGGGGACTAGACGATGGTGGGGGGGGAAGATGAACACGGTGGGGGGGCATGACGACGGTGGGGGGACTAGACGACGGTGGGGGGGGGGGGTGAACACGGTGGGGGGACTAGACGACGGTGGGGGGGGGGCATGACGACGGTGGGGGGACTAGACGACGGTGGGGGGGGGCATGACGACGGTGGGGGGACTAGACGACGGTGGGGGGACTAGACGACGGTGGGGGGACTAGACGACGGTGGGGGGGGGGCATGACGACGGTGGGGGGACTAGACGACGGTGGGGGGACTAGACGACGGTGGGGGGGGGGTGAACACGGTGGGGGGACTAGACGACGGTGGGGGGGGGGCATGACGACGGTGGGGGGACTAGACGACGGGGGGGGGGGGGGGGGGGTGAACACGGTGGGGGGACTAGACGACGGTGGGGGGAGGGCATGACGACGGTGGGGGGGGCATGACGACGGTGGGGGGGGGCATAAAGACGGTGGGGGCACTAGACGACGGTGGGGGGCGATGACGACGGTGGGGGGGAGATGAACACGGTGGGGGGACTAGACGACGGTGGGGGGGGCATGATGACGGTGGGGGGACTAGACGACGGTGGGGGGGGGGCATGACGACGGTGGGGGGACTAGACGACGGTGGGGGGGGCATGATGACGGTGGGGGGACTAGACGATGGTGGGGGGGGAAGATGAACACGGTGGGGGGGCATGACGACGGTGGGGGGACTAGACGACGGTGGGGGGGGGGGGTGAACACGGTGGGGGGACTAGACGACGGTGGGGGGGGGGGGTGAACACGGTGGGGGGACTAGACGACGGTGGGGGGAGGGCATGACGACGGTGGGGGGACTAGATGACGGTACGGGGTCTAGACGACGGTGGGGGGACTAGACGACGTGGGGGGGGAAGATGAACACGGTGGGGGGGCATGACGACGGTGGGGGGACTAGACGACGGTGGGGGGGGGCATGACGACGGTGGGGGGACTAGACGATGGTGGGGGGGGCATGACGACGGTGGGGGGCGATGACGATGGTGGGGGGGGCATGACGACGGTGGGGGGACTAGACGACGGTGGGGGGGGGCATGACGACGGTGGGGGGCGATGACGATGGTGGGGGGGGGCATGACGACGGTGGGGGGGGGGCATGACGACGGTGGGGGGCGATGACGATGGTGGGGGGGGCGATGATGACACTTGCCAGTAAATTGTAATATTTCTGCGACGTCCAGGTGTGACGCGGGTCAAAGCGACGTTATTAATTGCGTGTATCGCTGACTGAGCCAGATGCTGAAGAAATCGTCCAGATCTCGGTGGTTTTCGTCGTCTTTTAGGACATTTAATTTGATGTGGTTTTAATGTGTCTGATTTGAAGCTGCTGCACCTCCAACGTTGTCTTCAGTTCTGTCCGTATTTAATCTGTGAAGTGGGTTTAAAACAGCTCCGGTCCTCAATGGTCACAATACTGCAGTTTTCCCTGTATTCCCTGTATCGACTTTGAGCACCCCTGGTTTAAAAGGCTTTATCATCTTCATCACATTGACCTTCACACCTTTCATGTCTGAGGGACGAAGGGAAGACGGATTTATCTGGCGGGAAACTTTCACTATTTCTGGGAAGCTCTTCACCTTTTCTTTGTTTTATGCAATTCTGGGCACTGATTTGAATCTTTTAGACTGTTGAGTCGTGTTTTGTTTGGGTCTCGTGTTGTCTGGAGGGTCTGTATGACCATCAATAAATGTTGATTCAAAGATTTTATTTTTTTATTTGAATGTTGTCATTAACCTTTTACAACCCATCTGGTCGCCGGCACTGTTAATCACCACAACGGTACACAAAAATAACCATGTTTAACCTTGTTTCCACCACATGTTAGACATACTCAGAACTCACTGGAACATTCAGGAATCAGGATGCATTCACATCAGGACAGTCCACTAGACCCGGTCCGACTATGAACTCCGGTTGGGGACCCGGTCCGGTTGGGGACTGTGTCCAGTTGGGGACCCGGTCCGTTTGGGAACTCGGCCCGGTTGGGGACTGTGTCTGGTTGGGGACTGTCTAGTTGGGAACTGGGTCTGGTTGGGGCCTTGGTCCGGTTGGGGACTTGGCCCGATTGGGGACTGTGTCTGTTTGGGGACTGGGTCCGGTTGGGCACTGGGTCTGGTTGGGCACTGGGTCCGGTTGGGCACTGGGTCTGGTTGGGCACTGGGTCCGGTTGGGAACTCGGCCCGGTTGGGGACTGTGTCTGGTTGGGGACTGGGTCCGGTTGGGGACTGGGTCCGGTTGGGGAGTGGGTCTGGTTGGGGACTGGGTCCGGTTGGGGACTGGGTCCGGTTGGGGACTGGGTCTGGTTGGAGACTGGGTCTGGTTGGAGACTGGGTCCGGTTGGGGACTGGGTCTGGTTGGGGAGTGGGTCTGGTTGGGGACTGGGTCCGGTTGGGGCCTTGGTCCGGTTGAGGACTGTTTCTGGTTGGGGCCTTGGTCCGGTTGGGGCCTTGGTCCGGTTGGGGACTTGGTCCGGTTGGGGACTTGGCCCGATTGGGGACTGGGTCTGGTTGGAGACTGGGTCCGGTTGGGGACTGGGTCTGGTTGGAGACTGGGTCCGGTTGGGGACTGGGTCTGGTTGGGGACTGGGTCTGGTTGGAGACTGGGTCCGGTTGGGGACTGGGTCTGGTTGGGGAGTGGGTCTGGTTGGGGACTGGGTCCGGTTGGGGCCTTGGTCCGGTTGAGGACTGTTTCTGGTTGGGGCCTTGGTCCGGTTGGGGACTTGGCCCGATTGGGGACTGGGTCTGGTTGGAGACTGGGTCTGGTTGGGGAGTGGGTCTGGTTGGGGACTGGGTCCGGTTGGGGACTGGGTCCGGTTGGGGACTGGGTCCGGTTGGGGACTGGGTCTGGTTGGGGACTGGGTCTGGTTGGGGAGTGGGTCCGGTTGGGGAGTGGGTCCGGTTGGGGACTGGGTCTGGTTGGGGACTGGGTCCGGTTGGGGACTGGGTCTGGTTGGGGAGTGGGTCCGGTTGGGGACTGGGTCTGGTTTGGGACTTGGCCCGATTGGGGACTTGGCCCGATTGGGGACTGTGTCTGGTTGGGGACTGGGTCCGGTTGGGGACTGGGTCCGGTTGGGGACTGGGTCCGGTTGGGGACTGGGTCTGGTTGTAGGGGGGTGTGTCCATGCAGATAATGTCCATGCTGCACTGGGGTGAAACCAGCCGAACCATTACCCACAATGCAACGCTACGATGAATTGTACTCTGATCCAGCAGTACCTTTAGGACCATGACTCCTTGGTTCTGGTGGGTCTGAGTGAGCTGTAGCTCCTGGCTGGTGCAGCATCCTGGTGGGCTTTTGGATCTGCTTCCAGGCGTTCCACAGACGGGATTTGACATGTTTTGGTTGGAAATGTTGGGATGTCTGTAAACCTTGGAGATGAAGTCCACATGAAGCGCCGTTCCTCTGGTTTTAATCCAATAAAAAGTAAAGCTGAGCGGAGAGGAACGGTGGTGGACGCAGACCAAACTGCTTCATGAGAGTGTTTGATGAGGCAGTTCCTGCTTCCTCAGACTGAACTCTTTACATTCCTGCAGGTTTTATGATGTTTCTGACGGTACCAGCTGCAAACGGGAGTAGACGGGTTTCCATCACACTGCCCGACACATTCAGACATGAACCGTGACCAGAACCAGCAGATAAACCGGGTTTCTCTTCAGGCCTGGCTGCTTCCAGCAGGCTGCATGGATTTCAGCGCCTGCTCCGAGGTGGACTGGGTTCCTGATGAAGATGCTGTGTTCCCACCGTCATGGCGCCTGCAGAGCCGGCAGCTGGGCAGCGCCGCCAGCAGAGCCTTTCTGAACATGGAGCTGGAGAAGATATAGACGATGGGGTCCAGAGCCGAGTTAAGGAAGTTCAGACCAAAAGACACGATGTTGAGCTGGGTGAAGGTGTAGAAGGCGGAGCAGTCCCACGGGCGGTATGAGCGGATTACCCACACCCCGATGGTTGTCACTGTGGTGGGCAGGAAGCAGACCATAAACACTGCGACGATGGCGGCACACATCCGCATCGCCTTGCGGACTTTTTCAGGTTTCCCCATCTGCCGCTTCTTCAGGAAGCTGGAGATCCGGATGGAGCAGAAGAGCAGCAAGGCCATGGGCAGGATGAACTCCAGCACGGTCAGGATGCGGTGCATGGCCACCAGGATGACGATGCCGCGCCGCGCCTCTTTGTAAGAAGTGAAGAAGAAGCACTGTGTCTTCTCACCGCTGCCCTTGATGTGGTTGTAAGCCAGCAGGGGAGCCCGTGGACTGATCACCACCACCCAGACCAACGCGGACACCACGGCAGCCTGCCGCTTGGTCATGCGGTTGAAGCGGTGATGAGGGTGGAGCACCTGGAGAAGACGACAGAGACGGTGTTTAAAGTCTGGAGGAGCAGCGAACACAGTCATCGGTTTTCTGTCCTCACCTTAAAGTAACGATAAACCGCCACCACCGTCATCAGGGCAATGCTGGCGGTGCGGTTAGAAAACATGAGGAAGAGGTTCATCCGGCACGGGCCATCTCCAAACACCCAGTAGCCTCTGAGCAAGGCATCAATCCTCAGCGGCAGGCTCACCAGAGCCAGGAAGTCTGCGATGACCAGGTTAAAGAGGAACAGGTTGTTGGGGTTCCAGGCCTTCAGTTTAAACAAGAAGATCCACAAGGCCACGATATTTCCCAGCAGCCCCAGTATGACATCAATGGTGATAACTGGTGGCAGGATCAGGCCCTCCAGCTGGATGCCGACTGGTGGGCAGCCTCTGCCAGGAGCCGGGGTGGTCAACTTTAAGACAGTGAAGTTTGACTCTGAGGCCATTTTATTTAGTTTTAATGTCAGTCTGTGATGAAGTTCTGCTCCGTGTTCCTTCGTTAAGGGTGGGGGAAAACCTGTGTGACCAAATCAGAGAAAGTCCAGTAATTCAGGAAATTTCAGGCTTCTTCTTTTTATTTTCTTCCTTTTTTCTGCTGAAAAAACAAAATAAGAACTAGTAGATGTGCACAGTAGAGTATTAGGGCCACTGCAGAACAATAAAGTTCATATATATATATATATATATATATATATATAAAATAAAATATACTTTTTAAAAAGTCAAAGGAAAATTTAGTCAAAGCTGGAAAAGCGCTTGGTGTCGAAAGGCCGAGTCTTTCAGTGAACTTTTGCTTTTATATTTTCAGACAAAGTGAACGTCTGTGCTGAGACATGCAAAGACCAATAACAGGCTCGCTGCTTAAACAACTTACTCACTGTAAAATAAGTCATTTTAGCTGTCAAGAAAAATCTCAAAATTCTGAAATTAAATTCTGACTTTTTTTGTTTTTCCAGTGGCTCTAAACTTCTGCAGATGTGCGTAAAGCAAACAATGTCTTTCCTCAGGGAAGCTAACTGCTTCTAAAACTTCAATCTTGATGTTTGAATTGATAAAAACAAAGATTAAAAACAAGCTTTTATAATAGATAGTATGATGTATCCGCTTTACACATGCAAATTAAGTTTAGACACTAAATCTAAAATGAGACAGTTGAAAGTTTTACACAGAGAAAGTCCAACATTTACCAACGTTACCAATTGTTTGCTTAACAACACTGAAACATAAACAAAATACAGTTTATTTACATCAAAGTCTGTTTCTAAAAGTTAAAATGAACTTAAAACATAGCATGTTGTGCTTAATGTGTTGAGATATGAAATGAACTAATTTTCCACCTGAAAACAGAGAATCTGATGAATCCAGAACTCACGTTGGCAGCGTTTCATCCACAAAAAGCCAGAAGAAGAAATGAAGGATAAACGAGCTCCACTGGCATATTTATAGTCCTTACAGAGGACGTTCCCATGTGGTCATTACAACACGGAACAGAGTACGAGAGAGTGACTTTTGTGTAAAATGTACTATTTCTTCAGAGCTTTCAGAAAGAGGAAAAACACTGAAGTAATGAACGAAATAATTCTACAGAACATTGACTCAGAACATTTCTGAACACCATCACGGGTTTTTCTTCATCAGTGCAGAAGTAGTTCAAACCTTGTGAAATGAGTCATGTAAAAGAAGATATTCGGCCACATTTTATGTTGGTTACTGCTTTTTTAAATGTGTTTTCATCTGTATTTAATGACCTCATGGCACATTCTCGTGAACCCAGGGTGTCCTCAAAGGTTGGACACGCCCCTGGCACAGACTTTTTCTTTCTTTTGTGTGTCTTGTGCAGCATATAAGCAGCAGAATGATGGTCTGGATGCTGTGTTCTGTTGAGCAAACTGACTTTGCCAAGGGGAGGATTCCTGGAATGATGATCCCCCTCATTTTCTGGATTCTTATTTTATTTCTCTTTATATTTTGCATAATTGTTTGTATTGCCAATTTTGTATTGCTGTACTGGACCGGAGAGGACAGAAGTGAGACAGAAAGAGAAAGAAAAGAAAACACCTCATAGAGCAAGTGCAAGAGAGAAAACACATATGAATATATATGTGTATATACTTATATACCCATATATGTACTTGCCTCTATGAACACATATACATACACATACAAGCCAACCTTAGATTCATATTCCCCCTGTGGAGGATTAGACTATCAACTGTCCGGAGCATCAAAAACTATCAGGTTAAATATAAATGAGAAACAGAGAAAACCAGCTGCTGTTATTAAATAAACCTGCAGGCGACTCGGTGACTGTGTCACATGCAGAACATGCAGAGTGGAACGTGTTCAGAGAAGAGTGATCATGCCGATGTGACCCCGCCCACACAATGTGGCCCCGCCCACACAAAGACAAGAAGCAGGCCAGGAGAATCCCCGAGACCTGTGCAGCCAGCAGCCACGCCCAAGTACAGCCCCCAACGCCCCACTACGGAGCCAGCCATGGACCCACCCAGGAGGCGGCAGAGGGGAGCCCCAGCCGGAGTCCCCCGCAGTCAGAGGGAACAGGCCCCAGCGGGCCTGGACCAGCAAAGCCCGGCTCCGCCGGGCACCAGCTGCCCAGTGAAGACAGAGCGCGGGCCCCAAGAGCCCAAAGACAACCCCCTACCCCCCGCAGACAGAGGGTCCAGCCCACGCCGATGGAGAGCCAGGACACCCAGACCGCCACAAAGCGGCAGCCAGGCTGCGCCCCAGTGCACCGGTTGAACTCCCTGGGTACAAGGATTCCCCCGACAACATCCTTTCTCATAGTTTAGATTTTCTTTTTCTAACAGAAACATGGCTGAAAGAAGGTACAAGTACTTAATGAAGCAACACCTGTAGGAGCCGTTTTATATGAAGACTTGTATTTATTGTCTGAGCACTAGGTGGCAGCATTGTGCATTTATGGTCACAACCTGTTTCCAGATTGCTCCGTCTGTTGGCAGCAGATTGTCGCAGCTCTGACTTGCTATCTTGATTTTTTTTAAGTACAAGCTCTTCTCACATAGATATTACCTCAAATTAGGTATTTTTTCATAGGATTTCATACCGGTTCGCTGCAAGGAAGATTTTTCTGCATATTTTTGCTCTTTCAAGGCTTGTTATGATGAGTCTCCATGACAACGAAAGACTTGTTTACAATCGGGATCAACTGATTAAACTCTCCCAAATCAGGATTATCAGCGAAACACATCAAATCCCGATGGAGTTGAAAAGAAAGAGAAGAGGATGCAGAGCGGGAGTCAGAGGAGAAAGCGATGGAGATTTAAACCATTTCTCCCGACCATCGTCATGGGTAATGTGAGATCGCTAGCTAACAAAACGGACGAGCTTGAGATGCTAACAAGGTGTCAGAAAGAATACAGAGAGTGCAGTATTATGTGCTTCACCGAGACATGGCTGCATGAACACATCCCTGACTGTAATGTGTCTGTACCGGGCTTTAAAACGGTCCGTGCAGACCGCAGTGGACAACACAGCAGAAAGCTAAAGGGTGGTGGAATTGCAGTGCTGGTTAACCAGCGTTGGTGTCATCCTGGACATGTTACTGTCAAGGAGAAGATATGCACAAGGGACATGGAACTGTTAGCTGTGAGCTTCCGTCCATATTATTTACCCAGAGAGTTTACCTGTGTTATTCTGGTAGCGGTTTATATAATACCTGGTACCGCACCAGACACAGCCTGTGATGTCATCAGCTTCGTCGTTGCTCGGCTACAAACACAGCATCCAAACTCATTCATGGCGATCTCCGGAGACTTCAACAACGTCTCCCTCTCTGCAACTCTACCAACATTCCAGCAGTTTGTCAGCTGCTCCACCAGAGAAAATAAGATGTTGGACTTATTTTATGCAAATATGAATAATGGATACAGTTGTTCTGCCCTGCCTCCTTTAGGAAGATCTGACCATAATCTGGTTCTTCTCACCTCCACCTACAAGCCCATCGTTCAGCAGCAACCAGTCATCACAAAGACTATCAAAATCTGGTCTGCTGAAGCTGAAGATGCTCTTAGAGGAGGCTTTGAGGCTACAGACTGGAACGTCCTCTGTGAACCTCATAGAGACGACATCAACGCCATGACTGAGTGTGTGACAGATTACATAAACTTCTGTGTGGACAGCATCGTCCCAACAAGAACAGTGAGGTGCTTCCCCAATAACAAACCCTGGATCACCAGTGACCTGAAAAAGCTGCTGAACATCAAAAAGAAAGCCTTCAGGGATGGAGACAGGGAGTTATTGAGGGCAACACAAAAACAACTTAAAACACAAACTAAGAAGTGCAAGGAGGACTACAGGAAGAAGTTAGAAAGTCAGCTCCAGCAGAATAACCTGAGGGATGTGTGGTCTGGAATGAAGAAGATCACCGGCTTCAAGTTAAAGGGGGACCAGCCTGATGGAGGTCTGGACAGAGCTAATGAGCTGAACATATTCTTCACCAGGTTCAGTTCACCCCCTACCTCCAGCCCAACAGACCACACACCCTCCATAAGCCCACTGCTTTCCTGTCACGCCTCCAATCTGTCACCCTGCAGCTCAGTCATGGACCAGAACACAGCTTCATCTCCCTCCACATCAGGACATCCTGAGACCTCCACCTTGTTTGTCTCCTGCAATCAGGTTAAGAAGCAACTTGAGAAACTGAACCAGAACAAGGCTGCAGGTCCAGATGGTGTCAGTCCCAGAGTTCTCAAGACCTGCTCAGAACAACTATGTCCGATTCTCCAGCACCTTTTCAACACCAGTCTGAGACTAAATAGAGTCCCAGTGCTGTGGAAAACCTCCTGCCTTGTTCCAGTGCCTAAAAAAACACAACCAGCTGAACCAAGTGACTACAGACCAGTTGCCCTGACATCTCACATCATGAAAGTCCTGGAGAGACTCTTACTGGCTCACCTCAACAAGCAAGTAAACACCTTTCAGGACCCATTCCAGTTTGCATATCGTAATGGACTTGGGGTTGAAGATGCCATCATATACCTGCTCCAGAGAGCACACTCTCATCTGGACCATTCAGGCAGCACTCTGAGGGTCATGTTCTTTCATTTCTGTGCTCTTAATACCATTCAGCCTGCTTTGTTATGTGAGAAGCTCCATAAATTCCAGGTGGATACCTCCACAACCACCTGGATCTATGACTACCTCACAAACAGACCCCAGTTTGTGAGACTGAAAGGTCGTGTGTCTGAGATGGAGGTCAGCAGCACTGGTGCACCACAAGGAACTGTACTCTGGCCATTCCTCTTCACTCTGTACACCTCAGACTTCCAGTCCAACTCTGAGTCCTGTCATCTGCAGAAATACTCTGATGACTCTGCAGTTGTGGGGTGTATCAGGGATGGACAAGAAGCAGAGTACAGAGAACTGGTCAGTCAGTTTGTTAAATGGTGCGGTGACAATCATCTCATATTAAATAGCAGCAAAACAAAAGAGATGATTGTTGACTTCAGGAGGAAGAAGAATAAACAAAGCACTGTTTCCATCCTGGGAGAGGAGGTGGAGGTGGTGGAGGAATACAAGTATCTTGGAGTTCAGCTGGACAACAAACTGGACTGGAAATGCAACACTGACTACATCTACAAGAAAGGTCAGAGCAGACTGTACTTCTTAAGGAAGCTGAGATGGTTTAACGTCTGCACCAAGATGTTGCATATCTTCTATAAGTCTGTTGTGGAGAGTGCAGTCAGCTTTGCAGCATCTGCTGGGGTAGTAGCATCAGAACCAGAGACTTTAAGAGAATCAGCAAACTGATCCAGAAAGCTGCTTCTGTGCTTGGAGTAACTCTGGAGCAGCTGGAGCTGATTGTCCAAAGAAGAATGCTGCACAAGCTGATGAAGATGATGGAGAATTCTTCACACCCTCTCCACAACACAGTGATGAAACAACAAAGTGTGTTCAGTGAGAGGCTTCTTCAGGTCCGATGTAAGACTGAAAGATACAGAAGATCATTCCTGCCAGCAGCCATCAGCCTCCGGAACAAGACCTCCTCTAGTTATTATTATTACATACTACAATATTTCCCTTTGGAGATTAATAACGTAGTTTTCATTTCATTTCATTTAGCTCAGAACTTTTGTGCAGGTGACAGGTGTTGCTTGTACGAAGGTGAACACAGTTTTTTGACCGTTCATTGCCGTGCATGTTCATTGTTTTCTTCCATCGACTATGGACAATATACTGACAATCATCACGATCGGATATGTTTCATGATACACTTGGTGGACAATAAAAGTTAAAATGAATCAGTGTTTGGAGCTGACATTATTGGACAAAACTAATCTTAGTGATCAAATGTATCAATTAGAGTTCACGCAAGCAGCACCTCAGGCGCTTTAAGTTTAGGGTTAGCACCTTTACATTAAGTCAAAAAACTGTGTTTAATACAAAAGGGGCTGGAAAGGTACACGGTGTCAGTATTCGCGTCGGAGAGGAAGACTGCGCGTCGCAGGTTGGATTGTTTGCTGCAGAGGAGCCGGTGTGAGGCTGCAACTCCATGGTGGATTCGCTGGCGTGGAATCCACCACGCATAAACTTTCAGATCCATTTTGAGCTGTACAAACAAAGCCTGCGAGATTATAACAATGAGCTGTGCAGGGCCAGAGAGCGGTATCTGTCTCACATGATTAACAAGAATGTCAGCACTCTGTTTGCTATGATAGAAAAACTTAAAAATCCTCCGAAACAGTTCAACCCAGACCTCCTCTTCACTGAGAAATGCAAAAAATTTACTCACCTTTTTAGTGAAAAAATTAAAACAATTTAAAAAAATCTAAATGTCACATATTCAAACAAGAAAGCCAGCCTGTGTCCAACACTTAGAAATAACTCTGTTATGTCAGAATTTAATACGATTGATTTAAAAATTCTACAAGAAACAGTTTTGCATCTGAAATCAACAACATGCTCCTTGGACATGATACCATCCGGCTTCTTAGTAGTAGTTTTTACCTCTGTAGAAAATGATCTCCTGCTTAGTGTCAACAGCTCACTGGCATCAGGTATTTTTCCCAAGTCCTAAAGATAGCTGCTATTTAGCCTCCTAAAGAAAAGGACTCTGGATGCCTCTGTAATGAACAAATACAGACCTGTCTCTAACTAGCTACAGACCGGTCTCTAACCAGCTACAGACCTGTCTCTTACCAGCTATAGACCTGTCTCTAACCAACTAAAGACCTGTCTCTAACCAGCTATAGACCTGTCTCTAACCAACTAAAGACCGGTCTCTAACCAGCTACAGACCTGTCTCTAACTAGCTACAGACCGGTCTCTAACCAGCTACAGACCTGTCTCTTACCAGCTATAGACCTGTCTCTAACCAACTAAAGACCTGTCTCTAACCAGCTACAGACCTGTCTCTAACCAGCTATAGACCTGTCTCTTACCAGCTAAAGACCTGTCCCTAACCAGCTATAGACCTGTCTCTAACCAGCTACAGACCTGTCTCTAACCAGCTATAGACCTGTCTCTAACCAACTAAAGACCTGTCTCTAACCAGCTACAGACCTGTCCCTAACCAGCTATAGACCTGTCTCTAACCAGCTACAGACCTGTCTCTAACCAGCTACAGACCTGTCTCTAACCAACTAAAGACCTGTCTCTAACCAGCTACAGACCTGTCTCTATCCAGGTACAGACCTGTCTCTAACTAGCTACAGACCAGTCTCTATCCAGGTACAGACCTGTCTCTAACCAGCTACAGACCTGTCTCTTACCAGCTAAAGACCTGTCCCTAACCAGCTATAGACCTGTCTCTAACCAGCTACAGACCTGTCTCTAACCAGCTATAGACCTGTCTCTAACCAACTAAAGACCTGTCTCTAACCAGCTACAGACCTGTCCCTAACCAGCTATAGACCTGTCTCTAACCAGCTACAGACCTGTCTCTAACCAGCTATAGACCTGTCTCTAACCAACTAAAGACCTGTCTCTAACCAGCTACAGACCTGTCCCTAACCAGCTACAGACCTGTCTCTAACCAGCTATAGACCTGTCTCTAACCAGCTACAGACTTGTCTCTAACCAGCTATAGACCTGTCTCTAACCAACTAAAGACCTGTCTCTAACCAGCTACAGACCTGTCCCTAACCAGCTATAGACCTGTCTCTAACCAGCTACAGACCTGTCTCTAACCAGCTATAGACCTGTCTCTAACCAACTAAAGACCTGTCTCTAACCAGCTACAGACCTGTCTCTTACCAGCTATAGACCTGTCTCTAACCAGCTACAGACCTGTCTCTAACCAGCTACAGACCTGTCTCTAACCAACTAAAGACCTGTCTCTAACCAGCTACAGACCTGTCTCTAACCAACTAAAGACCTGTCTCTAACCAACTAAAGACCTGTCTCTAACCAGCTACAGACCTGTCTCTAACCAGCTATAGACCTGTCTCTAACCAACTAAAGACCAGTCTCTAACCAGATATAGACCTTTCTATAACCAGCTACAGACCTGTCTCTAACCAGCTATAGACCGGTCTCTAACCAGCTACAGACCTGTCTGTTACCAGCTACAGACCTGTCTGTTACCAGCTATAGACCTGTCTCTAACCAGCTACAGACCTGTCTGTTACCAGCTACAGACCTGTCTGTTACCAGCTATAGACCGGTCTCTAACCAGCTATAGACCGGTCTCTAACCAGCTACAGACCTGTCTGTTACCAGCTACAGACCTGTCTGTTACCAGCTATAGACCTGTCTCTTACCAGCTACAGACCTGTCGGTTACCAGCTGTAGACCTGTCTGTTACCAGCTATAGACCGGTCTCTAACCACCTATAGACCGGTCTCTAACCAGCTACAGACCTGTCTGTTACTAGCTACAGACCTGTCTGTTACCAGCTATAGACCTGTCTCTTACCAGCTACAGACCTGTCTCTTACCAGCTACAGACCTGTCTGTTACCAGCTACAGACCTGTCCCTAACCAGCTATAGACCTGTCTCTAACCAGCTACAGACCTGTCTCTAACCAGCTATAGACCTGTCTCTAACCAACTAAAGACCTGTCTCTAACCAGCTACAGACCTGTCTCTAACCAACTATAGACATGTCTCTAACCAGCTATAGACCTGTCTCTAACCAGCTATAGACCTGTCTCTAACCAACTAAAGACCTGTCTCTAACCAGCTATAGACCTGTCTCTAACCAACTAAAGACCTGTCTCTAACCAGCTACAGACCTGTCTCTAACCAACTAAAGACCTGTCTCTAACCAACTAAAGACCTGTCTCTAACCAGCTACAGACCTGTCTCTAACCAACTAAAGACCTGTCTCTAACCAACTAAAGACCTGTCTCTAACCAGCTACAGACCTGTCTCTAACCAACTAAAGACCTGTCTCTAACCAGCTATAGACCTGTCTCTAACCAGCTACAGACCTGTCTCTAACCAACTAAAGACCTGTCTCTAACCAACTAAAGACCTGTCTCTAACCAGCTACAGACATGTCTCTTACCAGCTATAGACCTGTCTCTAACCAGCTACAGACCTGTCTCTAACCAGCTACAGACCTGTCTCTAACCAACTAAAGACCTGTCTCTAACCAGCTACAGACCTGTCTCTAACCAACTAAAGACCTGTCTCTAACCAACTAAAGACCTGTCTCTAACCAGCTACAGACCTGTCTCTAACCAGCTATAGACCTGTCTCTAACCAACTAAAGACCTGTCTCTAACCAACTAAAGACCTGTCTCTAACCAGCTACAGACCTGTCTCTTACCAGCTATAGACCTGTCTCTAACCAGCTACAGACCTGTCTCTAACCAGTTACAGACCTGTCTCTAACCAGCTACAGACCTGTCTCTAACCAACTAAAGACCTGTCTCTAACCAGCTACAGACCTGTCTCTAACCAACTAAAGACCTGTCTCTAACCAACTAAAGACCTGTCTCTTACCAGCTACAGACCAGTCTCTAACCAGATATAGACCTTTCTATAACCAGCTACAGACCTGTCTCTAACCAGCTATAGACCGGTCTCTAACCAGCTACAGACCTGTCTGTTACCAGCTACAGACCTGTCTGTTACCAGCTATAGACCTGTCTCTAACCAGCTACAGACCTGTCTGTTACCAGCTACAGACCTGTCTGTTACCAGCTATAGACCGGTCTCTAACCAGCTATAGACCGGTCTGTTACCAGCTACAGACCTGTCTGTTACCAGCTATAGACCTGTCTCTTACCAGCTACAGACCTGTCGGTTACCAGCTGTAGACCTGTCTGTTACCAGATATAGACCTGTCTCTAACCAGCTACAGACCTGTCTCTTACCAGCTACAGACCTGTCTGTTACCAGCTACAGACCTGTCCCTAACCAGCTATAGACCTGTCTCTAACCAGCTACAGACATGTCTGTTACAAGCTACAGACCTGTCTCTAACCAGCTATAGACCTGTCTCTAACCAACTAAAGACCTGTCTCTAACCAGCTACAGACCTGTCTCTAAACAACTATAGACCTGTCTCTAACCAGCTACAGACCTGTCTCTAACCAACTAAAGACCTGTCTCTAACCAACTAAAGACCTGTCTCTAACCAGCTACAGACCTGTCTCTCACCAGCTACAGACATGTCTCTAACCAACTAAAGACCTGTCTCTAACCAACTAAAGACCTGTCTCTAACCAGCTACAGACCTGTCTCTAACCAACTAAAGACCTGTCTCTAACCAGCTACAGACCTGTCTCTAACCAACTAAAGACCTGTCTCTAACCAGCTATAGACCTGTCTCTAACCAGCTACAGACCTGTCTCTAACCAACTAAAGACCTGTCTCTAACCAGCTATAGACCTGTCTCTAACCAACTAAAGACCTGTCTCTAACCAGCTATAGACCTGTCTGTAACCAGCTACAGACATGTCTCTAACCAGCTGTAGACCTGTCTCTAACCAGCTACAGACATGTCTCTAACCAGCTATAGACCTGTCTCTAACCAGCTATAGACCTGTCTCTAACCAGCTATAGACCTGTCTCTAACCAACTAAAGACCTGTCTCTAACCAACTAAAGACCTGTCTCTAACCAGCTACAGACATGTCTCTAACCAGCTATAGACCTGTCTCTAACCAGCTACAGACCTGTCTCTAACCAACTAAAGACCTGTCTCTAACCAGCTACAGACCTGTCTCTAACCAACTAAAGACCTGTCTCTAACCAGCTATAGACCTGTCTCTAACCAACTAAAGACCTGTCTCTAACCAGCTATAGACCTGTCTCTAACCAGCTACAGACATGTCTCTAACCAGCTATAGACCTGTCTCTAACCAGCTATAGACCTGTCTCTAACCAACTAAAGACCTGTCTCTAACCAGCTGTAGACCTGTCTCTAACCAGCTACAGACATGTCTCTAACCAGGTATAGACCTGTCTCTAACCAACTAAAGACCTATCTCTAACCAGCTATAGACCTGTCTCTAACCAACTAAAGACCTGTCTCTAACCAGCTACAGACCTGTCTCTAACCAACTAAAGACCTGTCTCTAACCAGCTACAGACCTGTCTCTAACCAGCTATAGACCTGTCTCTAACCAACTAAAGACCTGTCTCTAACCAGCTACAGACCTGTCTCTAACCAACTAAAGACCTGTCTCTAACCAGCTACAGACCTGTCTCTAACCAACTGAAGACCTGTCTCTAACCAACTAAAGACCTGTCTCTAACCAACTAAAGACCTGTCTCTAACCAGCTATAGACCTGTCTCTAACCAGCTACAGACCTGTCTCTAACTAGCTACAGACCGGTCTCTAACCAGCTACAGACCTGTCTCTTACCAGCTATAGACCTGTCTCTAACCAACTAAAGACCTGTCTCTAACCAGCTATAGACCTGTCTCTAACCAACTAAAGACCGGTCTCTAACCAGCTACAGACCTGTCTCTAACTAGCTACAGACCGGTCTCTAACCAGCTACAGACCTGTCTCTTACCAGCTATAGACCTGTCTCTAACCAACTAAAGACCTGTCTCTAACCAGCTACAGACCTGTCTCTAACCAGCTATAGACCTGTCTCTTACCAGCTAAAGACCTGTCCCTAACCAGCTATAGACCTGTCTCTAACCAGCTACAGACCTGTCTCTAACCAGCTATAGACCTGTCTCTAACCAACTAAAGACCTGTCTCTAACCAGCTACAGACCTGTCCCTAACCAGCTATAGACCTGTCTCTAACCAGCTACAGACCTGTCTCTAACCAGCTATAGACCTGTCTCTAACCAACTAAAGACCTGTCTCTAACCAGCTACAGACCTGTCTCTTACCAGCTACAGACCTGTCTCTAACCAGCTACAGACCGGTCTCTATCCAGGTACAGACCTGTCTCTAACTAGCTACAGACCAGTCTCTATCCAGGTACAGACCTGTCTCTAACCAGCTACAGACCTGTCTCTTACCAGCTAAAGACCTGTCCCTAACCAGCTATAGACCTGTCTCTAACCAGCTACAGACCTGTCTCTAACCAGCTATAGACCTGTCTCTAACCAACTAAAGACCTGTCTCTAACCAGCTACAGACCTGTCCCTAACCAGCTATAGACCTGTCTCTAACCAGCTACAGACCTGTCTCTAACCAGCTATAGACCTGTCTCTAACCAACTAAAGACCTGTCTCTAACCAGCTACAGACCTGTCCCTAACCAGCTACAGACCTGTCTCTAACCAGCTATAGACCTGTCTCAAACCAGCTACAGACTTGTCTCTAACCAGCTATAGACCTGTCTCTAACCAACTAAAGACCTGTCTCTAACCAGCTACAGACCTGTCCCTAACCAGCTATAGACCTGTCTCTAACCAGCTACAGACCTGTCTCTAACCAGCTATAGACCTGTCTCTAACCAACTAAAGACCTGTCTCTAACCAGCTACAGACCTGTCTCTTACCAGCTATAGACCTGTCTCTAACCAGCTACAGACCTGTCTCTAACCAGCTACAGACCTGTCTCTAACCAACTAAAGACCTGTCTCTAACCAGCTACAGACCTGTCTCTAACCAACTAAAGACCTGTCTCTAACCAACTAAAGACCTGTCTCTAACCAGCTACAGACCTGTCTCTAACCAGCTTTAGACCTGTCTCTAACCAACTAAAGACCAGTCTCTAACCAGATATAGACCTTTCTATAACCAGCTACAGACCTGTCTCTAACCAGCTATAGACCGGTCTCTAACCAGCTACAGACCTGTCTGTTACCAGCTACAGACCTGTCTGTTACCAGCTATAGACCTGTCTCTAACCAGCTACAGACCTGTCTGTTACCAGCTACAGACCTGTCTGTTACCAGCTATAGACCGGTCTCTAACCAGCTATAGACCGGTCTCTAACCAGCTACAGACCTGTCTGTTACCAGCTACAGACCTGTCTGTTACCAGCTATAGACCTGTCTCTTACCAGCTACAGACCTGTCGGTTACCAGCTGTAGACCTGTCTGTTACCAGCTATAGACCGGTCTCTAACCAGCTATAGACCGGTCTCTAACCAGCTACAGACCTGTCTGTTACTAGCTACAGACCTGTCTGTTACCAGCTATAGACCTGTCTCTTACCAGCTACAGACCTGTCTCTTACCAGCTACAGACCTGTCTGTTACCAGCTACAGACCTGTCCCTAACCAGCTATAGACCTGTCTCTAACCAGCTACAGACCTGTCTCTAACCAGCTATAGACCTGTCTCTAACCAACTAAAGACCTGTCTCTAACCAGCTACAGACCTGTCTCTAACCAACTATAGACATGTCTCTAACCAGCTATAGACCTGTCTCTAACCAGCTATAGACCTGTCTCTAACCAACTAAAGACCTGTCTCTAACCAGCTATAGACCTGTCTCTAACCAACTAAAGACCTGTCTCTAACCAGCTACAGACCTGTCTCTAACCAACTAAAGACCTGTCTCTAACCAACTAAAGACCTGTCTCTAACCAGCTACAGACCTGTCTCTAACCAACTAAAGACCTGTCTCTAACCAGCTATAGACCTGTCTCTAACCAGCTACAGACCTGTCTCTAACCAACTAAAGACCTGTCTCTAACCAACTAAAGACCTGTCTCTAACCAGCTACAGACATGTCTCTTACCAGCTATAGACCTGTCTCTAACCAGCTACAGACCTGTCTCTAACCAGCTACAGACCTGTCTCTAACCAACTAAAGACCTGTCTCTAACCAGCTACAGACCTGTCTCTAACCAACTAAAGACCTGTCTCTAACCAACTAAAGACCTGTCTCTAACCAGCTACAGACCTGTCTCTAACCAGCTATAGACCTGTCTCTAACCAACTAAAGACCTGTCTCTAACCAACTAAAGACCTGTCTCTAACCAGCTACAGACCTGTCTCTTACCAGCTATAGACCTGTCTCTAACCAGCTACAGACCTGTCTCTAACCAGTTACAGACCTGTCTCTAACCAGCTACAGACCTGTCTCTAACCAACTAAAGACCTGTCTCTAACCAGCTACAGACCTGTCTCTAACCAACTAAAGACCTGTCTCTAACCAACTAAAGACCTGTCTCTTACCAGCTACAGACCAGTCTCTAACCAGATATAGACCTTTCTATAACCAGCTACAGACCTGTCTCTAACCAGCTATAGACCGGTCTCTAACCAGCTACAGACCTGTCTGTTACCAGCTACAGACCTGTCTGTTACCAGCTATAGACCTGTCTCTAACCAGCTACAGACCTGTCTGTTACCAGCTACAGACCTGTCTGTTACCAGCTATAGACCGGTCTCTAACCAGCTATAGACCGGTCTGTTACCAGCTACAGACCTGTCTGTTACCAGCTATAGACCTGTCTCTTACCAGCTACAGACCTGTCGGTTACCAGCTGTAGACCTGTCTGTTACCAGATATAGACCTGTCTCTAACCAGCTACAGACCTGTCTCTTACCAGCTACAGACCTGTCTGTTACCAGCTACAGACCTGTCCCTAACCAGCTATAGACCTGTCTCTAACCAGCTACAGACATGTCTGTTACAAGCTACAGACCTGTCTCTAACCAGCTATAGACCTGTCTCTAACCAACTAAAGACCTGTCTCTAACCAGCTACAGACCTGTCTCTAAACAACTATAGACCTGTCTCTAACCAGCTACAGACCTGTCTCTAACCAACTAAAGACCTGTCTCTAACCAACTAAAGACCTGTCTCTAACCAGCTACAGACCTGTCTCTCACCAGCTACAGACATGTCTCTAACCAACTAAAGACCTGTCTCTAACCAACTAAAGACCTGTCTCTAACCAGCTACAGACCTGTCTCTAACCAACTAAAGACCTGTCTCTAACCAGCTACAGACCTGTCTCTAACCAACTAAAGACCTGTCTCTAACCAGCTATAGACCTGTCTCTAACCAGCTACAGACCTGTCTCTAACCAACTAAAGACCTGTCTCTAACCAGCTATAGACCTGTCTCTAACCAACTAAAGACCTGTCTCTAACCAGCTATAGACCTGTCTGTAACCAGCTACAGACATGTCTCTAACCAGCTGTAGACCTGTCTCTAACCAGCTACAGACATGTCTCTAACCAGCTATAGACCTGTCTCTAACCAGCTATAGACCTGTCTCTAACCAGCTATAGACCTGTCTCTAACCAACTAAAGACCTGTCTCTAACCAACTAAAGACCTGTCTCTAACCAGCTACAGACATGTCTCTAACCAGCTATAGACCTGTCTCTAACCAGCTACAGACCTGTCTCTAACCAACTAAAGACCTGTCTCTAACCAACTAAAGACCTGTCTCTAACCAACTAAAGACCTGTCTCTAACCAGCTACAGACATGTCTCTTACCAGCTATAGACCTGTCTCTAACCAGCTACAGACCTGTCTCTAACCAGCTACAGACCTGTCTCTAACCAACTAAAGACCTGTCTCTAACCAGCTACAGACCTGTCTCTAACCAACTAAAGACCTGTCTCTAACCAACTAAAGACCTGTCTCTAACCAGCTACAGACCTGTCTCTAACCAGCTATAGACCTGTCTCTAACCAACTAAAGACCTGTCTCTAACCAACTAAAGACCTGTCTCTAACCAGCTACAGACCTGTCTCTTACCAGCTATAGACCTGTCTCTAACCAGCTACAGACCTGTCTCTAACCAGTTACAGACCTGTCTCTAACCAGCTACAGACCTGTCTCTAACCAACTAAAGACCTGTCTCTAACCAGCTACAGACCTGTCTCTAACCAACTAAAGACCTGTCTCTAACCAACTAAAGACCTGTCTCTTACCAGCTACAGACCAGTCTCTAACCAGATATAGACCTTTCTATAACCAGCTACAGACCTGTCTCTAACCAGCTATAGACCGGTCTCTAACCAGCTACAGACCTGTCTGTTACCAGCTACAGACCTGTCTGTTACCAGCTATAGACCTGTCTCTAACCAGCTACAGACCTGTCTGTTACCAGCTACAGACCTGTCTGTTACCAGCTATAGACCGGTCTCTAACCAGCTATAGACCGGTCTGTTACCAGCTACAGACCTGTCTGTTACCAGCTATAGACCTGTCTCTTACCAGCTACAGACCTGTCGGTTACCAGCTGTAGACCTGTCTGTTACCAGATATAGACCTGTCTCTAACCAGCTACAGACCTGTCTCTTACCAGCTACAGACCTGTCTGTTACCAGCTACAGACCTGTCCCTAACCAGCTATAGACCTGTCTCTAACCAGCTACAGACATGTCTGTTACAAGCTACAGACCTGTCTCTAACCAGCTATAGACCTGTCTCTAACCAACTAAAGACCTGTCTCTAACCAGCTACAGACCTGTCTCTAAACAACTATAGACCTGTCTCTAACCAGCTACAGACCTGTCTCTAACCAACTAAAGACCTGTCTCTAACCAACTAAAGACCTGTCTCTAACCAGCTACAGACCTGTCTCTAACCAACTAAAGACCTGTCTCTAACCAGCTACAGACCTGTCTCTAACCAACTAAAGACCTGTCTCTAACCAGCTATAGACCTGTCTCTAACCAGCTACAGACCTGTCTCTAACCAACTAAAGACCTGTCTCTAACCAGCTATAGACCTGTCTCTAACCAACTAAAGACCTGTCTCTAACCAGCTATAGACCTGTCTGTAACCAGCTACAGACATGTCTCTAACCAGCTGTAGACCTGTCTCTAACCAGCTACAGACATGTCTCTAACCAGCTATAGACCTGTCTCTAACCAGCTATAGACCTGTCTCTAACCAGCTATAGACCTGTCTCTAACCAACTAAAGACCTGTCTCTAACCAACTAAAGACCTGTCTCTAACCAGCTACAGACATGTCTCTAACCAGCTATAGACCTGTCTCTAACCAGCTACAGACCTGTCTCTAACCAACTAAAGACCTGTCTCTAACCAGCTACAGACCTGTCTCTAACCAACTAAAGACCTGTCTCTAACCAGCTATAGACCTGTCTCTAACCAACTAAAGACCTGTCTCTAACCAGCTATAGACCTGTCTCTAACCAGCTACAGACATGTCTCTAACCAGCTATAGACCTGTCTCTAACCAGCTATAGACCTGTCTCTAACCAACTAAAGACCTGTCTCTAACCAGCTGTAGACCTGTCTCTAACCAGCTACAGACATGTCTCTAACCAGGTATAGACCTGTCTCTAACCAACTAAAGACCTATCTCTAACCAGCTATAGACCTGTCTCTAACCAACTAAAGACCTGTCTCTAACCAGCTACAGACCTGTCTCTAACCAACTAAAGACCTGTCTCTAACCAGCTACAGACCTGTCTCTAACCAGCTATAGACCTGTCTCTAACCAACTAAAGACCTGTCTCTAACCAGCTACAGACCTGTCTCTAACCAACTAAAGACCTGTCTCTAACCAGCTACAGACCTGTCTCTAACCAACTGAAGACCTGTCTCTAACCAACTAAAGACCTGTCTCTAACCAACTAAAGACCTGTCTCTAACCAGCTATAGACCTGTCTCTAACCAGCTACAGACATGTCTCTAACCAGCTATAGACCTGTCTCTAACCAACTAAAGACCTGTCTCTAACCAGCTATAGACCTGTCTCTAACCAGCTACAGACCTGTCTCCAACCAACTAAAGACCTGTCTCTAACCAGCTACAGACCTTTCTATAACCAGCTACAGACCTGTCTCTAACCAGCTATAGACCGGTCTCTAACCAGCTACAGACCTGTCTGTTACCAGCTACAGACCTGTCTGTTACCAGCTATAGACCTGTCTCTAACCAGCTACAGACCTGTCTGTTACCAGCTACAGACCTGTCTGTTACCAGCTATAGACCGGTCTCTAACCAGCTATAGACCGGTCTGTTACCAGCTACAGACCTGTCTGTTACCAGCTATAGACCTGTCTCTTACCAGCTACAGACCTGTCGGTTACCAGCTGTAGACCTGTCTGTTACCAGATATAGACCTGTCTCTAACCAGCTACAGACCTGTCTCTTACCAGCTACAGACCTGTCTGTTACCAGCTACAGACCTGTCCCTAACCAGCTATAGACCTGTCTCTAACCAGCTACAGACCTGTCTGTTACCAGCTATAGACCTGTCTCTAACCAGCTACAGACCTGTCTGTTACCAGCTACAGACCTGTCTGTTACCAGCTATAGACCGGTCTCTAACCAGCTATAGACCGGTCTGTTACCAGCTACAGACCTGTCTGTTACCAGCTATAGACCTGTCTCTTACCAGCTACAGACCTGTCGGTTACCAGCTGTAGACCTGTCTGTTACCAGATATAGACCTGTCTCTAACCAGCTACAGACCTGTCTCTTACCAGCTACAGACCTGTCTGTTACCAGCTACAGACCTGTCCCTAACCAGCTACAGACCTGTCTCTAACCAACTAAAGACCTGTCTCTAACCAACTAAAGACCTGTCTCTAACCAGCTACAGACCTGTCTCTAACCAGCTACAGACCTGTCTCTAACCAACTAAAGACCTGTCTCTAACCAGCTACAGACCTGTCTCTAACCAACTAAAGACCTGTCTCTAACCAACTAAAGACCTGTCTCTAACCAGCTACAGACCTGTCTCTAACCAACTAAAGACCTGTCTCTAACCAGCTACAGACATGTCTCTAACCAGCTATAGACCTGTCTCTAACCAGCTATAGACCTGTCTCTAACCAACTAAAGACCTGTCTCTAACCAGCTACAGACCTGTCTCTAACCAGCTACAGACATGTCTCTAACCAGGTATAGACCTGTCTCTAACCAACTAAAGACCTGTCTCTAACCAGCTATAGACCTGTCTCTAACCAACTAAAGACCTGTCTCTAACCAGCTACAGACCTGTCTCTAACCAACTAAAGACCTGTCTCTAACCAGCTACAGACCTGTCTCTAACCAACTAAAGACCTGTCTCTAACCAGATATAGACCTGTCTCTAACCAGCTACAGACCTGTCTCTAACCAACTAAAGACCTGTCTCTAACCAGCTACAGACCTGTCTCTAACCAACTAAAGACCTGTCTCTAACCAGCTACAGACCTGTCTCTAACCAACTAAAGACCTGTCTCTAACCAACTAAAGACCTGTCTCTAACCAGCTACAGACCTGTCTCTAACCAGCTATAGACCTGTCTCAAACCAGCTACAGACATGTCTCTAACCAGCTATAGACCTGTCTCTAACCAACTAAAGACCTGTCTCTAACCAGCTACAGACATGTCTCTTACCAGCTATAGACCTGTCTCTAACCAGCTACAGACCTGTCTCTAACCAGCTACAGACCTGTCTCTAACCAACTAAAGACCTGTCTCTAACCAACTAAAGACCTGTCTCTAACCAACTAAAGACCTGTCTCTAACCAGCTACAGACCTGTCTCTAACCAACTAAAGACCTGTCTCTAACCAACTAAAGACCTGTCTCTAACCAGCTACAGACCTGTCTCTAACCAGCTATAGACCTGTCTCTAACCAACTAAAGACCTGTCTCTAACCAACTAAAGACCTGTCTCTAACCAGCTACAGACCAGTCTCTTACCAGCTATAGACCTGTCTCTAACCAGCTACAGACCTGTCTCTAACCAGCTATAGACCTGTCTCTAACCAACTAAAGACCTGTCTCTAACCAGCTACAGACCTGTCTCTTACCAGCTATAGACCTGTCTCTAACCAGCTACAGACCTGTCTCTAACCAGCTACAGACCTGTCTCTAACCAACTAAAGACCTGTCTCTAACCAGCTACAGACCTGTCTCTAACCAACTAAAGACCTGTCTCTAACCAACTAAAGACCTGTCTCTTACCAGCTACAGACCAGTCTCTAACCAGATATAGACCTTTCTATAACCAGCTACAGACCTGTCTCTAACCAGCTATAGACCGGTCTCTAACCAGCTACAGACCTGTCTGTTACCAGCTACAGACCTGTCTGTTACCAGCTATAGACCTGTCTCTAACCAGCTACAGACCTGTCTGTTACCAGCTACAGACCTGTCTGTTACCAGCTATAGACCGGTCTCTAACCAGCTATAGACCGGTCTGTTACCAGCTACAGACCTGTCTGTTACCAGCTATAGACCTGTCTCTTACCAGCTACAGACCTGTCGGTTACCAGCTGTAGACCTGTCTGTTACCAGATATAGACCTGTCTCTAACCAGCTACAGACCTGTCTCTTACCAGCTACAGACCTGTCTGTTTCCAGCTACAGACCTGTCCCTAACCAGCTATAGACCTGTCTCTTACCAGCTACAGACCTGTCTCTAACCAGCTATAGACCTGTCTCTAACCAACTAAAGACCTGTCTCTAACCAGCTACAGACCTGTCTGTTACCAGCTACAGACCTGTCTCTAACCAGCTACAGACCTGTCTGTTACCAGCTACAGACCTGTCTCTAACCAGCTATAGACCTGTCTCTAACCAACTAAAGACCTGTCTCTAACCAGCTACAGACCTGTCTCTAAACAACTATAGACCTGTCTCTAACCAGCTACAGACCTGTCTCTAACCAGCTATAGACCTGTCTCTAACCAACTAAAGACCTGTCTCTAACCAGCTATAGACCTGTCTCTAACCAACTAAAGACCTGTCTCTAACAAGCTACAGACCTGTCTCTAACCAACTAAAGACCTGTCTCTAACCAACTAAAGACCTGTCTCTAACCAGCTACAGACCTGTCTCTAACCAACTAAAGACCTGTCTCTAACCAACTAAAGACCTGTCTCTAACCAGCTACAGACCTGTCTCTGACCAACTAAAGACCTGTCTCTAACCAGCTATAGACCTGTCTCTAACCAGCTACAGACCTGTCTCTAACCAACTAAAGACCTGTCTCTAACCAACTAAAGACCTGTCTCTAACCAGCTACAGACATGTCTCTTACCAGCTACAGACCTGTCTGTTACCAGCTACAGACCTGTCTCTAACCAACTAAAGACCTGTCTCTAACCAACTAAAGACCTGTCTCTAACCAGCTACAGACCTTTCTCTAACCAACTAAAGACCTGTCTCTAACCAGCTATAGACCTGTCTCTAACCAGCTACAGACCTGTCTCTAACCAACTAAAGACCTGTCTCTAACCAGCTATAGACCTGTCTCTAACCAGCTACAGACCTGTCTCTAACCAACTAAAGACCTGTCTCTAACCAACTAAAGACCTGTCTCTAACCAGCTACAGACCTGTCTCTAACCAACTAAAGACCTGTCTCTAACCAACTAAAGACCTGTCTCTAACCAGCTACAGACCTGTCTCTAACCAACTAAAGACCTGTCTCTAACCAGCTATAGACCTGTCTCTAACCAGCTACAGACCTGTCTCTAACCAACTAAAGACCTGTCTCTAACCAACTACAGACCTGTCTCTCACCAGCTACAGACCTGTCTCTTACCAGCTACAGACCTGTCTGTTACCAGCTACAGACCGGTCTCTAACCAGCTACAGACCTGTCTGTTACCAGCTACAGACCTGTCTCTAACCAGCTATAGACCTGTCTCTAACCAACTAAAGACCTGTCTCTAACCAGCTACAGACCTGTCTCTAAACAACTATAGACCTGTCTCTAACCAACTAAAGACCTGTCTCTAACCAGCTATAGACCTGTCTCTAACCAACTAAAGACCTGTCTCTAACCAGCTACAGACCTGTCTCTAACCAACTAAAGACCTGTCTCTAACCAACTAAAGACCTGTCTCTAACCAGCTACAGACCTGTCTCTAACCAACTAAAGACCTGTCTCTAACCAACTAAAGACCTGTCTCTAACCAGCTACAGACCTGTCTGTTACCAGCTACAGACCTGTCTCTAACCAGCTACAGACCTGTCTGTTACCAGCTACAGACCTGTCTCTAACCAGCTATAGACCTGTCTCTAACCAACTAAAGACCTGTCTCTAACCAGCTACAGACCTGTCTCTAAACAACTATAGACCTGTCTCTAACCAGCTGCAGACCTGTCTCTAACCAGCTATAGACCTGTCTCTAACCAACTAAAGACCTGTCTCTAACCAGCTATAGACCTGTCTCTAACCAACTAAAGACCTGTCTCTAACCAGCTACAGACCTGTCTCTAACCAACTAAAGACCTGTCTCTAACCAACTAAAGACCTGTCTCTAACCAGCTACAGACCTGTCTCTAACCAACTAAAGACCTGTCTCTAACCAACTAAAGACCTGTCTCTAACCAGCTACAGACCTGTCTCTAAACAACTATAGACCTGTCTCTAACCAGCTACAGACCTGTCTGTTACCAGCTATAGACCGGTCTCTAACCAGCTATAGACCGGTCTGTTACCAGCTACAGACCTGTCTGTTACCAGCTATAGACCTGTCTCTTACCAGCTACAGACCTGTCGGTTACCAGCTGTAGACCTGTCTTTTACCAGATATAGACCTGTCTCTAACCAGCTACAGACCTGTCTCTTACCAGCTACAGACCTGTCTATTACCAGCTACAGACCTGTCCCTAACCAGCTATAGACCTGTCTCTAACCAGCTACAGACATGTCTGTTACAAGCTACAGACCTGTCTCTAACCAGCTATAGACCTGTCTCTAACCAACTAAAGACCTGTCTCTAACCAGCTACAGACCTGTCTCTAAACAACTATAGACCTGTCTCTAACCAGCTACAGACCTGTCTCTAACCAACTAAAGACCTGTCTCTAACCAACTAAAGACCTGTCTCTAACCAGCTACAGACCTGTCTCTCACCAGCTACAGACATGTCTCTAACCAACTAAAGACCTGTCTCTAACCAACTAAAGACCTGTCTCTAACCAGCTACAGACCTGTCTCTAACCAACTAAAGACCTGTCTCTAACCAGCTATAGACCTGTCTCTAACCAGCTACAGACCTGTCTCTAACCAACTAAAGACCTGTCTCTAACCAGCTATAGACCTGTCTCTAACCAACTAAAGACCTGTCTCTAACCAGCTATAGACCTGTCTGTAACCAGCTACAGACATGTCTCTAACCAGCTGTAGACCTGTCTCTAACCAGCTACAGACATGTCTCTAACCAGCTATAGACCTGTCTCTAACCAGCTATAGACCTGTCTCTAACCAGCTATAGACCTGTCTCTAACCAACTAAAGACCTGTCTCTAACCAACTAAAGACCTGTCTCTAACCAGCTACAGACATGTCTCTAACCAGCTATAGACCTGTCTCTAACCAGCTACAGACCTGTCTCTAACCAACTAAAGACCTGTCTCTAACCAGCTACAGACCTGTCTCTAACCAACTAAAGACCTGTCTCTAACCAGCTATAGACCTGTCTCTAACCAAATAAAGACCTGTCTCTAACCAGCTATAGACCTGTCTCTAACCAGCTACAGACATGTCTCTAACCAGCTATAGACCTGTCTCTAACCAGCTATAGACCTGTCTCTAACCAACTAAAGACCTGTCTCTAACCAGCTGTAGACCTGTCTCTAACCAGCTACAGACATGTCTCTAACCAGGTATAGACCTGTCTCTAACCAACTAAAGACCTGTCTCTAACCAGCTATAGACCTGTCTGTAACCAGCTACAGACCTGTCTCTAACCAACTAAAGACCTGTCTCTAACCAGCTATAGACCTGTCTCTAACCAACTAAAGACCTGTCTCTAACCAGCTATAGACCTGTCTCTAACCAGCTACAGACATGTCTCTAACCAGCTGTAGACCTGTCTCTAACCAGCTACAGACATGTCTCTAACCAGCTATAGACCTGTCTCTAACCAGCTATAGACCTGTCTCTAACCAGCTATAGACCTGTCTCTAACCAACTAAAGACCTGTCTCTAACCAACTAAAGACCTGTCTCTAACCAGCTACAGACATGTCTCTAACCAGCTATAGACCTGTCTCTAACCAGCTACAGACCTGTCTCTAACCAACTAAAGACCTGTCTCTAACCAGCTACAGACCTGTCTCTAACCAACTAAAGACCTGTCTCTAACCAGCTATAGACCTGTCTCTAACCAACTAAAGACCTGTCTCTAACCAGCTATAGACCTGTCTCTAACCAGCTACAGACATGTCTCTAACCAGCTATAGACCTGTCTCTAACCAGCTATAGACCTGTCTCTAACCAACTAAAGACCTGTCTCTAACCAGCTGTAGACCTGTCTCTAACCAGCTACAGACATGTCTCTAACCAGGTATAGACCTGTCTCTAACCAACTAAAGACCTATCTCTAACCAGCTATAGACCTGTCTCTAACCAACTAAAGACCTGTCTCTAACCAGCTACAGACCTGTCTCTAACCAACTAAAGACCTGTCTCTATCCAGCTACAGACCTGTCTCTAACCAACTAAAGACCTGTCTCTAACCAGCTACAGACCTGTCTCTAACCAACTAAAGACCTGTCTCTAACCAGCTACAGACCTGTCTCTAACCAACTGAAGACCTGTCTCTAACCAACTAAAGACCTGTCTCTAACCAACTAAAGACCTGTCTCTAACCAGCTACAGACCTGTCTCTAACCAGCTATAGACCTGTCTCTAACCAGCTACAGACATGTCTCTAACCAGCTATAGACCTGTCTCTAACCAACTAAAGACCTGTCTCTAACCAGCTATAGACCTGTCTCTAACCAGCTACAGACCTGTCTCTAACCAACTAAAGACCTGTCTCTAACCAACTAAAGACCTGTCTCTAACCAGCTACAGACCTGTCTCTAACCAGCTACAGACCTGTCTCTAACCAACTAAAGACCTGTCTCTAACCAGCTACAGACCTGTCTCTAACCAACTAAAGACCTGTCTCTAACCAACTAAAGACCTGTCTCTAACCAGCTACAGACCTGTCTCTAACCAACTAAAGACCTATCTCTAACCAGCTATAGACCTGTCTCTAACCAACTAAAGACCTGTCTCTAACCAGCTACAGACCTGTCTCTAACCAACTAAAGACCTGTCTCTAACCAGCTACAGACCTGTCTCTAACCAACTAAAGACCTGTCTCTAACCAGCTACAGACCTGTCTCTAACCAACTAAAGACCTGTCTCTAACCAGCTACAGACCTGTCTCTAACCAACTAAAGACCTGTCTCTAACCAGCTACAGACCTGTCTCTAACCAACTGAAGACCTGTCTCTAACCAACTAAAGACCTGTCTCTAACCAACTAAAGACCTGTCTCTAACCAGCTACAGACCTGTCTCTAACCAGCTATAGACCTGTCTCTAACCAGCTACAGACATGTCTCTAACCAGCTATAGACCTGTCTCTAACCAACTAAAGACCTGTCTCTAACCAGCTATAGACCTGTCTCTAACCAGCTACAGACCTGTCTCTAACCAACTAAAGACCTGTCTCTAACCAGCTACAGACCTGTCTCTAACCAGCTACAGACCTGTCTCTAACCAACTAAAGACCTGTCTCTAACCAGCTACAGACCTGTCTCTAACCAACTAAAGACCTGTCTCTAACCAACTAAAGACCTGTCTCTAACCAGCTACAGACCTGTCTCTAACCAGCTATAGACCTGTCTCTAACCAGCTATAGACCTGTCTCTAACCAACTAAAGACCTGTCTCTAACCAGCTACAGACCTGTCTCTAACCAGCTGTAGACCTGTCTCTAACCAGCTACAGACATGTCTCTAACCAGCTATAGACCTGTCTCTAACCAGCTATAGACCTGTCTCTAACCAGCTACAGACCTGTCTCTAACCAACTAAAGACCTGTCTCTAACCAACTAAAGACCTGTCTCTAACCAGCTACAGACATGTCTCTAACCAGCTATAGACCTGTCTCTAACCAGCTACAGACCTGTCTCTAACCAACTAAAGACCTGTCTCTAACCAGCTACAGACCTGTCTCTAACCAACTAAAGACCTGTCTCTAACCAGCTATAGACCTGTCTCTAACCAACTAAAGACCTGTCTCTAACCAGCTATAGACCTGTCTCTAACCAGCTACAGACATGTCTCTAACCAGCTATAGACCTGTCTATAACCAGCTATAGACCTGTCTCTAACCAACTAAAGACCTGTCTCTAACCAGCTGTAGACCTGTCTCTAACCAGCTACAGACATGTCTCTAACCAGGTATAGACCTGTCTCTAACCAACTAAAGACCTATCTCTAACCAGCTATAGACCTGTCTCTAACCAACTAAAGACCTGTCTCTAACCAGCTACAGACCTGTCTCTAACCAACTAAAGACCTGTCTCTAACCAGCTACAGACCTGTCTCTAACCAACTAAAGACCTGTCTCTAACCAGCTACAGACCTGTCTCTAACCAACTAAAGACCTGTCTCTAACCAGCTACAGACCTGTCTCTAACCAACTAAAGACCTGTCTCTAACCAGCTACAGACCTGTCTCTAACCAACTGAAGACCTGTCTCTAACCAACTAAAGACCTGTCTCTAACCAACTAAAGACCTGTCTCTAACCAGCTACAGACCTGTCTCTAACCAGCTATAGACCTGTCTCTAACCAGCTACAGACATGTCTCTAACCAGCTATAGACCTGTCTCTAACCAACTAAAGACCTGTCTCTAACCAGCTATAGACCTGTCTCTAACCAGCTACAGACCTGTCTCTAACCAACTAAAGACCTGTCTCTAACCAACTAAAGACCTGTCTCTAACCAGCTACAGACCTGTCTCTAACCAGCTACAGACCTGTCTCTAACCAACTAAAGACCTGTCTCTAACCAGCTACAGACCTGTCTCTAACCAACTAAAGACCTGTCTCTAACCAACTAAAGACCTGTCTCTAACCAGCTACAGACCTGTCTCTAACCAACTAAAGACCTATCTCTAACCAGCTATAGACCTGTCTCTAACCAACTAAAGACCTGTCTCTAACCAGCTACAGACCTGTCTCTAACCAACTAAAGACCTGTCTCTAACCAGCTACAGACCTGTCTCTAACCAACTAAAGACCTGTCTCTAACCAGCTACAGACCTGTCTCTAACCAGCTAAAGACCTGTCTCTAACCAGCTACAGACCTGTCTCTAACCAACTAAAGACCTGTCTCTAACCAGCTACAGACCTGTCTCTAACCAACTGAAGACCTGTCTCTAACCAACTAAAGACCTGTCTCTAACCAACTAAAGACCTGTCTCTAACCAGCTACAGACCTGTCTCTAACCAGCTATAGACCTGTCTCTAACCAGCTACAGACATGTCTCTAACCAGCTATAGACCTGTCTCTAACCAACTAAAGACCTGTCTCTAACCAGCTATAGACCTGTCTCTAACCAGCTACAGACCTGTCTCTAACCAACTAAAGACCTGTCTCTAACCAACTAAAGACCTGTCTCTAACCAGCTACAGACCTGTCTCTAACCAGCTACAGACCTGTCTCTAACCAACTAAAGACCTGTCTCTAACCAGCTACAGACCTGTCTCTAACCAACTAAAGACCTGTCTCTAACCAACTAAAGACCTGTCTCTAACCAGCTACAGACCTGTCTCTAACCAACTAAAGACCTGTCTCTAACCAGCTACAGACATGTCTCTAACCAGCTATAGACCTGTCTCTAACCAGCTATAGACCTGTCTCTAACCAACTAAAGACCTGTCTCTAACCAGCTACAGACCTGTCTCTAACCAGCTACAGACATGTCTCTAACCAGGTATAGACCTGTCTCTAACCAACTAAAGACCTGTCTCTAACCAGCTATAGACCTGTCTCTAACCAACTAAAGACCTGTCTCTAACCAGCTACAGACCTGTCTCTAACCAACTAAAGACCTGTCTCTAACCAACTACAGACCTGTCTCTAACCAACTAAAGACCTGTCTCTAACCAGATATAGACCTGTCTCTAACCAGCTACAGACCTGTCTCTAACCAACTAAAGACCTGTCTCTAACCAGCTACAGACCTGTCTCTAACCAACTAAAGACCTGTCTCTAACCAGCTACAGACCTGTCTCTAACCAACTAAAGACCTGTCTCTAACAAACTAAAGACCTGTCTCTAACCAGCTACAGACCTGTCTCTAACCAGCTATAGACCTGTCTCAAACCAGCTACAGACATGTCTCTAACAAGCTATAGACCTGTCTCTAACCAACTAAAGACCTGTCTCTAACCAACTAAAGACCTGTCTCTAACCAGCTATAGACCTGTCTCTAACCAGCTACAGACCTGTCTCTAACCAACTAAAGACCTGTCTCTAACCAGATATAGACCTGTCTCTAACCAGCTACAGACCTGTCTCTAACCAACTAAAGACCTGTCTCTAACCAGCTACAGACCTGTCTCTAACCAACTAAAGACCTGTCTCTAACCAGCTACAGACCTGTCTCTAACCAACTAAAGACCTGTCTCTAGCCAACTACAGACCTGTCTCTAACCAGCTACAGACCTGTCTCTAACCAACTAAAGACCTGTCTCTAACCAGCTACAGACCTGTCTCTAACCAACTAAAGACCTGTCTCTAACCAACTAAAGACCTGTCTCTAACCAGCTACAGACCTGTCTCTAACCAACTAAAGACCTGTCTCTAACCAACTAAAGACCTGTCTCTAACCAGCTACAGACCTGTCTCTAACCAACTAAAGAAATGTCTCTAACCAGCTATAGACCTGTCTCTAACCAGCTACAGACCTGTCTCTAACCAACTAAAGACCGGTCTCTAACCAACTAAAGACCTGTCTCTAACCAGCTACAGACATGTCTCTTACCAGCTGTAGACCTGTCTCTAACCAGCTACAGACCTGTCTCTAACCAGCTACAGACCTGTCTCTAACCAACTAAAGACCTGTCTCTAACCAGCTACAGACCTGTCTCTAACCAACTAAAGACCTGTCTCTAACCAACTAAAGACCTGTCTCTAACCAGCTACAGACCTGTCTCTAACCAGCTATAGACCTGTCTCTAACCAACTAAAGACCTGTCTCTAACCAACTAAAGACCTGTCTCTAACCAGCTACAGACCAGTCTCTTACCAGCTATAGACCTGTCTCTAACCAGCTACAGACCTGTCTCTAACCAGCTATAGACCTGTCTCTAACCAACTAAAGACCTGTCTCTAACCAGCTACAGACCTGTCTCTTACCAGCTATAGACCTGTCTCTAACCAGCTACAGACCTGTCTCTAACCAGCTACAGACCTGTCTCTAACCAACTAAAGACCTGTCTCTAACCAGCTACAGACCTGTCTCTAACCAACTAAAGACCTGTCTCTAACCAACTAAAGACCTGTCTCTTACCAGCTACAGACCAGTCTCTAACCAGATATAGACCTTTCTATAACCAGCTACAGACCTGTCTCTAACCAGCTATAGACCGGTCTCTAACCAGCTACAGACCTGTCTGTTACCAGCTACAGACCTGTCTGTTACCAGCTATAGACCTGTCTCTAACCAGCTACAGACCTGTCTGTTACCAGCTACAGACCTGTCTGTTACCAGCTATAGACCGGTCTCTAACCAGCTATAGACCGGTCTGTTACCAGCTACAGACCTGTCTGTTACCAGCTATAGACCTGTCTCTTACCAGCTACAGACCTGTCGGTTACCAGCTGTAGACCTGTCTGTTACCAGATATAGACCTGTCTCTAACCAGCTACAGACCTGTCTCTTACCAGCTACAGACCTGTCTGTTTCCAGCTACAGACCTGTCCCTAACCAGCTATAGACCTGTCTCTTACCAGCTACAGACCTGTCTCTAACCAGCTATAGACCTGTCTCTAACCAACTAAAGACCTGTCTCTAACCAGCTACAGACCTGTCTATTACCAGCTACAGACCTGTCTCTTACCAGCTACAGACCTGTCTGTTACCAGCTACAGACCTGTCTCTAACCAGCTCTAGACCTGTCTCTAACCAACTAAAGACCTGTCTCTAACCAGCTACAGACCTGTCTCTAAACAACTATAGACCTGTCTCTAACCAGCTACAGACCTGTCTCTAACCAGCTATAGACCTGTCTCTAACCAACTAAAGACCTGTCTCTAACCAGCTATAGACCTGTCTCTAACCAACTAAAGACCTGTCTCTAACCAGCTACAGACCTGTCTCTAACCAACTAAAGACCTGTCTCTAACCAACTAAAGACCTGTCTCTAACCAGCTACAGACCTGTCTCTAACCAACTAAAGACCTGTCTCTAACCAACTAAAGACCTGTCTCTAACCAGCTACAGACCTGTCTCTAACCAACTAAAGACCTGTCTCTAACCAGCTATAGACCTGTCTCTAACCAGCTACAGACCTGTCTCTAACCAACTAAAGACCTGTCTCTAACCAACTAAAGACCTGTCTCTAACCAGCTACAGACATGTCTCTTACCAGCTACAGACCTGTCTGTTACCAGCTACAGACCTGTCTCTAACCAACTAAAGACCTGTCTCTAACCAACTAAAGACCTGTCTCTAACCAGCTACAGACCTGTCTCTAACCAACTAAAGACCTGTCTCTAACCAGCTATAGACCTGTCTCTAACCAGCTACAGACCTGTCTCTAACCAACTAAAGACCTGTCTCTAACCAGCTATAGACCTGTCTCTAACCAGCTACAGACCTGTCTCTAACCAACTAAAGACCTGTCTCTAACCAACTAAAGACCTGTCTCTAACCAGCTACAGACCTGTCTCTAACCAACTAAAGACCTGTCTCTAACCAACTAAAGACCTGTCTCTAACCAGCTACAGACCTGTCTCTAACCAACTAAAGACCTGTCTCTAACCAGCTATAGACCTGTCTCTAACCAGCTACAGACCTGTCTCTAACCAACTAAAGACCTGTCTCTAACCAACTACAGACCTGTCTCTAACCAGCTACAGACCTGTCTCTTACCAGCTACAGACCTGTCTGTTAACAGCTACAGACCTGTCTCTAACCAGCTACAGACCTGTCTGTTACCAGCTACAGACCTGTCTCTAACCAGCTATAGACCTGTCTCTAACCAACTAAAGACCTGTCTCTAACCAGCTACAGACCTGTCTCTAAACAACTATAGACCTGTCTCTAACCAACTAAAGACCTGTCTCTAACCAGCTATAGACCTGTCTCTAACCAACTAAAGACCTGTCTCTAACCAGCTACAGACCTGTCTCTAACCAACTAAAGACCTGTCTCTAACCAACTAAAGACCTGTCTCTAACCAGCTACAGACCTGTCTCTAACCAACTAAAGACCTGTCTCTAACCAACTAAAGACCTGTCTCTAACCAGCTACAGACCTGTCTGTTACCAGCTACAGACCTGTCTCTAACCAGCTACAGACCTGTCTGTTACCAGCTACAGACCTGTCTCTAACCAGCTATAGACCTGTCTCTAACCAACTAAAGACCTGTCTCTAACCAGCTACAGACCTGTCTCTAAACAACTATAGACCTGTCTCTAACCAGCTGCAGACCTGTCTCTAACCAGCTATAGACCTGTCTCTAACCAACTAAAGACCTGTCTCTAACCAGCTATAGACCTGTCTCTAACCAACTAAAGACCTGTCTCTAACCAGCTACAGACCTGTCTCTAACCAACTAAAGACCTGTCTCTAACCAACTAAAGACCTGTCTCTAACCAGCTACAGACCTGTCTCTAACCAACTAAAGACCTGTCTCTAACCAACTAAAGACCTGTCTCTAACCAGCTACAGACCTGTCTCTAACCAACTAAAGACCTGTCTCTAACCAACTAAAGACCTGTCTCTAACCAGCTACAGACATGTCTCTAACCAGCTATAGACCTGTCTCTAACCAGCTACAGACCTGTCTCTAACCAACTAAAGACCTGTCTCTAACCAGCTACAGACCTGTCTCTAACCAACTAAAGACCTGTCTCTAACCAACTAAAGACCTGTCTCTAACCAGCTACAGACCTGTCTCTCACCAGCTACAGACATGTCTCTAACCAACTAAAGACCTGTCTCTAACCAACTAAAGACCTGTCTCTAACCAGCTACAGACCTGTCTCTAACCAACTAAAGACCTGTCTCTAACCAGCTACAGACCTGTCTCTAACCAACTAAAGACCTGTCTCTAACCAGCTATAGACCTGTCTCTAACCAACTAAAGACCTGTCTCTAACCAGCTACAGACCTGTCTGTTACCAGCTACAGACCTGTCTCTAACCAGCTACAGACCTGTCTGTTACCAGCTACAGACCTGTCTCTAACCAGCTATAGACCTGTCTCTAACCAACTAAAGACCTGTCTCTAACCAGCTACAGACCTGTCTCTAAACAACTATAGACCTGTCTCTAACCAGCTGCAGACCTGTCTCTAACCAGCTATAGACCTGTCTCTAACCAACTAAAGACCTGTCTCTAACCAGCTATAGACCTGTCTCTCACCAACTAAAGACCTGTCTCTAACCAGCTACAGACCTGTCTCTAACCAACTAAAGACCTGTCTCTAACCAACTAAAGACCTGTCTCTAACCAGCTACAGACCTGTCTCTAACCAACTAAAGACCTGTCTCTAACCAACTAAAGACCTGTCTCTAACCAGCTACAGACCTGTCTCTAACCAACTAAAGACCTGTCTCTAACCAGCTATAGACCTGTCTCTAACCAGCTACAGACCTGTCTCTAACCAACTAAAGACCTGTCTCTAACCAACTAAAGACCTGTCTCTAACCAGCTACAGACATGTCTCTTACCAGCTACTGACCTGTCTGTTACCAGCTACAGACCTGTCTCTAACCAACTAAAGACCTGTCTCTAACCAACTAAAGACCTGTCTCTAACCAGCTACAGACCTGTCTCTAACCAACTAAAGACCTGTCTCTAACCAGCTATAGACCTGTCTCTTACCAGCTACAGACCTGTCTGTTACCAGCTACAGACCTGTCTCTAACCAGCTACAGACCTGTCTGTTACCAGCTACAGACCTGTCTCTAACCAGCTATAGACCTGTCTCTAACCAACTAAAGACCTGTCTCTAACCAGCTACAGACCTGTCTCTAAACAACTATAGACCTGTCTCTAACCAGCTACAGACCTGTCTCTAACCAGCTATAGACCTGTCTCTAACCAACTAAAGACCTGTCTCTAACCAGCTACAGACCTGTCTCTAACCAACTAAAGACCTGTCTCTAACCAACTAAAGACCTGTCTCTAACCAACTAAAGACCTGTCTCTAACCAGCTACAGACCTGTCTCTAACCAACTAAAGACCTGTCTCTAACCAGCTATAGACCTGTCTCTAACCAGCTACAGACCTGTCTCTAACCAACTAAAGACCTGTCTCTAACCAACTAAAGACCTGTCTCTAACCAGCTACAGACCTGTCTCTAACCAACTAAAGACCTGTCTCTAACATGCTATAGACCTGTCTCTAACCAGCTACAGACCTGTCTCTAACCAACTAAAGACCTGTCTCTAACCAACTAAAGACCTGTCTCTAACCAGCTACAGACATGTCTCTAACCAGCTACAGACCTGTCTGTTACCAGCTACAGACCTGTCTCTAACCAACTAAAGACCTGTCTCTAACCAACTAAAGACCTGTCTCTAACCAGCTACAGACCTGTCTCTAACCAACTAAAGACCTGTCTCTAACCAACTAAAGACCTGTCTCTAACCAGCTACAGACCTATCTCTAACCAGCTACAGACCTGTCTCTAACCAACTAAAGACCTGTCTCTAACCAGCTATAGACCTGTCTCTAACCAGCTACAGACCTGCCTCTAACCAACTAAAGACCTGTCTCTAACCAGCTATAGACCTGTCTCTAACCAGCTACAGACCTGTCTCTAACCAACTAAAGACCTGTCTCTAACCAACTAAAGACCTGTCTCTAACCAGCTACAGACCTGTCTCTAACCAACTAAAGACCTGTCTCTAACCAACTAAAGACCTGTCTCTAACCAGCTACAGACCTGTCTCTAACCAACTAAAGACCTGTCTCTAACCAGCTATAGACCTGTCTCTAACCAGCTACAGACCTGTCTCTAACCAACTAAAGACCTGTCTCTAACCAACTGCAGACCTGTCTCTAACCAGCTACAGACCTGTCTCTTACCAGCTACAGACCTGTCTGTTACCAGCTACAGACCTGTCTCTAACCAGCTACAGACCTGTCTGTTACCAGCTACAGACCTGTCTCTAACCAGCTATAGACCTGTCTCTAACCAACTAAAGACCTGTCTCTAACCAGCTACAGACCTGTCTCTAAACAACTATAGACCTGTCTCTAACCAGCTACAGACCTGTCTCTAACCAGCTATAGACCTGTCTCTAACCAACTAAAGACCTGTCTCTAACCAGCTATAGACCTGTCTCTAACCAACTAAAGACCTGTCTCTAACCAGCTACAGACCTGTCTCTAACCAACTAAAGACCTGTCTCTAACCAGCTACAGACCTGTCTCTAACCAACTAAAGACCTGTCTCTAACCAACTAAAGACCTGTCTCTAACCAGCTACAGACCTGTCTCTAACCAACTAAAGACCTGTCTCTAACCAGCTATAGACCTGTCTCTAACCAGCTACAGACCTGTCTCTAACCAACTAAAGACCTGTCTCTAACCAACTAAAGACCTGTCTCTAACCAACTAAAGACCTGTCTCTAACCAGCTACAGACATGTCTCTAACCAGCTATAGACCTGTCTCTAACCAACTAATGACCTGTCTCTAACCAGCTATAGACCTGTCTCTAACCAGCTACAGACCTGTCTCTAACCAACTAAAGACCTGTCTCTAACCAACTAAAGACCTGTCTCTAACCAGCTACAGACATGTCTCTAACCAGCTATAGACCTGTCTCTAACCAACTAAAGACCTGTCTCTAACCAGCTACAGACCTGTCTCTCACCAGCTAAGGACATGTCTCTAACCAACTAAAGACCTGTCTCTAACCAACTAAAGACCTGTCTCTAACCAGCTACAGACCTGTGTCTAACCAACTAAAGACCTGTCTCTAACCAGCTACAGACCTGTCTCTAACCAACTAAAGACCTGTCTCTAACCAGCTATAGACCTGTCTCTATCCAGCTATAGACCTGTCTCTAACCAACTAAAGACCTGTCTCTAACCAGCTATAGACCTGTCTCTAACCAACTAAAGACCTGTCTCTAACCAGCTATAGACCTGTCTGTAACCAGCTACAGACATGTCTCTAACCAGCTGTAGACCTGTCTCTAACCAGCTACAGACATGTCTCTAACCAGCTACAGACATGTCTCTAACCAGCTATAGACCTGTCTCTAACCAACTAAAGACCTGTCTCTAACCAACTAAAGACCTGTCTCTAACCAGCTACAGACATGTCTCTAACCAGCTATAGACCTGTCTCTAACCAGCTACAGACCTGTCTCTAACCAACTAAAGACCTGTCTCTAACCAGCTACAGACCTGTCTCTAACCAACTAAAGACCTGTCTCTAACCAGCTATAGACCTGTCTCTAACCAACTAAAGACCTGTCTCTAACCAGCTATAGACCTGTCTCTAACCAGCTACAGACATGTCTCTAACCAGCTATAGACCTGTCTCTAACCAGCTATAGACCTGTCTCTAACCAACTAAAGACCTGTCTCTAACCAGCTGTAGACCTGTCTCTAACCAGCTACAGACATGTCTCTAACCAGGTATAGACCTGTCTCTAACCAACTAAAGACCTATCTCTAACCAGCTATAGACCTGTCTCTAACCAACTAAAGACCTGTCTCTAACCAGCTACAGACCTGTCTCTAACCAACTAAAGACCTGTCTCTAACCAGATATAGACCTGTCTCTAACCAGCTACAGACCTGTCTCTAACCAACTACAGACCTGTCTCTAACCAGCTACAGACCTGTCTCTAACCAACTAAAGACCTGTCTCTAACCAGCTACAGACCTGTCTCTAACCAACTAAAGACCTGTCTCTAACCAACTAAAGACCTGTCTCTAACCAACTAAAGACCTGTCTCTAACCAGCTACAGACCTGTCTCTAACCAGCTATAGACCTGTCTCTAACCAGCTACAGACATGTCTCTAACCAGCTATAGACCTGTCTCTAACCAACTAAAGACCTGTCTCTAACCAACTAAAGACCTGTCTCTAACCAGCTACAGACCTGTCTCTACCCAACTAAAGACCTGTCTCTAACCAACTAAAGACCTGTCTCTTACCAGCTACAGACCTGTCTCTAACCAGCTACAGACCTGTCTCTAACCAACTAAAGACCTGTCTCTAACCAGCTACAGACCTGTCTCTAACCAGCTACAGACCTGTCTCTAACCAGGTATAGACCTGTCTCTAACCAACTAAAGACCTATCTCTAACCAGCTATAGACCTGTCTCTAACCAACTAAAGACCTGTCTCTAACCAGCTACAGACCTGTCTCTAACCAACTAAAGACCTGTCTCTAACCAGATATAGACCTGTCTCTAACCAGCTACAGACCTGTCTCTAACCAACTACAGACCTGTCTCTAACCAGCTACAGACCTGTCTCTAACCAACTAAAGACCTGTCTCTAACCAGCTACAGACCTGTCTCTAACCAACTAAAGACCTGTCTCTAACCAACTAAAGACCTGTCTCTAACCAACTAAAGACCTGTCTCTAACCAGCTACAGACCTGTCTCTAACCAGCTATAGACCTGTCTCTAACCAGCTACAGACATGTCTCTAACCAGCTATAGACCTGTCTCTAACCAACTAAAGACCTGTCTCTAACCAACTAAAGACCTGTCTCTAACCAGCTACAGACCTGTCTCTAACCAGCTAAAGACCTGTCTCTACCCAACTAAAGACCTGTCTCTAACCAACTAAAGACCTGTCTCTTACCAGCTACGGACCTGTCTCTAACCAGCTACAGACCTGTCTCTAACCAACTAAAGACCTGTCTCTAACCAGCTACAGACCTGTCTCTAACCAACTAAAGACCTGTCTCTAACCAACTAAAGACCTGTCTCTTACCAGCTACAGACCTGTCTCTAACCAGCTACAGACCTGTCTCTAACCAACTAAAGACCTGTCTCTAACCAGCTACAGACCTGTCTCTAACCAACTAAAGACCTGTCTCTAACCAACTAAAGACCTGTCTCTAACCAGCTACAGACATGTCTCTAACCAGCTAAAGACCTGTCTCTAACCAACTAAAGACCTGTCTCTAACCAACTAAAGACCTGTCTCTTACCAGCTACAGACCTGTCTCTAACCAGCTACAGACCTGTCTCTAACCAACTAAAGACCTGTCTCTAACCAGCTACAGACCTGTCTCTAACCAACTAAAGACCTGTCTCTAACCAACTAAAGACCTGTCTCTAACCAGCTACAGACCTGTCTCTAACCAACTAAAGACCTGTCTCTAACCAGCTACAGACATGTCTCTAACCAGCTATAGACCTGTCTCTAACCAGCTATAGACCTGTCTCTAACCAACTAAAGACCTGTCTCTAACCAGCTACAGACCTGTCTCTAACCAGCTACAGACATGTCTCTAACCAGGTATAGACCTGTCTCTAACCAACTAAAGACCTGTCTCTAACCAGCTATAGACCTGTCTCTAACCAACTAAAGACCTGTCTCTAACCAGCTACAGACCTGTCTCTAACCAACTAAAGACCTGTCTCTAACCAGCTACAGACCTGTCTCTAACCAACTAAAGACCTGTCTCTAACCAGATATAGACCTGTCTCTAACCAGCTACAGACCTGTCTCTAACCAACTAAAGACCTGTCTCTAACCAACTAAAGACCTGTCTCTAACCAACTAAAGACCTGTCTCTAACCAGCTACAGACCTGTCTCTAACCAGCTATAGACCTGTCTCAAACCAGCTACAGACATGTCTCTAACCAGCTATAGACCTGTCTCTAACCAACTAAAGACCTGTCTCTAACCAACTAAAGACCTGTCTCTAACCAGCTATAGACCTGTCTCTAACCAGCTACAGACCTGTCTCTAACCAACTAAAGACCTGTCTCTAACCAGATATAGACCTGTCTCTAACCAGCTACAGACCTGTCTCTAACCAACTAAAGACCTGTCTCTAACCAGCTACAGACCTGTCTCTAACCAACTAAAGACCTGTCTCTAACCAGCTACAGACCTGTCTCTAACCAACTAAAGACCTGTCTCTATCCAACTAAAGACCTGTCTCTAACCAGCTACAGACCTGTCTCTAACCAGCTATAGACCTGTCTCTAACCAGCTACAGACATGTCTCTAACCAGCTATAGACCTGTCTCTAACCAGCTACAGACCTGTCTCTAACCAGCTACAGACATGTCTCTAACCAGCTATAGACCTGTCTCTAACCAGCTACAGACCTGTCTCTAACCAACTAAAGACCTGTCTCTAACCAGCTATAGACCTGTCTCTAACCAACTAAAGACCTGTCTCTAACCAGCCATAGACCTGTCTGTAACCAGCTACAGACATGTCTCTAACCAGCTGTAGACCTGTCTCTAACCAGCTACAGACATGTGTCTAACCAGCTATAGACCTGTCTCTAACCAACTAAAGACCTGTCTCTAACCAGCTATAGACCTGTCTCTAACCAACTAAAGACCTGTCTCTAACCAGCTATAGACCTGTCTGTAACCAGCTACAGACATGTCTCTAACCAGCTGTAGACCTGTCTCTAACCAGCTACAGACATGTCTCTAACCAGCTATAGACCTGTCTCTAACCAGCTATAGACCTGTCTCTAACCAGCTATAGACCTGTCTCTAACCAACTAAAGACCTGTCTCTAACCAACTAAAGACCTGTCTCTAACCAGCTACAGACATGTCTCTAACCAGCTATAGACCTGTCTCTAACCAGCTACAGACCTGTCTCTAACCAACTAAAGACCTGTCTCTAACCAGCTACAGACCTGTCTCTAACCAAGTAAAGACCTGTCTCTAACCAGCTATAGACCTGTCTCTAACCAGCTACAGACCTGTCTCTAACCAGCTACAGACATGTCTCTAACCAGCTATAGACCTGTCTCTAACCAGCTACAGACCTGTCTCTAACCAACTAAAGACCTGTCTCTAACCAGCTATAGACCTGTCTCTAACCAACTAAAGACCTGTCTCTAACCAGCCATAGACCTGTCTGTAACCAGCTACAGACATGTCTCTAACCAGCTGTAGACCTGTCTCTAACCAGCTACAGACATGTGTCTAACCAGCTATAGACCTGTCTCTAACCAACTAAAGACCTGTCTCTAACCAGCTATAGACCTGTCTCTAACCAACTAAAGACCTGTCTCTAACCAGCTATAGACCTGTCTGTAACCAGCTACAGACATGTCTCTAACCAGCTGTAGACCTGTCTCTAACCAGCTACAGACATGTCTCTAACCAGCTATAGACCTGTCTCTAACCAGCTATAGACCTGTCTCTAACCAGCTATAGACCTGTCTCTAACCAACTAAAGACCTGTCTCTAACCAACTAAAGACCTGTCTCTAACCAGCTACAGACATGTCTCTAACCAGCTATAGACCTGTCTCTAACCAGCTACAGACCTGTCTCTAACCAACTAAAGACCTGTCTCTAACCAGCTACAGACCTGTCTCTAACCAAGTAAAGACCTGTCTCTAACCAGCTATAGACCTGTCTCTAACCAACTAAAGACCTGTCTCTAACCAGCTATAGACCTGTCTCTAACCAGCTACAGACATGTCTCTAACCAGCTATAGACCTGTCTCTAACCAGCTACAGACCTGTCTCTAACCAACTAAAGACCTGTCTCTAACCAGCTGTAGACCTGTCTCTAACCAGCTACAGACATGTCTCTAACCAGGTATAGACCTGTCTCTAACCAACTAAAGACCTGTCTCTAACCAGCTACAGACCTGTCTCTAACCAGCTACAGACATGTCTCTAACCAGGTATAGACCTGTCTCTAACCAACTAAAGACCTGTCTCTAACCAGCTATAGACCTGTCTCTAACCAACTAAAGACCTGTCTCTAACCAGCTACAGACCTGTCTCTAACCAACTAAAGACCTGTCTCTAACCAGCTACAGACCTGTCTCTAACCAACTAAAGACCTGTCTCTAACCAGATATAGACCTGTCTCTAACCAGCTACAGACCTGTCTCTAACCAACTAAAGACCTGTCTCTAACCAGCTACAGACCTGTCTCTAACCAACTAAAGACCTGTCTCTAACCAACTAAAGACCTGTCTCTAACCAACTAAAGACCTGTCTCTAACCAGCTACAGACCTGTCTCTAACCAGCTATAGACCTGTCTCAAACCAGCTACAGACATGTCTCTAACCAGCTATAGACCTGTCTCTAACCAACTAAAGACCTGTCTCTAACCAACTAAAGACCTGTCTCTAACCAGCTATAGACCTGTCTCTAACCAGCTACAGACCTGTCTCTAACCAACTAAAGACCTGTCTCTAACCAGATATAGACCTGTCTCTAACCAGCTACAGACCTGTCTCTAACCAACTAAAGACCTGTCTCTAACCAGCTACAGACCTGTCTCTAACCAACTAAAGACCTGTCTCTAACCAGCTACAGACCTGTCTCTAACCAACTAAAGACCTGTCTCTGTCCAACTAAAGACCTGTCTCTAACCAGCTACAGACCTGTCTCTAACCAGCTATAGACCTGTCTCTAACCAGCTACAGACATGTCTCTAACCAGCTATAGACCTGTCTCTAACCAGCTACAGACCTGTCTCTAACCAGCTACAGACATGTCTCTAACCAGCTATAGACCTGTCTCTAACCAGCTACAGACCTGTCTCTAACCAACTAAAGACCTGTCTCTAACCAGCTATAGACCTGTCTCTAACCAACTAAAGACCTGTCTCTAACCAGCCATAGACCTGTCTGTAACCAGCTACAGACATGTCTCTAACCAGCTGTAGACCTGTCTCTAACCAGCTACAGACATGTGTCTAACCAGCTATAGACCTGTCTCTAACCAACTAAAGACCTGTCTCTAACCAGCTATAGACCTGTCTCTAACCAACTAAAGACCTGTCTCTAACCAGCTATAGACCTGTCTGTAACCAGCTACAGACATGTCTCTAACCAGCTGTAGACCTGTCTCTAACCAGCTACAGACATGTCTCTAACCAGCTATAGACCTGTCTCTAACCAGCTATAGACCTGTCTCTAACCAGCTATAGACCTGTCTCTAACCAACTAAAGACCTGTCTCTAACCAACTAAAGACCTGTCTCTAACCAGCTACAGACATGTCTCTAACCAGCTATAGACCTGTCTCTAACCAGCTACAGACCTGTCTCTAACCAACTAAAGACCTGTCTCTAACCAGCTACAGACCTGTCTGTTACCAGCTACAGACCTGTCTTTTACCAGCTACAGACCTGTCCCTAACCAGCTAAAGACCTGTCTCTAACCAGCTATAGACCTGTCTCTAACCAGCTACAGACATGTCTCTAACCAGCTATAGACCTGTCTCTAACCAGCTATAGACCTGTCTCTAACCAACTAAAGACCTGTCTCTAACCAGCTGTAGACCTGTCTCTAACCAGCTACAGACATGTCTCTAACCAGGTATAGACCTGTCTCTAACCAACTAAAGACCTATCTCTAACCAGCTATAGACCTGTCTCTAACCAACTAAAGACCTGTCTCTAACCAGCTACAGACCTGTCTCTAACCAACTAAAGACCTGTCTCTAACCAGATATAGACCTGTCTCTAACCAGCTACAGACCTGTCTCTAACCAACAAAAGACCTGTCTCTAACCAGCTACAGACCTGTCTCTAACCAACTAAAGACCTGTCTCTAACCAGCTACAGACCTGTCTCTAACCAACTAAAGACCTGTCTCTAACCAACTAAAGACCTGTCTCTAACCAGCTACAGACCTGTCTCTAACCAGCTATAGACCTGTCTCTAACCAGCTACAGACATGTCTCTAACCAGCTATAGACCTGTCTCTAACCAACTAAAGACCTGTCTCTAACCAACTAAAGACCTGTCTCTAACCAGCTATAGACCTGTCTCTAACCAGCTACAGACCTGTCTCTAACCAACTAAAGACCTGTCTCTAACCAACTAAAGACCTGTCTCTAACCAGCTACAGACCTGTCTCTAACCAGCTACAGACCTGTCTCTAACCAACTAAAGACCTGTCTCTAACCAACTAAAGACCTGTATCTAACCAGCTACAGACCTGTCTCTAACCAACTAAAGACCTGTCTCTAACCAGCTACAGACATGTCTCTAACCAGCTATAGACCTGTCTCTAACCAGCTATAGACCTGTCTCTAACCAACTAAAGACCTGTCTCTAACCAGCTACAGACCTGTCTCTAACCAGCTAAAGACCTGTCTCTAACCAGCTACAGACCTGTCTCTAACCAACTAAAGACCTGTCTCTAACCAGATATAGACCTGTCTCTAACCAGCTACAGACCTGTCTCTAACCAACTAAAGACCTGTCTCTAACCAGCTACAGACCTTTCTCTAACCAACTAAAGACCTGTCTCTAACCAGCTACAGACCTGTCTCTAACCAACTAAAGACCTGTCTCTAACCAACTAAAGACCTGTCTCTAACCAACTAAAGACCTGTCTCTAACCAGCTACAGACCTGTCTCTAACCAGCTATAGACCTGTCTCAAACCAGCTACAGACATGTCTCTAACCAGCTATAGACCTGTCTCTAACCAACTAAAGACCTGTCTCTAACCAACTAAAGACCTGTCTCTAACCAGCTATAGACCTGTCTCTAACCAGCTACAGACCTGTCTCTAACCAACTAAAGACCTGTCTCTAACCAGATATAGACCTGTCTCTAACCAGCTACAGACCTGTCTCTAACCAACTAAAGACCTGTCTCTAACCAGCTACAGACCTGTCTCTAACCAACTAAAGACCTGTCTCTAACCAGCTACAGACCTGTCTCTAACCAACTAAAGACCTGTCTCTATCCAACTAAAGACCTGTCTCTAACCAGCTACAGACCTGTCTCTAACCAGCTATAGACCTGTCTCTAACCAGCTACAGACATGTCTCTAACCAGCTATAGACCTGTCTCTAACCAGCTACAGACCTGTCTCTAACCAGCTACAGACATGTCTCTAACCAGCTATAGACCTGTCTCTAACCAACTAAAGACCTGTCTCTAACCAACTAAAGACCTGTCTCTCACCAGCTATAGACCTGTCTCTAACCAGCTACAGACATGTCTCTAACCAACTAAAGACCTGTCTCTAACCAGCGACAGACATGTCTCTAACCAGCTATAGACCTGTCTCTAACCAACTAAAGACCTGTCTCTAACCAACTAAAGACCTGTCTCTAACCAACTAAAGACCTGTCTCTAACCAGCTACAGACCTGTCTGTTACCAGCTACAGACCTGTCTTTTACCAGCTACAGACCTGTCCCTAACCAGCTATAGACCTGTCTCTAACCAGCTATAGACCTGTCTCTAACCAGTTACAGACCTGTCTGTTACCAGCTACAGACTTGTGTCTAACCAACTAAAGACCTGTCTCTAACCAGCTACAGACCTGTCTCTAACCAACTAAAGACCTGTCTCTAACCAGCTATAGACCTGTCTCTAACCAGCTACAGACCTGTCTGTTACCAGCTACAGACCTGTCTCTAACCAACTAAAGACCTGTCTCTAACCAGCTACAGACCTGTCTCTAACCAGCTACAGACATGTCTCTAACCAGCTACAGACCTGTCTCTAACCAACTAAAGACCACCTGTCTCTAACCAACTAAAGACCTGTCTCTAACTAGCTACAGACCTGTCTCTAACCAACTAAAGACCTGTCTCTAACCAGCTATAGACCTGTCTCTAACCAGCTATAGACCTGTCTCTAACCAACTAAAGACCTGTCTCTAACCAGCTGTAGACCTGTCTCTAACCAGCTACAGACCTGTCTCTAACCAACTAAAGACCTGTCTCTAACCAGCTGTAGACCTGTCTCTAACCAACTAAAGACCTGTCTCCAACCAGCTATAGACCTGTCTCTAACCAACTAAAGACCTGTCTCTAACCAGCTACAGACATGTCTCTAACCAGCTACAGACCTGTCTCTAACCAACTAAAGACCTGTCTCTAACCAGATATAGACCTTTCTATAACCAGCTACAGACCTGTCTCTAACCAACTAAAGACCTGTCTCTAACCAGCCACAGACCTGTCTCTAACCAAATAAAGACCTGTCTCTAACCAGCTACAGACATGTCTCTAACCAGCTACAGACCGGTCTCTAACCAACTAAAGACCTGTCTCTAACCAGCTACAGACCTGTCTCTAACCAACTAAAGACCTGTCTCTAATCAGCTATAGACCTGTCTCTAACCAACTAAAGACCTGTCTCTAACCAGCTACAGACCTGTCTCTAACCAACTAAAGACCTGTCTCTAACCAGCTATAGACCTGTCTCTAACCAGCTACAGACCTGTCTGTTACCAGCTACAGACCTGTCTCTAACCAACTAAAGACCTGTCTCTAACCAGCTACAGACCTATCTCTAACCAGCTATAGACCTGTCTCTAACCAGGTAAAGACCTGTCTCTAACCAGCTACAGACCGGTCTCTAACCAACTAAAGACCTGTCTCTAACCAACTAAAGACCTGTCTCTAACTAGCTACAGACCTGTCTCTAACCAACTAAAGACCTGTCTCTAACCAGCTATAGACCTGTCTCTAACCAGCTATAGACCTTTCTCTAACCAACTAAAGACCTGTCTCTAACCAACTAAAGACCTGTCTCTAACCAATTGTAGACCTGTCTCTAACCAGCTACAGACATGTCTCTAACCAGCTATAGACCTGTCTCTAACCAGCTATAGACATGTCTCTAACCAGCTATAGACCTGTCTCTAACCAGCTATAGACCTGTCTCTAACCAGCTATAGACCTGTCTCTAACCAACTAAAGACCTGTCTCTAACCAGCTGTAGACCTGTCTCTTACCAGCTACAGACATGTCTCTAACCAGCTGTAGACCTGTCTCTAACCAGCTATAGACCTGTCTCTAACCAGCTATAGACCTGTCTCTAACCAACTAAAGACCTGTCTCTAACCAACTAAAGACCTGTCTCTAACCAGCTACAGACATGTCTCTAACCAGCTACAGACCTGTCTCTAACCAACGAAAGACCTGTCTCTAACCAGATATAGACCTGTCTCTAACCAACTAAAGACCTGTCTCTAACCAACTAAAGACCTGTCTCTAACCAGCTGTAGACCTGTCTCTAACCAACTAAAGACCTGTCTCCAACCAGCTATAGACCTGTCTCTAACCAACTAAAGACCTGTCTCTAACCAGCTACAGACATGTCTCTAACCAGCTACAGACCTGTCTCTAACCAACTAAAGACCTGTCTCTAACCAGATATAGACCTTTCTATAACCAGCTACAGACCTGTCTCTAACCAACTAAAGACCTGTCTCTAACCAGCTATAGACCTGTCTCTAACCAGCTACAGACCTGTCTCTAACCAACTAAAGACCTGTCTCTAACCAGCTATAGACCTGTCTCTAACCAGCTACAGACATGTCTTTAACCAGCTATAGACCTGTCTCTAACCAGCTATAGACCTGTCTCTAACCAGCTATAGACCTGTCTCTAACCAACTAAAGACCTGTCTCTAACCAGCTGTAGACCTGTCTCTAACCAGCTACAGACATATTTCTAACCAGCTATAGACCTGTCTCTAACCAGCTATAGACCTGTCTCTAACCAGCTATAGACCTGTCTCTAACCAACTACAGACCTGTCTCTAACCAACTAAAGACCTGTCTCTAACCAGCTACAGACATGTCTCTTACCAGCTACAGACCTGTCTCTAACCAACGAAAGACCTGTCTCTAACCAGATATAGACCTGTCTCTAACCAGCTACAGACCTGTCTCTAACCAACTAAAGACCTGTCTCTAACCAGCTACAGACCTGTCTCTAACCAACTAAAGACCTGTCTCTAACCAGCTACAGACCTGTCTCTAACCAACTAAAGACCTGTCTCTAACCAGCTACAGACCTGTCTCTAACCAGCTATAGACCTGTCTCTAACCAGCTACAGACATGTCTCTAACCAACTAAAGACCTGTCTCTAACCAGCTACAGACCTGTCTCTAACCAGCTATAGACCTGTCTCTAACCAGCTACAGACATGTCTCTAACCAGCTATAGACCTGTCTCTAACCAGCTACAGACCTGTCTCTAACCAGCTACAGACATGTCTCTAACCAGCTATAGACCTGTCTCTAACCAACTAAAGACCTGTCTCTAACCAACTAAAGACCTGTCTCTCACCAGCTATAGACCTGTCTCTAACCAGCTACAGACATGTCTCTAACCAACTAAAGACCTGTCTCTAACCAGGTAAAGACCTGTCTCTAACCAGCTACAGACCGGTCTCTAACCAACTAAAGACCTGTCTCTAACCAACTAAAGACCTGTCTCTAACTAGCTACAGACCTGTCTCTAACCAACTAAAGACCTGTCTCTAACCAACTAAAGACCTGTCTCTAACCAACTAAAGACCTGTCTCTAACCAGCTGTAGACCTGTCTCTAACCAGCTATAGACCTGTCTCTAACCAACTAAAGACCTGTCTCTAACCAGCTGTAGACCTGTCTCTAACCAGCTACAGACCTGTCTCTAACCAACTAAAGACCTGTCTCTAACCAACTAAAGACCTGTCTCTAACTAGCTACAGACCTGTCTCTAACCAACTAAAGACCTGTCTCTAACCAGATATAGACCTGTCTCTAACCAGCTACAGACCTGTCTCTAACCAACTAAAGACCTGTCTCTAACCAGGTAAAGACCTGTCTCTAACCAGCTACAGACCGGTCTCTAACCAACTAAAGACCTGTTTCTAACCAACTAAAGACCTGTCTCTAACCAACTAAAGACCTGTCTCTAACTAGCTACAGACCTGTCTCTAACCAACTAAAGACCTGTCTCTAACCAGCTATAGACCTGTCTCTAACCAGCTATAGACCTTTCTCTAACCAACTAAAGACCTGTCTCTAACCAGCTACAGACCTGTCTCTAACAAACTAAAGACCTGTCTCTAACCAACTAAAGACCTGTCTCTAACCAACTAAAGACCTGTCTCTAACCAGCTGTAGACCTGTCTCTAACCAGCTACAGACATGTCTCTAACCAGCTATAGACATGTCTCTAACCAACTAAAGACCTGTCTCTAACCAGATATAGACCTGTCTCTAACCAGCTACAGACCTGTCTCTAACCAACTAAAGACCTGTCTCTAACCAGCTACAGACCTGTCTCTAACCAACTAAAGACCTGTCTCTAACCAGCTACAGACCTGTCTCTAACCAGCTACAGACCTGTCTCTAACCAACTAAAGACCTGTCTCTAACCAGCTACAGACCTGTCTCTAACCAACTAAAGACCTGTCTCTAACCAGCTACAGACCTGTCTCTAACCAACTAAAGACCTGTCTCTAACCAACTAAAGACCTGTCTCTAACCAGCTACAGACCTGTCTCTAACCAGCTATAGACCTGTCTCTAACCAGCTACAGACATGTCTCTAACCAGCTACAGACATGTCTCTAACCAGCTATAGACCTGTCTCTAACCAGCTACAGACCTGTCTCTAACCAGCTACAGACATGTCTCTAACCAGCTATAGACCTGTCTCTAACCAACTAAAGACCTGTCTCTAACCAACTAAAGACCTGTCTCTCACCAGCTATAGACCTGTCTCTAACCAGCTACAGACATGTCTCTAACCAACTAAAGACCTGTCTCTAACCAGCGACAGACATGTCTCTAACCAGCTATAGACCTGTCTCTAACCAACTAAAGACCTGTCTCTAACCAACTAAAGACCTGTCTCTAACCAACTAAAGACCTGTCTCTAACCAGCTGTAGACCTGTCTGTTACCAGCTACAGACCTGTCTTTTACCAGCTACAGACCTGTCCCTAACCAGCTATAGACCTGTCTCTAACCAGCTATAGACCTGTCTCTAACCAGCTACAGACCTGTCTGTTACCAGCTACAGACTTGTTTCTAACCAGCTACAGACCTGTCTCTAACCAACTAAAGACCTGTCTCTAACCAGCTACAGACCTGTCTCTAACCAACTAAAGACCTGTCTCTAACCAGCTATAGACCTGTCAGTAACCAGCTACAGACATGTCTCTAACCAGCTATAGACCTGTCTCTAACCAACTAAAGACCTGTCTCTAACCAGCTGTAGACCTGTCTCTAACCAGCTACAGACCTGTCTCTAACCAACTAAAGACCTGTCTCTAACCAGCTGTAGACCTGTCTCTAACCAACTAAAGACCTGTCTCCAACCAGCTATAGACCTGTCTCTAACCAACTAAAGACCTGTCTCTAACCAGCTACAGACATGTCTCTAACCAGCTACAGACCTGTCTCTAACCAACTAAAGACCTGTCTCTAACCAGATATAGACCTTTCTATAACCAGCTACAGACCTGTCTCTAACCAACTAAAGACCTGTCTCTAACCAACTAAAGACCTGTCCCTAACCAGCTACAGACATGTCTCTAACCAGCTACAGACCTGTCTCTAACCAACTGAAGACCTGTCTCTAACCAGCTGTAGACCTGTCTCTCACCAGCTACAGACATGTCTCTAACCAACTAAAGACCTGTCTCTAACCAACTAAAGACCTGTCTCTAACCAAATAAAGACCTGTCTCTAACCAGCTACAGACATGTCTCTAACCAGCTAATGACCTGTCTCTAACCAACTAAAGACCTGTCTCTAACCAGCTACAGACCTGTCTCTAACCAACTAAAGACCTGTCTCTAATCAGCTATAGACCTGTCTCTTACCAGCTACAGACCTGTCTGTTACCAGCTACAGACCTGTCCCTGACCATCTATAGACCTGTCTCTAACCAGCTATAGACCTGTCTCTAACCAGCTACAGACCTGTCTGTTACCAGCTACAGACCTGTCTCTAACCAACTAAAGACCTGTCTCTAACCAGCTATAGGCCTGTCTCTAACCAGCTACAGACATGTGTCTAACCAGCTACAGACCTGTCTCTAACCAACTAAAGACCTGTCTCTAACCAGCTACAGACCTGTCTCTAACCAGCTATAGACCTGTCTCTAACCAACTAAAGACCTGTCTCTAACCAGCTACAGACCTGTCTCTAACCAACTAAAGACCACCTGTCTCTAACCAACTAAAGACCTGTCTCTAACTAGCTACAGACCTGTCTCTAACCAACTAAAGACCTGTCTCTAACCAGCTATAGACCTGTCTCTAACCAGCTATAGACCTGTCTCTAACCAACTAAAGACCTGTCTCTAACCAGCTACAGACCTGTCTCTAACCAACTAAAGACCTGTCTCTAACCAGCTACAGACCTGTCTCTAACCAACTAAAGACCTGTCTCTAACCAACTAAAGACCTGTCTCTAACCAGCTATAGACCTGTCTCTAACCAACTAAAGACCTGTCTCTAACCAGCTATAGACCTGTCTCTAACCAACTAAAGACCTGTCTCTAACCAGCTACAGACCTGTCTCTAACCAACTAAAGACCACCTGTCTCTAACCAACTAAAGACCTGTCTCTAACTAGCTACAGACCTGTCTCTAACCAACTAAAGACCTGTCTCTAACCAGCTATAGACCTGTCTCTAACCAGCTATAGACCTGTCTCTAACCAACTAAAGACCTGTCTCTAACCAGCTACAGACCTGTCTCTAACCAACTAAAGACCTGTCTCTAACCAGCTACAGACCTGTCTCTAACCAACTAAAGACCTGTCTCTAAACCAACTAAAGACCTGTCTCTAACCAGCTGTAGACCTGTCTCTAACCAGCTACAGACCTGTCTCTAACCAACTAAAGACCTGTCTCTAACCAACTAAAGACCTGTCTCTAACCAGCTACAGACCTGTCTCTAACCAACTAAAGACCTGTCTCTAACCAACTAAAGACCTGTCTCTAACTAGCTACAGACCTGTCTCTAACCAACTAAAGACCTGTCTCTAACCAGATATAGACCTGTCTCTAACCAGCTACAGACCAGGCTCTAACCAACTAAAGACCTGTCTCTAACCAGCTACAGACCTGTCTCTAACCAGCTATAGACCTGTCTCTAACCAGGTAAAGACCTGTCTCTAACCAGCTACAGACCTGTCTCTAACCAACTAAAGACCTGTCTCTAACCAACTAAAGACCTGTCTCTAACTAGCTACAGACCTGTCTCTAACCAACTAAAGACCTGTCTCTAACCAGCTATAGACCTGTCGCTAACCAGCTATAGACCTTTCTCTAACCAACTAAAGACCTGTCTCTAACCAGCTACAGACCTGTCTCTAACCAACTAAAGACCTGTCTCTAACCAACTAAAGACCTGTCTCTAACCAACTAAAGACCTGTCTCTAACCAGCTGTAGACCTGTCTCTAACCAGCTACAGACATGTCTCTAACGAGCTATAGACCTGTCTCTAACCAGCTATAGACATGTCTCTAACCAGCTATAGACCTGTCTCTAACCAGCTATAGACCTGTCTCTAACCAGCTATAGACCTGTCTCTAACCAACTAAAGACCTGTCTCTAACCAGCTTTAGACCTGTCTCTAACCAGCTACAGACCTGTCTCTAACCAACTAAAGACCTGTCTCTAACCAACTAAAGACCTGTCTCTAACTAGCTACAGACCTGTCTCTAACCAACTAAAGACCTGTCTCTAACAAGATATAGACCTGTCTCTAACCAGCTACAGACCTGTCTCTAACCAACTAAAGACCTGTCTCTAACCAGCTACAGACCTGTCTCTAACCAGCTATAGACCTGTCTCTAACCAGGTAAAGACCTGTCTCTAACCAGCTACAGACCGGTCTCTAACCAACTAAAGACCTGTCTCTAACCAACTAAAGACCTGTCTCTAACTAGCTACAGACCTGTCTCTAACCAGCTATAGACCTTTCTCTAACCAACTAAAGACATGTCTCTAACCAGCTATAGACCTGTCTCTAACCAGCTATAGACATGTCTCTAACCAGCTATAGACCTGTCTCTAACCAGCTATAGACCTGTCTCTAACCAGCTATAGACCTGTCTCTAACCAACTAAAGACCTGTCTCTAACCAGCTGTAGACCTGTCTCTTACCAGCTACAGACATGTCTCTAACCAGCTATAGACCTGTCTCTAACCAGCTATAGACCTGTCTCTAACCAGCTATAGACCTGTCTCTAACCAACTAAAGACCTGTCTCTAACCAACTAAAGACCTGTCTCTAACCAGCTACAGACATGTCTCTAACCAGCTACAGACCTGTCTCTAACCAACGAAAGACCTGTCTCTAACCAGATATAGACCTGTCTCTAACCAACTAAAGACCTGTCTCTAACCAACTAAAGACCTGTCTCTAACCAGCTACAGACCTGTCTCTAACCAGCTATAGACCTGTCTCTAACCAGCTACAGACATGTCTCTAACCAGCTATAGACCTGTCTCTAACCAACTAAAGACCTGTCTCTAACCAGCTATAGACCTGTCTCTAACCAGCTACAGACCTGTCTCTAACCAACTAAAGACCTGTCTCTAACCAACTAAAGACCTGTCTCTAACCAGCTACAGACCTGTCTCTAACCAGCTACAGACCTGTCTCTAACCAACTAAAGACCTGTCTCTAACCAGCTACAGACCTGTCTCTAACCAACTAAAGACCTGTCTCTAACCAGCTACAGACATGTCTCTAACCAGCTTTAGACCTGTCTCTAACCAGCTATAGACCTGTCTCTAACCAACTAAAGACCTGTCTCTAACCAGCTGTAGACCTGTCTCTAACCAGCTACAGACATGTCTCTAACCAGGTATAGACCTGTCTCTAACCAACTAAAGACCTGTCTCTAACCAGCTATAGACCTGTCTCTAACCAACTAAAGACCTGTCTCTAACCAGCTACAGACCTGTCTCTAACCAACTAAAGACCTGTCTCTAACCAGCTACAGACCTGTCTCTAACCAACTAAAGTCCTGTCTCTAACCAGCTACAGACCTGTCTCTAACCAACTAAAGACCTGTCTCTAACCAGCTACAGACCTGTCTCTAACCAACTAAAGACCTGTCTCTAACCAACTAAAGACCTGTCTCTAACCAGCTACAGACCTGTCTCTAACCAGCTATAGACCTGTCTCAAACCAGGTACAGACATGTCTCTAACCAGCTATAGACCTGTCTCTAACCAGGTATAGACCTGTCTCTAACCAACTAAAGACCTGTCTCTAACCAGCTATAGACCTGTCTCTGACCAACTAAAGACCTGTCTCTAACCAGCTACAGACCTGTCTCTAACCAACTAAAGACCTGTCTCTAACCAGCTACAGACCTGTCTCTAACCAACTAAAGACCTGTCTCTAACCAGATATAGACCTGTCTCTAACCAGCTACAGACCTGTCTCTAACCAACTAAAGACCTGTCTCTAACCAGCTACAGACCTGTCTCTAACCAACTAAAGACCTGTCTCTAACCAGCTACAGACCTGTCTCTAACCAACTAAAGACCTGTCTCTAACCAACTAAAGACCTGTCTCTAACCAACTAAAGACCTGTCTCTAACCAGCTACAGACCTGTCTCTAACCAGCTATAGACCTGTCTCTAACCAGCTGTAGACCTGTCTCTAACCAGCTACAGACATGTCTCTAACCAGCTATAGACCTGTCTCTAACCAACTAAAGACCTGTCTCTAACCAGCTATAAACCTGTCTCTAACCAGCTACAGACCTGTCTCTAACCAACTAAAGACCTGTCTCTAACCAACTAAAGACCTTTCTCTAACCAGCTGTAGACCTGTCTCTAACCAGCTACAGACATGTCTCTAACCAGGTATAGACCTGTCTCTAACCAACTAAAGACCTGTCTCTAACCAGCTATAGACCTGTCTCTGACCAACTAAAGACCTGTCTCTAACCAGCTACAGACCTGTCTCTAACCAACTAAAGACCTGTCTCTAACCAGCTACAGACCTGTCTCTAACCAACTAAAGACCTGTCTCTAAGCAGATATAGACCTGTCTCTAACCAGCTACAGACCTGTCTCTAACCAACTAAAGACCTGTCTCTAACCAGCTTCAGACCTGTCTCTAACCAACTAAAGACCTGTCTCTAACCAGCTACAGACCTGTCTCTAACCAACTAAAGACCTGTCTCTAACCAACTAAAGACCTGTCTCTAACCAACTAAAGACCTGTCTCTAACCAGCTACAGACCTGTCTCTAACCAGCTATAGACCTGTCTCAAACCAGCTACAGACATGTCTCTAACCAGCTATAGACCTGTCTCTAACCAACTAAAGACCTGTCTCTAACCAACTAAAGACCTGTCTCTAACCAGCTATAAACCTGTCTCTAACCAGCTACAGACCTGTCTCTAACCAACTAAAGACCTGTCTCTAACCAACTAAAGACCTGTCTCTAACCAGCTACAGACCTGTCTCTAACCAGCTACAGACCTGTCTCTAACCAACTAAAGACCTGTCTCTAACCAGCTACAGACCTGTCTCTAACCAACTAAAGACCTGTCTCTAACCAACTAAAGACCTGTCTCTAACCAGCTACAGACCTGTCTCTAACCAGGTAAAGACCTGTCTAAAACCAGCTATAGACCTGTCTCTAACCAGCTACAGACCTGTCTCTAACCAACTAAAGACCTGTCTCTAACCAGCTACAGACCTGTCTCTAACCAACTAAAGACCTGTCTCTAACCAGCTATAGACCTGTCTCTAACCAGCTACAGACATGTCACTAACCAGCTATAGACCTGTCTCTAACCAGCTATAGACCTGTCTCTAACCAGCTATAGACCTGTCTCTAACCAACTAAAGACCTGTCTCTAACCAGCTGTAGACCTGTCTCTAACCAGCTACAGACATGTCTCTAACCAGCTATAGACCTGTCTCTAACCAGCTATAGACCTGTCTCTAACCAGCTATAGACCTGTCTCTAACCAACTAAAGACCTGTCTGTTACCAACTAAAGACCTGTCTCTAACCAGCTACAGACATGTCTCTAACCAGCTACAGACCTGTCTCTAACCAACGAAAGACCTGTCTCTAACCAGCTAAAGACCTGTCTCTAACCAACTAAAGACCTGTCTGTTACCAACTAAAGACCTGTCTCTAACCAGCTACAGACATGTCTCTAACCAGCTACAGACCTGTCTCTAACCAACGAAAGACCTGTCTCTAACCAGCTACAGACCTGTCTCTAACCAACTAAAGACCTGTCTCTAACCAGCTAAAGACCTGTCTCTAACCAACTAAAGACCTGTCTCTATTCAGCTACAGACCTGTCTCTAACCAACTAAAGACCTGTCTCGCACCAACTAAAGACCTGTCTCTAACCAGCTACAGACCTGTCTCTAACCAGCTATAGACCTGTCTCTAACCAGCTACAGACATGTCTCTAACCAGCTATAGACCTGTCTCTAACCAGCTACAGACCTGTCTCTAACCAGCTACAGACATGTCTCTAACCAGCTATAGACCTGTCTCTAACCAACTAAAGACCTGTCTCTAACCAACTAAAGACCTGTCTCTAACCAACTAAAGACCTGTCTCTAACCAGCTACAGACCTGTCTGTTACCAGCTACAGACCTGTCTTTTACCAGCTACAGACCTGTCCCTAACCAGCTATAGACCTGTGTCTAACCAGCTATAGACCTGTCTCTAACCAGCTACAGACCTGTCTGTTACCAGCTACAGACTTGTGTCTAACCAGCTACAGACCTGTCTCTAACCAGCTACAGACCTGTCTCTAACCAACTAAAGACCTGTCTCTAACCAGCTACAGACCTGTCTCTAACCAGCTATAGACCTGTCTCAAACCAGCTACAGACATGTCTCTAACCAGCTATAGACCTGTCTCTAACCAACTAAAGACCTGTCTCTAATCAACTAAAGACCTGTCTCTAACCAGCTATAAACCTGTCTCTAACCAACTAAAGACCTGTCTCTAACCAACTAAAGACCTGTCTCTAACCAGCTACAGACCTGTCTCTAACCAGCTACAGACCTGTCTCTAACCAACTAAAGACCTGTCTCTAACCAGCTACAGACCTGTCTCTAACCAACTAAAGACCTGTCTCTAACCAACTAAAGACCTGTCTCTAACCAGCTACAGACCTGTCTCTAACCAGCTAAAGACCTGTCTCTAACCAACTAAAGACCCTTCTCTAACCAGCTATAAACCTGTCTCTAACCAGCTACAGACCTGTCTCTAACCAACTAAAGACCTGTCTCTAACCAACTAAAGACCTGTCTCTAACCAGCTACAGACCTGTCTCTAACCAGCTACAGACCTGTCTCTAACCAACTAAAGACCTGTCTCTAACCAGCTACAGACCTGTCTCTAACCAACTAAAGACCTGTTTCTAACCAACTAAAGACCTGTCTCTAACCAGCTACAGACCTGTCTCTAACCAGCTATAGACCTGTCTCTAACCAGCTACAGACCTGTCTCTAACCAACTAAAGACCTGTCTCTAACCAGCTACAGACCTGTCTCAAACCAACTAAAGACCTGTCTCTAACCAGCTATAGACCTGTCTCTAACCAGCTACAGACATGTCACTAACCAGCTATAGACCTGTCTCTAACCAGCTATAGACCTGTCTCTAACCAGCTATAGACCTGTCTCTAACCAACTAAAGACCTGTCTCTAACCAGCTGTAGACCTGTCTCTAACCAGCTACAGACATGTCTCTAACCAGCTATAGACCTGTCTCTAACCAGCTATAGACCTGTCTCTAACCAGCTATAGACCTGTCTCTAACCAACTAAAGACCTGTCTGTTACCAACTAAAGACCTGTCTCTAACCAGCTACAGACATGTCTCTAACCAGCTACAGACCTGTCTCTAACCAACGAAAGACCTGTCTCTAACCAGATATAGACCTGTCTCTAACCAGCTACAGACCTGTCTCTAACCAACTAAAGACCTGTCTCTAACCAGCTACAGACCTGTCTCTAACCAACTAAAGACCTGTCTCTATTCAGCTACAGACCTGTCTCTAACCAACTAAAGACCTGTCTCTAACCAACTAAAGACCTGTCTCTAACCAGCTACAGACCTGTCTCTAACCAGCTATAGACCTGTCTCTAACCAGCTACAGACATGTCTCTAACCAGCTATAGACCTGTCTCTAACCAGCTACAGACCTGTCTCTAACCAGCTACAGACATGTCTCTAACCAGCTATAGACCTGTCTCTAACCAACTAAAGACCTGTCTCTAACCAACTAAAGACCTGTCTCTCACCAGCTATAGACCTGTCTCTAACCAGCTACAGACATGTCTCTAACCAACTAAAGACCTGTCTCTAACCAGCGACAGACATGTCTCTAACCAGCTATAGACCTGTCTCTAACCAACTAAAGACCTGTCTCTAACCAGCTACAGACCTGTCTGTTACCAGCTACAGACCTGTCTTTTACCAGCTACAGACCTGTCCCTAACCAGCTATAGACCTGTCTCTAACCAGCTATAGACCTGTCTCTAACCAGCTACAGACCTGTCTGTTACCAGCTACAGACTTGTGTCTAACCAGCTACAGACCTGTCTCTAACCAGCTACAGACCTGTCTCTAACCAGCTACAGACCTGTCTCTAACCAACTAAAGACCTGTCTCTAACCAGCTACAGACCTGTCTCTAACCAGCTATAGACCTGTCTCAAACCAGCTACAGACATGTCTCTAACCAGCTATAGACCTGTCTCTAACCAACTAAAGACCTGTCTCTAACCAACTAAAGACCTGTCTCTAACCAGCTATAAACCTGTCTCTAACCAGCTACAGACCTGTCTCTAACCAACTAAAGACCTGTCTCTAACCAACTAAAGACCTGTCTCTAACCAGCTACAGACCTGTCTCTAACCAGCTACAGACCTGTCTCTAACCAACTAAAGACCTGTCTCTAACCAGCTACAGACCTGTCTCTAACCAACTAAAGACCTGTCTCTAACCAGCTAAAGACCTGTCTCTAACCAGCTACAGACCTGTCTCTAACCAGCTAAAGACCTGTCTCTAACCAACTAAAGACCCTTCTCTAACCAGCTACAGACCTGTCTCTAACCAACTAAAGACCTGTCTCTAACCAGCTACAGACCTGTCTCTAACCAACTAAAGACCTGTCTCTAACCAGCTATAGACCTGTCTCTAACCAGCTACAGACCTGTCTCTAACCAGCTATAGACCTGTCTCTAACCAGCTATAGACCTGTCTCTAACCAGCTACAGACCTGTCTCTAACCAACTAAAGACCTGTCTCTAACCAGCTACAGACCTGTCTCTAACCAACTAAAGACCTGTCTCTATTCAGCTACAGACCTGTCTCTAACCAACTAAAGACCTGTCTCTCACCAGCTATAGACCTGTCTCTAACCAGCTAACGACATGTCTCTAACCAACTAAAGACCTGTCTCTAACCAGCGACAGACATGTCTCTAACCAGCTATAGACCTGTCTCTAACCAACTAAAGACCTGTCTCTAACCAACTAAAGACCTGTCTCTAACCAACTAAAGACCTGTCTCTAACCAGCTACAGACCTGTCTGTTACCAGTTACAGACCTGTCTTTTACCAGCTACAGACCTGTCCCTAACCAGCTATAGACCTGTCTCTAACCAGCTATAGACCTGTCTCTAACCAGCTACAGACCTGTCTGTTACCAGCTACAGACTTGTGTCTAACCAGCTACAGACCTGTCTCTAACCAGCTACAGACCTGTCTCGAACCAACTAAAGACCTGTCTCTAACCAGCTACAGACCTGTCTCTAACCAGCTATAGACCTGTCTCAAACCAGCTACAGACATGTCTCTAACCAGCTATAGACCTGTCTCTAACCAACTAAAGACCTGTCTCTAACCAACTAAAGACCTGTCTCTAACCAGCTATAAACCTGTCTCTAACCAGCTACAGACCTGTCTCTAACCAACTAAAGACCTGTCTCTAACCAACTAAAGACCTGTCTCTAACCAGCTACAGACCTGTCTCTAACCAGCTACAGACCTGTCTCTAACCAACTAAAGACCTGTCTCTAACCAACTAAAGACCTGTCTCTAACCAGCTACAGACCTGTCTCTAACCAGCTAAAGACCTGTCTCTAACCAACTAAAGACCTGTCTCTAACCAGCTATAAACCTGTCTCTAACCAGCTACAGACCTGTCTCTAACCAACTAAAGACCTGTCTCTAACCAACTAAAGACCTGTCTCTAACCAGCTACAGACCTGTCTCTAACCAGCTAACTAAAGACCTGTCTCTAACCAACTAAAGACCTGTCTCTAACCAACTAAAGACCTGTCTCTAACCAGCTACAGACCTGTCTCTAACCAGCTATAGACCTGTCTCTAACCAGCTACAGACCTGTCTCTAACCAACTAAAGACCTGTCTCTAACCAGCTACAGACCTGTCTCAAACCAACTAAAGACCTGTCTGTTACCAACTAAAGACCTGTCTCTAACCAGCTATAGACCTGTCTCTAACCAGCTACAGACATGTCACTAACCAGCTATAGACCTGTCTCTAACCAGCTATAGACCTGTCTCTAATCAGCTATAGACCTGTCTCTAACCAACTAAAGACCTGTCTCTAACCAGCTGTAGACCTGTCTCTAACCAGCTACAGACATGTCTCTAACCAGCTATAGACCTGTCTCTAACCAGCTATAGACCTGTCTCTAACCAGCTATAGACCTGTCTCTAACCAACTAAAGACCTGTCTGTTACCAACTAAAGACCTGTCTCTAACCAGCTACAGACATGTCTCTAACCAGCTACAGACCTGTCTCTAAGCAACGAAAGACCTGTCTCTAACCAGATATAGACCTGTCTCTAACCAGCTACAGACCTGTCTCTAACCAACTAAAGACCTGTCTCTAACCAGCTACAGACCTGTCTCTAACCAACTAAAGACCTGTCTCTATTCAGCTACAGACCTGTCTCTAACCAACTAAAGACCTGTCTCTAACCAACTAAAGACCTGTCTCTAACCAGCTACAGACCTGTCTCTAACCAACTAAAGACCTGTCTCTAACCAGCTACAGACCTGTCTCTAACCAACTAAAGACCTGTCTCTAACCAGCTACAGACCTGTCTCTAACCAACTAAAGACCTGTCTCTAACCAGCTACAGACCTATCTCTTACCAGCTATAGACCTGTCTCTAACCAGCTACAGACATGTCTCTAACCAGCTATAGACCTGTCTCTAACCAGCTACAGACCTGTCTCTAACCAGCTACAGACATGTCTCTAACCAGCTATAGACCTGTCTCTAACCAACTAAAGACCTGTCTCTAACCAACTAAAGACCTGTCTCTCACCAGCTATAGACCTGTCTCTAACCAGCTACAGACATGTCTCTAACCAACTAAAGACCTGTCTCTAACCAGCGACAGACCTGTCTCTAACCAGCTATAGACCTGTCTCTAACCAACTAAAGACCTGTCTCTAACCAACTAAAGACTTGTCTCTAACCAGCTACAGACCTGTCTGTTACCAGCTACAGACCTGTCTTTTACCAGCTACAGACCTGTCCCTAACCAGCTATAGACCTGTCTCTAACCAGCTATAGACCTGTCTCTAACCAGCTACAGACCTGTCTGTTACCAGCTACAGACTTGTGTCTAACCAGCTACAGACCTGTCTCTAACCAGCTACAGACCTGTCTCTAACCAGCTACAGACCTGTCTCTAACCAACTAAAGACCTGTCTCTAACCAGCTACAGACCTGTCTCTAACCAGCTATAGACCTGTCTCAAACCAGCTACAGACATGTCTCTAACCAGCTATAGACCTGTCTCTAACCAACTAAAGACCTGTCTCTAACCAACTAAAGACCTGTCTCTAACCAACTAAAGACCTGTCTCTAACCAACTAAAGACCTGTCTCTAACCAGCTACAGACTTGTCTCTAACCAGCTACAGACCTGTCAGTTACCAGCTACAGACCTGTCTTTTACCAGCTACAGACCTGTCCCTAACCAGCTATAGACCTGTCTCTAACCAGCTATAGACCTGTCTCTAACCAGCTACAGACCTGTCTGTTACCAGCTACAGACTTGTGTCTAACCAGCTACAGACCTGTCTCTAACCAGCTACAGACCTGTCTCTAACCAGCTACAGACCTGTCTGTTACCAGCTACAGACTTGTGTCTAACCAGCTACAGACCTGTCTCTAACCAGCTACAGACCTGTCTCTAACCAGCTACAGACCTGTCTCTAACCAACTAAAGACCTATCTCTAACCAGCTACAGACCTGTCTCTAACCAGCTATAGACCTGTCTCAAACCAGCTACAGACATGTCTCTAACCAGCTATAGACCTGTCTCTAACCAACTAAAGACCTGTCTCTAACCAACTAAAGACCTGTCTCTAACCAGCTATAAACCTGTCTCTAACCAGCTACAGACCTGTCTCTAACCAACTAAAGACCAGTCTCTAACCAACTAAAGACCTGTCTCTAACCAGCTACAGACCTGTCTCTAACCAGCTACAGACCTGTCTCTAACCAACTAAAGACCTGTCTCTAACCAGCTACAGACCTGTCTCTAACCAACTAAAGACCTGTCTCTAACCAACTAAAGACCTGTCTCTTACCAGCTACAGACCTGTCTCTAACCAGCTAAAGACCTGTCTCTAACCAGCTATAGACCTGTCTCTAACCAGCTACAGACCTGTCTCTAACCAACTAAAGACCTGTCTCTAACCAGCTACAGACCTGTCTCTAACCAACTAAAGACCTGTCTCTAACCAGCTATAGACCTGTCTCTAACCAGCTACAGACATGTCTCTAACCAGCTATAGACCTGTCTCTAACCAGCTATAGACCTGTCTCTAACCAGCTACAGACCTGTCTCTAACCAACTAAAGACCTGTCTCTAACCAGCTACAGACGTGTCTCTAACCAACTAAAGACCTGTCTCTATTCAGCTACAGACCTGTCTCTAACCAACTAAAGACCTGTCTCTAACCAACTAAAGACCTGTCTCTAACCAGCTACAGACATGTCTCTAACCAGCTATAGACCTGTCTCTAACCAGCTACAGACCTGTCTCTAACCAGCTACAGACATGTCTCTTAACAGCTATAGACCTGTCTCTAACCAACTAAAGACCTGTCTCTAACCAACTAAAGACCTGTCTCTCACCAGCTATAGACCTGTCTCTAACCAGCTACAGACATGTCTCTAACCAACTAAAGACCTGTCTCTAACCAGCGACAGACATGTCTCTAACCAGCTATAGACCTGTCTCTAACCAACTAAAGACCTGTCTCTAACCAACTAAAGACCTGTCTCTAACCAACTAAAGACCTGTCTCTAACCAGCTACAGACCTGTCTGTTACCAGCTACAGACCTGTCTTTTACCAGCTACAGACCTGTCCCTAACCAGCTATAGACCTGTCTCTAACCAGCTATAGACCTGTCTCTAACCAGCTACAGACCTGTCTGTTACCAGCTACAGACTTGTGTCTAACCAGCTACAGACCTGTCTCTAACCAACTAAAGACCTGTCTCTAACCAGCTACAGACCTGTCTCTAACCAACTAAAGACCTGTCTCTAACCAGCTATAGACCTGTCTGTAACCAGCTACAGACATGTCTCTAACCAGCTATAGACCTGTCTCTAACCAGCTATAGACCTGTCTCTAACCAACTAAAGACCTGTCTCTAACCAGCTGTAGACCTGTCTCTAACCAGCTACAGACCTGTCTCTAACCAACTAAAGACCTGTCTCTAACCAGCTGTAGTCCTGTCTCTAACCAACTAAAGACCTGTCTCCAACCAGCTATAGACCTGTCTCTAACCAACTAAAGACCTGTCTCTAACCAGCTACAGACATGTCTCTAACCAGCTACAGACCTGTCTCTAACCAACTAAAGACATGTCTCTAACCATATATAGACCTTTCTATAACCAGCTACAGACCTGTCTCTAACCAACTAAAGACCTGTCTCTAACCAGCTACAGACCTGTCTCTAACCAACTAAAGACCTGTCTCTAACCAACTAAAGACCTGTCCCTAACCAGCTACAGACATGTCTCTAACCAGCTACAGACCTGTCTCTAACCAACTGAAGACCTGTCTCTAACCAGCTGTAGACCTGTCTCTCACCAGCTACAGACATGTCTCTAACCAACTAAAGACCTGTCTCTAACCAACTAAAGACCTGTCTCTAACCAAATAAAGACCTGTCTCTAACCAGCTACAGACATGTCTCTAACCAGCTACAGACCTGTCTCTAACCAACTAAAGACCTGTCTCTAACCAGCTACAGACCTGTCTCTAACCAACTAAAGACCTGTCTCTAATCAGCTATAGACCTGTCTCTTACCAGCTACAGACCTGTCTGTTACCAGCTACAGACCTGTCCCTAACCATCTATAGACCTGTCTCTAACCATCTATAGACCTGTCTCTAACCAGCTACAGACCTCTCTGTTACCAGCTACAGACCTGTCTCTAACCAACTAAAGACCTGTCTCTAACCAGCTACAGACCTGTCTCTAACCAGCTACAGACATGTCTCTAACCAGCTACAGACCTGTCTCTAACTAGCTACAGACCTGTCTCTAACCAACTAAAGACCTGTCTCTAACCGGCTATAGACCTGTCTCTAACCAACTAAAGACCTGTCTCTAACCAGCTACAGACCTGTCTCTAACCAACTAAAGACCATCTGTCTCTAACCAACTAAAGACCTGTCTCTAACCAGCTACAGACCTGTCTCTAACCAACTAAAGACCTGTCTCTAACCAACTAAAGACCTGTCTCTAACCAGCTACAGACCTGTCTCTAACCAACTAAAGACCTGTCTCTAACCAACTAAAGACCTGTCTCTAACTAGCTACAGACCTGTCTCTAACCAACTAAAGACCTGTCTCAAACCAGATATAGACCTGTCTCTAACCAGCTACAGACCTGTCTCTAACCAACTAAAGACCTGTCTCTAACCAGCTACAGACCTGTCTCTAACCAGCTATAGACCTGTCTCTAACCAGGTAAAGACCTGTCTCTAACCAGCTACAGACCTGTCTCTAACCAACTAAAGACCTGTCTCTAACTAGCTACAGACCTGTCTCTAACCAACTAAAGACCTGTCTCTAACCAGCTATAGACCTGTCTCTAACCAGCTATAGACCTTTCTCTAACCAACTAAAGACCTGTCTCTAACCAGCTACAGACCTGTCTCTAACCAACTAAAGACCTGTCTCTAACCAACTAAAGACCTGTCTCTAACCAGCTGTAGACCTGTCTCTAACCAGCTACAGACATGTCTCTAACCAGCTATAGACCTGTCTCTAACCAGCTATAGACATGTCTCTAACCAGCTATAGACCTGTCTCTAACCAGCTATAGACCTGTCTCTAACCAGCTATAGACCTGTCTCTAACCAACTAAAGACCTGTCTCTAACCAGCTGTAGACCTGTCTCTAACCAGCTACAGACATGTCTCTAACCAGCTATAGACCTGTCTCTAACCAGCTATAGACCTGTCTCTAACCAGCTATAGACCTGTCTCTAACCAACTAAAGACCTGTCTCTAACCAACTAAAGACCTGTCTCTAACCAGCTACAGACATGTCTCTAACCAGCTACAGACCTGTCTCTAACCAACGAAATACCTGTCTCTAACCAGATATAGACCTGTCTCTAACCAGCTACAGACCTGTCTCTAACCAACTAAAGACCTGTCTCTAACCAGCTACAGACCTGTCTCTAACCAACTAAAGACCTGTCTCTAACCAGCTACAGACCTGTCTCTAACCAACTAAAGACCTGTCTCTAACCAACTAAAGACCTTTCTCTAACCAGCTACAGACCTGTCTCTAACCAGCTATAGACCTGTCTCTAACCAGCTACAGACATGTCTCTAACCAGCTATAGACCTGTCTCTAACCAGTTACAGACCTGTCTCTAACCACCTACAGACATGTCTCCAACCAGCTATAGACCTGTCTCTAACCAACTAAAGACCTGTCTCTAACCAACTAAAGACCTGTCTCTCACCAGCTATAGACCTGTCTCTAACCAGCTACAGACATGTCTCTAACCAGCTATAGACCTGTCTCTAACCAACTAAAGACCTGTCTCTAACCAACTAAAGACCTGTCTCTAACCAGCGACAGACATGTCTCTAACCAGCTATAGACCTGTCTCTAACCAACTAAAGACCTGTCTCTAACCAACTAAAGACCTGTCTCTAACCAGCTACAGACCTGTCTGTTACCAGCTACAGACCTGTCCCTTACCAGCTACAGACCTGTCCCTAACCAGCTATAGACCTGTCTCTAACCAGCTACAGACCTGTCTGTTACCAGCTACAGACTTGTGTCTAACCAGCTACAGACCTGTCTCTAACCAACTAAAGACCTGTCTCTAACCAGCTACAGACCTGTCTCTAACCAACTAAAGACCTGTCTCTAACCAGCTATAGACCTGTCTGTAACCAGCTACAGACATGTCTCTAACCAGCTATAGACCTGTCTCTAACCAGCTATAGACCTGTCTCTAACCAATTAAAGACCTGTCTCTAACCAGCTGTAGACCTGTCTCTAACCAGCTACAGACCTGTTTCTAACCAACTAAAGACCTGTCTCCAACCAGCTATAGACCTGTCTCTAACCAACTAAAGACCTGTCTCTAACCAACTAAAGACCTGTCTCTAACCAGCTACAGACATGTCTCTAACCAGCTACAGACCTGTCTCTAACCAACTAAAGACCTGTCTCTAACCAGATATAGACCTTTCTATAACCAGCTAAAGACCTGTCTCTAACCAACTAAAGACCTGTCTCTAACCAGCTACAGACCTGTCTCTAACCAACTAAAGACCTGTCTCTAACCAACTAAAGACCTGTCCCTAACCAGCTACAGACATGTCTCTAACCAGATATAGACCTTTCTATAACCAGCTACAGACCTGTCTCTAACCAACTAAAGACCTGTCTCTAACCAGCTACAGACCTGTCTCTAACCAACTAAAGACCTGTCTCTAATCAGCTATAAACCTGTCTCTTACCAGCTACAGACCTGTATTTTACCAGCTACAGACCTGTCCCTAACCAGCTATAGACATGTCTCTAACCAGCTATTGACCTGTCTCTAACCAGCTACAGACCTGTCTGTTACCAGCTAAGGACCTGTCTCTAACCAACTAAAGACCTGTCTCTAACCAGCTACAGACCTGTCTCTAACCAGCTACAGACATGTCTCTAACCAGCTACAGACCTGTCTCTAACCAACTAAAGACCTGTCTCTAACCAGCTACAGACCTGTCTCTAACCAGCTATAGACCTGTCTCTAACCAACTAAAGACCTGTCTCTAACCAGCTACAGACCTGTCTCTAACCAACTAAAGACCACCTGTCTCTAACCAACTAAAGACCTGTCTCTAACTAGCTACAGACCTGTCTCTAACCAACTAAAGACCTGTCTCTAACCAGCTATAGACCTGTCTCTAACCAGCTATAGACCTGTCTCTAACCAACTAAAGACCTGTCTCTAACCAGCTACAGACCTGTCTCTAACCAACTAAAGACCTGTCTCTAACCAGCTACAGACCTGTCTCTAACCAACTAAAGACCTGTCTCTAACCAACTAAAGACCTGTCTCTAACAAGCTGTAGACCTGTCTCTAACCAGCTACAGACCTGTCTCTAACCAACTAAAGACCTGTCTCTGACCAACTAAAGACATGTCTCTAACCAGCTACAGACCTGTCTCTAACCAACTAAAGACCTGTCTCTAACCAACTAAAGACATGTCTCTAACTAGCTACAGACCTGTCTCTAACCAACTAAAGACCTGTCTCTAACCAGCTATAGACCTGTTTCTATCCAGCTATAGACCTGTCTCTAACCAACTAAAGACCTGTCTCTAACCAGCTACAGACCTGTCTCTAACCAACTAAAGACCTGTCTCTAACCAACTAAAGACCTGTCTCTAACCAACTAAAGACCTGTCTCTAACCAGCTACAGACATGTCTCTAACCAGCTATAGACCTGTCTCTAACCAGCTATAGACCTGTCTCTAACCAACTAAAGACCTGTCTCTAACCAACTAAAGACCTGTCTCTAACCAACTAAAGACCTGTCTCTAACCAGCTACAGACATGTCTCTAACCAGCTACAGACCTGTCTCTAACCAACTAAAGACCTGTCTCTAACCAGATATAGACCTTTCTATAACCAGCTACAGACCTGTCTCTAACCAACTAAAGACCTGTCTCTAACCAGCTACAGACCTGTCTCTAACCAACTACAGACCTGTCTCTAATCAGCTATAGACCTCTCTCTTACCAGCTACAGACCTGTCTGTTACCAGCTACAGACCTGTCCCTACCCAGCTATAGACCTGTCTCTAACCAGCTATAGACCTGTCTCTAACCAGCTACAGACCTGTCTGTTACCAGCTACAGACCTTTCTCTAACCAGCTACAGACCTGTCTCTTACCAGGTACAGACCTGTCTCTAACCAGCTACAGACCTGTCTCTTACCAGGTACAGACCTGTCTCTAACCAGCTACAGACCCTTCTCTAACCAACTAAAGACCTGTCTCTAACCAGCTACAGACCTGTCTCTAACCAACTAAAGACCTGTCTCTAACCAACTCAAGACCTGTCTCTAACCAGCTACAGACATGTCTCTAACCAGCTACAGACCTGTCTCTAACCAACTAAAGACCTGTCTCTAACCAGCTACAGACCTGTCTCTAACCAGCTACAGACGTGTCTCTAACCAACTAAAGACCTGTCTCTAACCAGCTACAGACCTGTCTCTAACCAGCTACAGACCTGTCTCTAACCAACTAAAGACCTGTCTCTAACCAGCTACAGACCTGTCTCTAACCAACTAAAGACCTGTCTCTAATCAGCTATAAACCTGTCTCTTACCAGCTACAGACCTGTCTGTTACCAGCTACAGACCTGTCCCTAACCAGCTATAGACCTGTCTCTAACCAGCTATTGACCTGTCTCTAACCAGCTACAGACCTGTCTGTTACCAGCTACAGACCTGTCTCTAACCAACTAAAGACCTGTCTCTAACCAGCTACAGACATGTCTCTAACCAGCTATAGACCTGTCTCTAACCAGCTATAGACCTGTCTCTAACCAACTAAAGACCTGTCTCTAACCAACTAAAGACCTGTCTCTAACCAACTAAAGACCTGTCTCTAACCAGCTACAGACATGTCTCTAACCAGCTACAGACCTGTCTCTAACCAACTAAAGACCTGTCTCTAACCAGATATAGACCTTTCTATAACCAGCTACAGACCTGTCTCTAACCAACTAAAGACCTGTCTCTAACCAGCTACAGAACTGTCTCTAACCAACTACAGACCTGTCTCTAATCAGCTATAGACCTCTCTCTTACCAGCTACAGACCTGTCTGTTACCAGCTACAGACCTGTCCCTACCCAGCTATAGACCTGTCTCTAACCAGCTATAGACCTGTCTCTAACCAGCTACAGACCTGTCTGTTACCAGCTACAGACCTTTCTCTAACCAGCTACAGACCTGTCTCTTACCAGGTACAGACCTGTCTCTAACCAGCTACAGACCTGTCTCTTACCAGGTACAGACCTGTCTCTAACCAGCTACAGACCCTTCTCTAACCAACTAAAGACCTGTCTCTAACCAGCTACAGACCTGTCTCTAACCAACTAAAGACCTGTCTCTAACCAACTAAAGACCTGTCTCTAACCAGCTACAGACATGTCTCTAACCAGCTACAGACCTGTCTCTAACCAACTAAAGACCTGTCTCTAACCAGCTACAGACCTGTCTCTAACCAACTAAAGACCTGTCTCTAACCAACTAAAGACCTGTCTCTAACCAGCTACAGACCTGTCTCTAACCAGCTACAGACCTGTCTCTAACCAACTAAAGACCTGTCTCTAACCAGCTACAGACCTGTCTCTAACCAACTAAAGACCTGTCTCTAATCAGCTATAAACCTGTCTCTTACCAGCTACAGACCTGTCTGTTACCAGCTACAGACCTGTCCCTAACCAGCTATAGACCTGTCTCTAACCAGCTATTGACCTGTCTCTAACCAGCTACAGACCTGTCTGTTACCAGCTACAGACCTGTCTCTAACCAACTAAAGACCTGTCTCTAACCAGCAACAGACCTGTCTCTAACCAGCTACAGACATGTCTCTAACCAGCTACAGACCTGTCTCTAACCAACTAAAGACCTGTCTCTAACCAGCTACAGACCTGTCTCTAACCAGATATAGACCTGTCTCTAACCAGCTACAGACCTGTCTCTAACCAACTAAAGACCTGTCTCTAACCAGCTACAGACCTGTCTCTAACCAACTAAAGACCTGTCTCTAACCAACTAAAGACCTGTCTCTAACAAGCTGTAGACCTGTCTCTAACCAGCTACAGACCTGTCTCTAACCAACTAAAGACCTGTCTCTAACCAACTAAAGACCTGTCTCTAACCAGCTACAGAGCTGTCTCTAACCAACTAAAGACCTGTCTCTAACCAAATAAAGACCTGTCTCTAACTAGCTACAGACCTGTCTCTAACCAGATATAGACCTGTCTCTAACCAGCTACAGACCTGTCTCTAACCAACTAAAGACCTGTCTCTAACCAGCTACAGACCTGTCTCTAACCAGCTATAGACCTGTCTCTAACCAGGTAAAGACCTGTCTCTAACCAGTTACAGACCTGTCTCTAACCAACTAAAGACCTGTCTCTAACCAACTAAAGACATGTCTCTAACCAGCTATAGACCTGTCTCTAACCAACTAAAGACCTGTCTCTAACCAGCTATAGACCTGTCTCTAACCAGCTATAGACCTGTCTCTAACCAGCTATAGACCTGTCTCTAACCAGGTAAAGACCTGTCTCTAACCAGTTACAGACCTGTCTCTAACCAACTAAAGACCTGTCTCTAACCAACTAAAGACCTGTCTCTAACCAGCTATAGACCTGTCTCTAACCAACTAAAGACCTGTCTCTAACCAACTAAAGACCTGTCTCTAACAAGCTGTAGACCTGTCTCTAACCAGCTACAGACCTGTCTCTAACCAACTAAAGACCTGTCTCTAACCAACTAAAGACCTGTCTCTAACCAGCTACAGAGCTGTCTCTAACCAACTAAAGACCTGTCTCTAACCAAATAAAGACATGTCTCTAACTAGCTACAGACCTGTCTCTAACCAACTAAAGACCTGTCTCTAACCAGCTATAGACCTGTCTCTAACCAGCTATAGACCTGTCTCTAACCAACTAAAGACCTGTCTCTAACCAGCTACAGACCTGTCTCTAACCAACTAAAGACCTGTCTCTAACCAACTAAAGACCTGTCTCTAACCAGCTGTAGACCTGTCTCTAACCAGCTACAGACATGTCTCTAACCAGCTATAGACCTGTCTCTAACCAGCTATAGACCTGTCTCTAACCAACTAAAGACCTGTCTCTAACCAACTAAAGACCTGTCTCTAACCAACTAAAGACCTGTCTCTAACCAGCTACAGACATGTCTCTAACCAGCTACAGACCTGTCTCTAACCAACTAAAGACCTGTCTCTAACCAGATATAGACCTTTCTATAACCAGCTACAGACCTGTCTCTAACCAACTAAAGACCTGTCTCTAACCAGCTACAGACCTGTCTCTAACCAACTAAAGACCTGTCTCTAATCAGCTATAGACCTCTCTCTTACCAGCTACAGACCTGTCTGTTACCAGCTACAGACCTGTCCCTACCCAGCTATAGACCTGTCTCTAACCAGCTATAGACCTGTCTCTAACCAGCTACAGACCTGTCTGTTACCAGCTAGAGACCTTTCTCTAACCAGCTACAGACCTGTCTCTTACCAGGTACAGACCTGTCTCTAACCAGCTACAGACCTGTCTCTTACCAGGTACAGACCTGTCTCTAACCAGCTACAGACCCTTCTCTAACCAACTAAAGACCTGTCTCTAACCAGCTACAGACCTGTCTCTAACCAACTAAAGACCTGTCTCTAACCAACTAAAGACCTGTCTCTAACCAGCTACAGACATGTCTCTAACCAGCTACAGACCTGTCTCTAACCAACTAAAGACCTGTCTCTAACCAGATATAGACCTGTCTCTAACCAGCTACAGACCTGTCTCTAACCAACTAAAGACTTGTCTCAAACCAGCTACAGACCTGTCTCTAACCAACTAAAGACCTGTCTCTAACCAGCTACAGACCTGTCTCTAACCAACTAAAGACCTGTGTCTAACCAACTAAAGACCTGTCTCTAACCAGCTACAGACCTGTCTCTAACCAGCAACAGACCTGTCTCTAACCAACTAAAGACCTGTCTCTAACCAGCTACAGACCTGTCTCTAACCAACTAAAGACCTGTGTCTAACCAACTAAAGACCTGTCTCTAACCAGCTACAGACCTGTCTCTAACCAGCAACAGACCTGTCTCTAACCAACTAAAGACCTGTCTCTAACCAGCTACAGACCTGTCTCTAACCAACTAAAGACCTGTCTCTAACCAGCTATAGACCTGTCTCTAACCAGCTATAGACCTGTCTCTAACCAACTAAAGACCTGTCTCTAACCAGCTACAGACCTGTCTCTAACCAACTAAAGACCTGTCTCTAACCAGCTATAGACCTGTCTCTAACCAGCTACAGACATGTCTCTAACCAGCTATAGACCTGTCTCTAACCAATTAAAGACCTGTCTCTAACCAGCTACAGACCTGTCTCTAACCAACTAAAGACCTGTCTCTAACCAACTAAAAGACCTGTCTCTAACCAGCTACAGACCTGTCTCTAACCAACTAAAGACCTGTCTCTAACCAACTAAAGACCTGTCTCTAACCAGCTACAGACATGTCTCTAACCAAGTAAAGACCTGTCTCTAACCAACTAAAGACCTGTCTCTAACCAGCTACAGACCTGTCTCTAACCAGCAACAGACCTGTCTCCAACCAACTAAAGACCTGTCTCTAACCAGCTACAGACCTGTCTCTAACCAGCTATAGACCTGTCTCTAACCAACTAAAGACCTGTCTCTAACCAACTAAAGACCTGTCTCTAAAAAAGCTATAGACCTGTCTCTAACCAGCTACAGACCTGTCTCTAACCAACTAAAGACCTGTCTCTAACCAGCTACAGACCTGTCTCTAACCAACTAAAGACCTGTCTCTAACCAGCTATAGACCTGTCTCTAACCAGCTACAGACATGTCTCTAACCAACTAAAGACCAGTTTCTAATCAGCTATAGACCTCTCTCTTACCAGCTACAGACCTGTCTGTTACCAGCTACAGACCTGTCCCTACCCAGCTATAGACCTGTCTCTAACCAGCTATAGACCTGTCTCTAACCAGCTACAGACCTGTCTGTTACCAGCTACAGACCTTTCTCTAACCAGCTACAGACCTGTCTCTTACCAGGTACAGACCTGTCTCTAACCAGCTACAGACCTGTCTCTTACCAGGTACAGACCTGTCTCTAACCAGCTACAGACCCTTCTCTAACCAACTAAAGACCTGTCTTTAACCAGCTTCAGACCTGTCTCTAACCAACTAAAGACCTGTCTCTAACCAACTAAAGACCTGTCTCTAACCAGTTACAGACATGTCTCTAACCAGCTACAGACCTGTCTCTAACCAACTAAAGACCTGTCTCTAACCAGATATAGACCTGTCTCTAACCAGCTACAGACCTGTCTCTAACTACCTAAAGACCTGTCTCTAACCAGCTACAGACCTGTCTCTAACCAACTAAAGACCTGTCTCTAACCAGCTACAGACCTGTCTCTAACCAACTAAAGACCTGTCTCTAACCAGCTACAGACCTGTCTCTAACCAACTAATAACCTGTCTCTAACCAACTAAAGACCTGTCTCTAACCAGCTACAGACCTGTCTCTAACCAACTAAAGACCTGTCTCTAACCAACTAAAGACCTGTCTCTAACCAGCTACAGACATGTCTCTAACCAACTAAAGACCTGTCTCTAACCAACTAAAGACCTGTCTCTAACCAGCTATAGACCTGTCTCTAACCAGCTACAGACCTGTCTCTAACCAACTAAAGACCTGTCTCTAACCAGCTACAGACCTGTCTCTAACCAACTAAAGACCTGTCTCTAACCAACTAAAGACCTGTCTCTAACCAGCTACAGACCTGTCTCTAACCAGCAACAGACCTGTCTCCAACCATCTAAAGACCTGTCTCTAACCAGCTACAGACCTGTCTCTAACCAACTAAAGACCTGTCTCTAACCAACTAAAGACCTGTCTCTAACCAACTAAAGACCTGTCTCTAACCAGCTACAGACCTGTCTCTAACCAGCAACAGACCTGTCTCCAACCATCTAAAGACCTGTCTCTAACCAGCTACAGACCTGTCTCTAACCAACTAAAGACCTGTCTCTAACCAACTAAAGACCTGTCTCTAACCAGCTATAGACCTGTCTCTAACCCGCTACAGACCTGTCTCTAACCAACTAAAGACCTGTCTCTAACCAGCTACAGACCTGTCTCTAACCAACTAAAGACCTGTCTCTAACCAGCTATAGACCTGTCTCTAACCAGCTACAGACATGTCTCTAACCAACTAAAGACCTGTCTCTAATCAGCTATAGACCTCTCTCTTACCAGCTACAGACCTGTCTGTTACCAGCTACAGACCTGTCCCTACCCAGCTATAGACCTGTCTCTAACCAGCTATAGACCTGTCTCTAACCAGCTACAGACCTGTCTGTTACCAGCTACAGACCTTTCTCTAACCAGCTACAGACCTGTCTCTTACCAGGTACAGACCTGTCTCTAACCAGCTACAGACCTGTCTCTTACCAGGTACAGACCTGTCTCTAACCAGCTACAGACCCTTCTCTAAACAACTAAAGACCTGTCTCTAACCAGCTACAGACCTGTCTCTAACCAACTAAAGACCTGTCTCTAACCAACTAAAGACCTGTCTCTAACAAGCTGTAGACCTGTCTCTAACCAGCTACAGACCTGTCTCTAACCAACTAAAGACCTGTCTCTAACCAACTAAAGACCTGTCTCTAACCAGCTACAGACCTGTCTCTAACCAACTAAAGACCTGTCTCTAACCAACTAAAGACCTGTCTCTAACTAGCTACAGACCTGTCTCTAACCAGATATAGACCTGTCTCTAACCAGCTACAGACCTGTCTCTAACCAACTAAAGACCTGTCTCTAACCAGCTACAGACCTGTCTCTAACCAGCTATAGACCTGTCTCTAACCAGGTAAAGACCTGTCTCTAACCAGCTACAGACCTGTCTCTAACCAACTAAAGACCTGTCTCTAACCAACTAAAGACATGTCTCTAACTAGCTACAGACCTGTCTCTAACCAACTAAAGACCTGTCTCTAACCAGCTATAGACCTGTCTCTAACCAGCTATAGACCTGTCTCTAACCAACTAAAGACCTGTCTCTAACCAGCTACAGACCTGTCTCTAACCAACTAAAGACCTGTCTCTAACCAACTAAAGACCTGTCTCTAACCAACTAAAGACCTGTCTCTAACCAGCTGTAGACCTGTCTCTAACCAGCTACAGACATGTCTCTAACCGGCTATAGACCTGTCTCTAACCAGCTATAGACCTGTCTCTAACCAACTAAAGACCTGTCTCTAACCAACTAAAGACCTGTCTCTAACCAACTAAAGACCTGTCTCTAACCAGCTACAGACCTGTCTCTAACCAACTAAAGACCTGTCTCTAACCAGATATAGACCTTTCTATAACCAGCTACAGACCTGTCTCTAACCAACTAAAGACCTGTCTCTAACCAGCTACAGACCTGTCTCTAACCAACTACAGACCTGTCTCTAATCAGCTATAGACCTCTCTCTTACCAGCTACAGACCTGTCTGTTACCAGCTACAGACCTGTCCCTACCCAGCTATAGACCTGTCTCTAACCAGCTATAGACCTGTCTCTAACCAGGTTCAGACCTGTCTGTTACCAGCTACAGACCTTTCTCTAACCAGCTACAGACCTGTCTCTTACCAGGTACAGACCTGTCTCTAACCAGCTACAGACCTGTCTCTTACCAGGTACAGACCTGTCTCTAACCAGCTACAGACCCTTCTCTAACCAACTAAAGACCTGTCTCTAACCAGCTACAGACCTGTCTCTAACCAACTAAAGACCTGTCTCTAACCAACTAAAGACCTGTCTCTAACCAGCTACAGACATGTCTCTAACCAGCTACAGACCTGTCTCTAACCAACTAAAGACCTGTCTCTAACCAGATATAGACCTGTCTCTAACCAGCTACAGACCTGTCTCTAACCAACTAAAGACCTGTCTCTAACCAGCTACAGACCTGTCTCTAACCAACTAAAGACCTGTCTCTAACCAACTAAAGACCTGTCTCTAACCAGCTACAGACCTGTCTCTAACCAGCAACAGACCTGTCTCTAACCAACTAAAGACCTGTCTCTAACCAGCTACAGACCTGTCTCTAACCAACTAAAGACCTGTCTCTAACCAGCTATAGACCTGTCTCTAACCAGCTACAGACCTGTCTCTAACCAACTAAAGACCTGTCTCTAACCAGCTACAGACCTGTCTCTAACCAACTAAAGACCTGTCTCTAACCAGCTATAGACCTGTCTCTAACCAGCTACAGACATTTCTCTAACCAGCTATAGACCTGTCTCTAACCAATTAAAGACCTGTCTCTAACCAGCTACAGACCTGTCTCTAACCAACTAAAGACCTGTCTCTAACCAACTAAAGACCTGTCTCTAACCAGCTACAGACCTGTCTCTAACCAACTAAAGACCTGTCTCTAACCAACTAAAGACCTGTCTCTAACCAGCTACAGACATGTCTCTAACCAACTAAAGACCTGTCTCTAACCAACTAAAGACCTGTCTCTAACCAGCTACAGACCTGTCTCTAACCAGCAACAGACCTGTCTCCAACCAACTAAAGACCTGTCTCTAACCAGCTACAGACCTGTCTCTAACCAACTAAAGACCTGTCTCTAACCAACTAAAGACCTGTCTCTAACCAGCTACAGACCTGTCTCTAACCAACTAAAGACCTGTCTCTAACCAACTAAAGACCTGTCTCTAACCAGCTACAGACCTGTCTCTAACCAACTAAAGACCTGTCTCTAACCAACTAAAGACCTGTCTCTAACCAGCTACAGACATGTCTCTAACCAACTAAAGACCTGTCTCTAACCAACTAAAGACCTGTCTCTAACCAGCTACAGACCTGTCTCTAACCAGCAACAGACCTGTCTCCAACCAACTAAAGACCTGTCTCTAACCAGCTACAGACCTGTCTCTAACCAACTAAAGACCTGTCTCTAAAAAAGCTATAGACCTGTCTCTAACCGGCTACAGACCTGTCTCTAACCAACTAAAGACCTGTCTCTAACCAGCTACAGACCTGTCTCTAACCAACTAAAGACTTGTCTCTAACCAGCTATAGACCTGTCTCTAACCAGCTACAGACATGTCTCTAACCAACTAAAGACCTGTCTCTAATCAGCTATAGACCTCTCTCTTACCAGCTACAGACCTGTCTGTTACCAGCTACAGACCTGTCCCTACCCAGCTATAGACCTGTCTCTAACCAGCTACAGACCTGTCTGTTACCAGCTACAGACCTTTCTCTAACCAGCTACAGACCTGTCTCTTACCAGGTACAGACCTGTCTCTAACCAGCTACAGACCTGTCTCTTACCAGGTACAGACCTGTCTCTAACCAGCTACAGACCCTTCTCTAACCAACTAAAGACCTGTCTCTAACCAGCTTCAGACCTGTCTCTAACCAACTAAAGACCTGTCTCTAACCAACTAAAGACCTGTCTCTAACCAGCTACAGACATGTCTCTAACCAGCTACAGACCTGTCTCTAACCAACTAAAGACCTGTCTCTAACCAGATATAGACCTGTCTCTAACCAGCTACAGACCTGTCTCTAACCACCTAAAGACCTGTCTCTAACCAGCTACAGACCTGTCTCTAACCAACTAAAGACCTGTCTCTAACCAGCTACAGACCTGTCTCTAACCAACTAAAGACCTGTCTCTAACCAGCTACAGACCTGTCTCTAACCAACTAAAGACCTGTCTCTAACCAGCTATAGACCTGTCTCTAACCAGCTACAGACATGTCTCTAACCAGCTATAGACCTGTCTCTAACCAATTAAAGACCTGTCTCTAACCAGCTACAGACCTGTCTCTAACCAACTAAAGACCTGTCTCTAACCAACTAAAGACCTGTCTCTAACCAGCTACAGACCTGTCTCTAACCAACTAAAGACCTGTCTCTAACCAACTAAAGACCTGTCTCTAACCAGCTACAGACATGTCTCTAACCAACTAAAGACCTGTCTCTAACCAACTAAAGACCTGTCTCTAACCAGCTACAGACCTGTCTCTAACCAGCAACAGACCTGTCTCCAACCAACTAAAGACCTGTCTCTAACCAGCTACAGACCTGTCTCTAACCAACTAAAGACCTGTCTCTAACCAACTAAAGACCTGTCTCTAAAAAAGCTATAGACCTGTCTCTAACCAGCTACAGACCTGTCTCTAACCAACTAAAGACCTGTCTCTAACCAGCTACAGACCTGTCTCTAACCAACTAAAGACCTGTCTCTAACCAGCTATAGACCTGTCTCTAACCAGCTACAGACATGTCTCTAACCAACTAAAGACCTGTCTCTAATCAGATATAGACCTCTCTCTTACCAGCTACAGACCTGTCTGTTACCAGCTACAGACCTGTCCCTACCCAGCTATAGACCTGTCTCTAACCAGCTATAGACCTCTCTCTAACCAGCTACAGACCTGTCTGTTACCAGCTACAGACCTTTCTCTAACCAGCTACAGACCTGTCTCTTACCAGGTACAGACCTGTCTCTAACCAGCTAAAGACCTGTCTCTTACCAGGTACAGACCTGTCTCTAACCAGCTACAGACCCTTCTCTAACCAACTAAAGACCTGTCTTTAACCAGCTTCAGACCTGTCTCTAACCAACTAAAGACCTGTCTCTAACCAACTAAAGACCTGTCTCTAACCAGCTACAGACATGTCTCTAACCAGCTACAGACCTGTCTCTAACCAACTAAAGACCTGTCTCTAACCAGATATAGACCTGTCTCTAACCAGCTACAGACCTGTCTCTAACCACCTAAAGACCTGTCTCTAACCAGCTACAGACCTGTCTCTAACCAACTAAAGACCTGTCTCTAACCAGCTACAGACCTGTCTCTAACCAACTAAAGACCTGTCTCTAACCAGCTACAGACCTGTCTCTAACCAACTAAAGACCTGTCTCTAACCAACTAAAGACCTGTCTCTAACCAGCTACAGACCTGTCTCTAACCAACTAAAGACCTGTCTCTAACCAACTAAAGACCTGTCTCTAACCAGCTACAGACATGTCTCTAACCAACTAAAGACCTGTCTCTAACCAACTAAAGACCTGTCTCTAACCAGCTACAGACCTGTCTCTAACCAGCAACAGACCTGTCTCCAACCATCTAAAGACCTGTCTCTAACCAGCTACAGACCTGTCTCTAACCAACTAAAGACCTGTCTCTAACCAGCTACAGACCTGTCTCTAACCAACTAAAGACCTGTCTCTAACCAGCTATAGACCTGTCTCTAACCAGCTACAGACATGTCTCTAACCAACTAAAGACCTGTCTCTAATCAGCTATAGACCTCTCTCTTACCAGCTACAGACCTGTCTGTTACCAGCTAAAGACCTGTCCCTACCCAGCTATAGACCTGTCTCTAACCAGCTATAGACCTGTCTCTAACCAGCTACAGACCTGTCTGTTACCAGCTACAGACCTTTCTCTAACCAGCTACAGACCTGTCTCTTACCAGGTACAGACCTGTCTCTAACCAACTAAAGACCTGTCTCTAACCAGATATAGACCTGTCTCTAACCAGCTACAGACCTGTCTCTAACCACCTAAAGACCTGTCTCTAACCAGCTACAGACCTGTCTCTAACCAACTAAAGACCTGTCTCTCACCAGCTACAGACCTGTCTCTAACCAACTAAAGACCTGTCTCTAACCAGCTACAGACCTGTCTCTAAGCAACTAATAACCTGTCTCTAACCAACTAAAGACCTGTCTCTAACCAGCTACAGACCTGTCTCTAACCAACTAAAGACCTGTCTCTAACCAACTAAAGACCTGTCTCTAACCAGCTACAGACATGTCTCTACCCAACTAAAGACCTGTCTCTAACCAACTAAAGACCTGTCTCTAACCAGCTACAGACCTGTCTCTAACCAACTAAAGACCTGTCTCTAACCAACTAAAGACCTGTCTCTAACTAGCTACAGACCTGTCTCTAACCAGATATAGACCTGTCTCTAACCAGCTACAGACCTGTCTCTAACCAACTAAAGACCTGTCTCTAACCAGCTACAGACCTGTCTCTAACCAGCTATAGACCTGTCTCTAACCAGGTAAAGACCTGTCTCTAACCAGCTACAGACCTGTCTCTAACCAACTAAAGACCTGTCTCTAACCAACTAAAGACATGTCTCTAACTAGCTACAGACCTGTCTCTAACCAACTAAAGACCTGTCTCTAACCAGCTATAGACCTGTCTCTAACCAGCTATAGACCTGTCTCTAACCAACTAAAGACCTGTCTCTAACCAGCTACAGACCTGTCTCTAACCAACTAAAGACCTGTCTCTAACCAGCTACAGACCTGTCTCTAACCAACTAAAGACCTGTCTCTAACCAACTAAAGACCTGTCTCTAACCAGCTACAGACATGTCTCTAACCAACTAAAGACCTGTCTCTAACCAACTAAAGACCTGTCTCTAACCAGCTACAGACCTGTCTCTAACCAGCAACAGACCTGTCTCCAACCATCTAAAGACCTGTCTCTAACCAGCTACAGACCTGTCTCTAACCAACTAAAGACCTGTCTCTAACCAGCTACAGACCTGTCTCTAACCAACTAAAGACCTGTCTCTAACCAGCTATAGACCTGTCTCTAACCAGCTACAGACATGTCTCTAACCAACTAAAGACCTGTCTCTAATCAGCTATAGACCTCTCTCTTACCAGCTACAGACCTGTCTGTTACCAGCTACAGACCTGTCCCTACCCAGCTATAGACCTGTCTCTAACCAGCTATAGACCTGTCTCTAACCAGCTACAGACCTGTCTGTTACCAGCTACAGACCTTTCTCTAACCAGCTACAGACCTGTCTCTTACCAGGTACAGACCTGTCTCTAACCAACTAAAGACCTGTCTCTAACCAGATATAGACCTGTCTCTAACCAGCTACAGACCTGTCTCTAACCACCTAAAGACCTGTCTCTAACCAGCTACAGACCTGTCTCTAACCAACTAAAGACCTGTCTCTAACCAGCTACAGACCTGTCTCTAACCAACTAAAGACCTGTCTCTAACCAGCTACAGACCTGTCTCTAAGCAACTAATAACCTGTCTCTAACCAACTAAAGACCTGTCTCTAACCAGCTACAGACCTGTCTCTAACCAACTAAAGACCTGTCTCTAACCAACTAAAGACCTGTCTCTAACCAGCTACAGACATGTCTCTAACCAACTAAAGACCTGTCTCTAACCAACTAAAGACCTGTCTCTAACCAGCTACAGACCTGTCTCTAACCAACTAAAGACCTGTCTCTAACCAACTAAAGACCTGTCTCTAACTAGCTACAGACCTGTCTCTAACCAACTAAAGACCTGTCTCTAACCAGCTACAGACCTGTCTCTAACCAACTAAAGACCTGTCTCTAACCAGCTACAGACCTGTCTCTAACCAGCTATAGACCTGTCTCTAACCAGGTAAAGACCTGTCTCTAACCAGCTACAGACCTGTCTCTAACCAACTAAAGACCTGTCTCTAACCAACTAAAGACATGTCTCTAACTAGCTACAGACCTGTCTCTAACCAACTAAAGACCTGTCTCTAACCAGCTATAGACCTGTCTCTAACCAGCTATAGACCTGTCTCTAACCAACTAAAGACCTGTCTCTAACCAGCTACAGACCTGTCTCTAACCAACTAAAGACCTGTCTCTAACCAACTAAAGACCTGTCTCTAACCAACTAAAGACCTGTCTCTAACCAGCTGTAGACCTGTCTCTAACCAGCTACAGACATGTCTCTAACCAGCTATAGACCTGTCTCTAACCAGCTATAGACCTGTCTCTAACCAACTAAAGACCTGTCTCTAACCAACTAAAGACCTGTCTCTAACCAGCTACAGACATGTCTCTAACCATCTACAGACCTGTCTCTAACCAACTAAAGACCTGTCTCTAACCAGATATAGACCTTTCTATAACCAGCTACAGACCTGTCTCTAACCAACTAAAGACCTGTCTCTAACCAGCTACAGACCTGTCTCTAACCAACTACAGACCTGTCTCTAATCAGCTATAGACCTCTCTCTTACCAGCTACAGACCTGTCTGTTACCAGCTATAGACCTGTCTCTAACCAATTAAAGACCTGTCTCTAACCAGCTACAGACCTGTCTCTAACCAACTAAAGACCTGTCTCTAACCAACTAAAGACCTGTCTCTAACCAGCTACAGACCTGTCTCTAACCAACTAAAGACCTGTCTCTAACCAACTAAAGACCTGTCTCTAACCAGCTACAGACATGTCTCTAACCAACTAAAGACCTGTCTCTAACCAACTAAAGACCTGTCTCTAACCAGCTACAGACCTGTCTCTAACCAGCAACAGACCTGTCTCCAACCAACTAAAGACCTGTCTCTAACCAGCTACAGACCTGTCTCTAACCAACTAAAGACCTGTCTCTAACCAACTAAAGACCTGTCTCTAAAAAAGCTATAGACCTGTCTCTAACCAGCTACAGACCTGTCTCTAACCAACTAAAGACCTGTCTCTAACCAGCTATAGACCTGTCTCTAACCAGCTACAGACATGTCTCTAACCAACTAAAGACCTGTCTCTAATCAGCTATAGACCTCTCTCTTACCAGCTACAGACCTGTCTGTTACCAGCTACAGACCTGTCCCTACCCAGCTATAGACCTGTCTCTAACCAGCTATAGACCTGTCTCTAACCAGCTACAGACCTGTCTGTTACCAGCTACAGACCTTTCTCTAACCAGCTACAGACCTGTCTCTTACCAGGTACAGACCTGTCTCTAACCAGCTACAGACCTGTCTCTTACCAGGTACAGACCTGTCTCTAACCAGCTACAGACCCTTCTCTAACCAACTAAAGACCTGTCTTTAACCAGCTTCAGACCTGTCTCTAAACAACTAATGACCTGTCTCTAACCAACTAAAGACCTGTCTCTAACCAGCTACAGACATGTCTCTAACCAGCTACAGACCTGTCTCTAACAAACTAAAGACCTGTCTCTAACCAGATATAGACCTGTCTCTAACCAGCTACAGACCTGTCTCTAACCACCTAAAGACCTGTCTCTAACCAGCTACAGACCTGTCTCTAACCAACTAAAGACCTGTCTCTAACCAGCTACAGACCTGTCTCTAACCAACTAAAGACCTGTCTCTAACCAGCTACAGACCTGTCTCTAACCAACTAAAGACCTGTCTCTAACCAACTAAAGACCTGTCTCTAACCAGCTACAGACCTGTCTCTAACCAACTAAAGACCTGTCTCTAACCAACTAAAGACCTGTCTCTAACCAGCTACAGACATGTCTCTAACCAACTAAAGACCTGTCTCTAACCAACTAAAGACCTGTCTCTCACCAGCTACAGACCTGTCTCTAACCAGCAACAGACCTGTCTCCAACCATCTAAAGACCTGTCTCTAACCAGCTACAGACCTGTCTCTAACCAACTAAAGACCTGTCTCTAACCAACTAAAGACCTGTCTCTAACCAGCTATAGACCTGTCTCTAACCAGCTACAGACCTGTCTCTAACCAACTAAAGACCTGTCTCTAACCAGCTACAGACCTGTCTCTAACCAACTAAAGACCTGTCTCTAACCAGCTATAGACCTGTCTCTAACCAGCTACAGACATGTCTCTAACCAACTAAAGACCTGTCTCTAATCAGCTATAGACCTCTCTCTTACCAGCTAAAGACCTGTCTTTTACCAGCTACAGACCTGTCCCTACCCAGCTATAGACCTGTCTCTAACCAGCTATAGACCTGTCTCTAACCAGCTACAGACCTGTCTGTTACCAGCTACAGACCTTTCTCTAACCAGCTACAGACCTGTCTCTTACCAGGTACAGACCTGTCTCTAACCAGCTACAGACCTGTCTCTTACCAGGTACAGACCTGTCTCTAACCAGCTACAGACCCTTTTCTAAACAACTAAAGACCTGTCTCTAACCAGCTACAGACCTGTCTCTAACCAACTAAAGACCTGTCTCTAACCAACTAAAGACCTGTCTCTAACCAGTTACAGACATGTCTCTAACCAGCTACAGACCTGTCTCTAACCAACTAAAGACCTGTCTCTAACCAGATATAGACCTGTCTCTAACCAGCTACAGACCTGTCTCTAACCAACTAAAGACCTGTCTCTAACCAGATATAGACCTGTCTCTAACCAGCTACAGACCTGTCTCTAACCACCTAAAGACCTGTCTCTAACCAGCTACAGACCTGTCTCTAACCAACTAAAGACCTGTCTCTAACCAGCTACAGACCTGTCTCTAACCAACTAAAGACCTGTCTCTAACCAGCTACAGACCTGTCTCTAACCAACTAATAACCTGTCTCTAACCAACTAAAGACCTGTCTCTAACCAGCTACAGACCTGTCTCTAACCAACTAAAGACCTGTCTCTAACCAACTAAAGACCTGTCTCTAACCAGCTACAGACATGTCTCTAACCAACTAAAGACCTGTCTCTAACCAACTAAAGACCTGTCTCTAACCAGCTATAGACCTGTCTCTAACCAGCTACAGACCTGTCTCTAACCAACTAAAGACCTGTCTCTAACCAGCTACAGACCTGTCTCTAACCAACTAAAGACCTGTCTCTAACCAACTAAAGACCTGTCTCTAACCAACTAAAGACCTGTCTCTAACCAGCTACAGACCTGTCTCTAACCAGCAACAGACCTGTCTCCAACCATCTAAAGACCTGTCTCTAACCAGCTACAGACCTGTCTCTAACCAACTAAAGACCTGTCTCTAACCAACTAAAGACCTGTCTCTAACCAACTAAAGACCTGTCTCTAACCAGCTACAGACCTGTCTCTAACCAGCAACAGACCTGTCTCCAACCATCTAAAGACCTGTCTCTAACCAGCTACAGACCTGTCTCTAACCAACTAAAGACCTGTCTCTAACCAACTAAAGACCTGTCTCTAACCAGCTATAGACCTGTCTCTAACCAGCTACAGACCTGTCTCTAACCAACTAAAGACCTGTCTCTAACCAGCTACAGACCTGTCTCTAACCAACTAAAGACCTGTCTCTAACCAGCTATAGACCTGTCTCTAACCAGCTACAGACATGTCTCTAACCAACTAAAGACCTGTCTCTAATCAGCTATAGACCTCTCTCTTACCAGCTACAGACCTGTCTGTTACCAGCTACAGACCTGTCCCTACCCAGCTATAGACCTGTCTCTAACCAGCTATAGACCTGTCTCTAACCAGCTACAGACCTGTCTGTTACCAGCTACAGACCTTTCTCTAACCAGCTACAGACCTGTCTCTTACCAGGTACAGACCTGTCTCTAACCAGCTACAGACCTGTCTCTTACCAGGTACAGACCTGTCTCTAACCAGCTACAGACCCTTCTCTAAACAACTAAAGACCTGTCTCTAACCAGCTACAGACCTGTCTCTAACCAACTAAAGACCTGTCTCTAACCAACTAAAGACCTGTCTCTAACAAGCTGTAGACCTGTCTCTAACCAGCTACAGACCTGTCTCTAACCAACTAAAGACCTGTCTCTAACCAACTAAAGACCTGTCTCTAACCAGCTACAGACCTGTCTCTAACCAACTAAAGACCTGTCTCTAACCAACTAAAGACCTGTCTCTAACTAGCTACAGACCTGTCTCTAACCAGATATCGACCTGTCTCTAACCAGATACAGACCTGTCTCTAACCAACTAAAGACCTGTCTCTAACCAGCTACAGACCTGTCTCTAACCAGCTATAGACCTGTCTCTAACCAGGTAAAGACCTGTCTCTAACCAGCTACAGACCTGTCTCTAACCAACTAAAGACCTGTCTCTAACCAACTAAAGACATGTCTCTAACTAGCTACAGACCTGTCTCTAACCAACTAAAGACCTGTCTCTAACCAGCTATAGACCTGTCTCTAACCAGCTATAGACCTGTCTCTAACCAACTAAAGACCTGTCTCTAACCAGCTACAGACCTGTCTCTAACCAACTAAAGACCTGTCTCTAACCAACTAAAGACCTGTCTCTAACAAACTAAAGACCTGTCTCTAACCAGCTGTAGACCTGTCTCTAACCAGCTACAGACATGTCTCTAACCAGCTATAGACCTGTCTCTAACCAGCTATAGACCTGTCTCTAACCAACTAAAGACCTGTCTCTAACCAACTAAAGACCTGTCTCTAACCAACTAAAGACCTGTCTCTAACCAGCTACAGACATGTCTCTAACCAGCTACAGACCTGTCTCTAACCAACTAAAGACCTGTCTCTAACCAGATATAGACCTTTCTATAACCAGCTACAGACCTGTCTCTAACCAACTAAAGACCTGTCTCTAACCAGCTACAGACCTGTCTCTAACCAACTACAGACCTGTCTCTAATCAGCTATAGACCTCTCTCTTACCAGCTACAGACCTGTCTGTTACCAGCTACAGACCTGTCCCTACCCAGCTATAGACCTGTCTCTAACCAGCTATAGACCTGTCTCTAACCAGGTACAGACCTGTCTGTTACCAGCTACAGACCTTTCTCTAACCAGCTACAGACCTGTCTCTTACCAGGTACAGACCTGTCTCTAACCAGCTACAGACCTGTCTCTTACCAGGTACAGACCTGTCTCTAACCAGCTACAGACCCTTCTCTAACCAACTAAAGACCTGTCTCTAACCAGCTACAGACCTGTCTCTAACCAACTAAAGACCTGTCTCTAACCAACTAAAGACCTGTCTCTAACCAGCTACAGACATGTCTCTAACCAGCTACAGACCTGTCTCTAACCAACTAAAGACCTGTCTCTAACCAGATATAGACCTGTCTCTAACCAGCTACAGACCTGTCTCTAACCAACTAAAGACCTGTCTCTAACCAGCTACAGACCTGTCTCTAACCAACTAAAGACCTGTCTCTAACCAACTAAAGACCTGTCTCTAACCAGCTACAGACCTGTCTCTAACCAGCAACAGACCTGTCTCTAACCAACTAAAGACCTGTCTCTAACCAGCTACAGACCTGTCTCTAACCAACTAAAGACCTGTCTCTAACCAGCTATAGACCTGTCTCTAACCAGCTACAGACCTGTCTCTAACCAACTAAAGACCTGTCTCTAACCAGCTACAGACCTGTCTCTAACCAACTAAAGACCTGTCTCTAACCAGCTATAGACCTGTCTCTAACCAGCTACAGACATTTCTCTAACCAGCTATAGACCTGTCTCTAACCAATTAAAGACCTGTCTGTTACCAGCTACAGACCTTTGTCTAACCAGCTACAGACCTGTCTCTTACCAGGTACAGACCTGTCTCTAACCAGCTACAGACCTGTCTCTAACCAACTAAAGACCTGTCTCTAACCAACTAAAGACCTGTCTCTAACCAGCTACAGACATGTCTCTAACCAACTAAAGACCTGTCTCTAACCAACTAAAGACCTGTCTCTAACCAGCTACAGACCTGTCTCTAACCAGCAACAGACCTGTCTCCAACCAACTAAAGACCTGTCTCTAACCAGCTACAGACCTGTCTCTAACCAACTAAAGACCTGTCTCTAACCAGCTACAGACCTGTCTCTAACCAACTAAAGACCTGTCTCTAACCAGCTACAGACCTGTCTCTAACCAACTAAAGACCTGTCTCTAACCAGCTATAGACCTGTCTCTAACCAGCTACAGACATGTCTCTAACCAACTAAAGACCTGTCTCTAATCAGCTATAGACCTCTCTCTTACCAGCTACAGACCTGTCTGTTACCAGCTACAGACCTGTCCCTACCCAGCTATAGACCTGTCTCTAACCAGCTATAGACCTGTCTCTAACCAGCTACAGACCTGTCTGTTACCAGCTACAGACCTTTCTCTAACCAGCTACAGACCTGTCTCTTACCAGGTACAGACCTGTCTCTAACCAGCTACAGACCTGTCTCTTACCAGGTACAGACCTGTCTCTAACCAGCTACAGACCCTTCTCTAACCAACTAAAGACCTGTCTTTAACCAGCTTCAGACCTGTCTCTAACCAACTAATGACCTGTCTCTAACCAACTAAAGACCTGTCTCTAACCAGCTACAGACATGTCTCTAACCAGCTACAGACCTGTCTCTAACCAACTAAAGACCTGTCTCTAACCAGATATAGACCTGTCTCTAACCAGCTACAGACCTGTCTCTAACCACCTAAAGACCTGTCTCTAACCAGCTACAGACCTGTCTCTAACCAACTAAAGACCTGTCTCTAACCAGCTACAGACCTGTCTCTAACCAACTAAAGACCTGTCTCTAACCAGCTACAGACCTGTCTCTAACCAACTAAAGACCTGTCTCTAACCAACTAAAGACCTGTCTCTAACCAGCTACAGACCTGTCTCTAACCAACTAAAGACCTGTCTCTAACCAACTAAAGACCTGTCTCTAACCAGCTACAGACATGTCTCTAACCAACTAAAGACCTGTCTCTAACCAACTAAAGACCTGTCTCTAACCAGCTACAGACCTGTCTCTAACCAGCAACAGACCTGTCTCCAACCATCTAAAGACCTGTCTCTAACCAGCTACAGACCTGTCTCTAACCAACTAAAGACCTGTCTCTAACCAACTAAAGACCTGTCTCTAACCAGCTATAGACCTGTCTTTAACCAGCTACAGACCTGTCTCTAACCAACTAAAGACCTGTCTCTAACCAGCTACAGACCTGTCTCTAACCAACTAAAGACCTGTCTCTAACCAGCTATAGACCTGTCTCTAACCAGCTACAGACATGTCTCTAACCAACTAAAGACCTGTCTCTAATCAGCTATAGACCTCTCTCTTACCAGCTACAGACCTGTCTGTTACCAGCTACAGACCTGTCCCTACCCAGCTATAGACCTGTCTCTAACCAGCTATAGACCTGTCTCTAACCAGCTACAGACCTGTCTGTTACCAGCTACAGACCTTTGTCTAACCAGCTACAGACCTGTCTCTTACCAGGTACAGACCTGTCTCTAACCAGCTACAGACCTGTCTCTTACCAGGTACAGACCTGTCTCTAACCAGCTACAGACCCTTTTCTAAACAACTAAAGACCTGTCTCTAACCAGCTACAGACCTGTCTCTAACCAACTAAAGACCTGTCTCTAACCAACTAAAGACCTGTCTCTAACCAGTTACAGACATGTCTCTAACCAGCTACAGACCTGTCTCTAACCAACTAAAGACCTGTCTCTAACCAGATATAGACCTGTCTCTAACCAGCTACAGACCTGTCTCTAACCAACTAAAGACCTGTCTCTAACCAGATATAGACCTGTCTCTAACCAGCTACAGACCTGTCTCTAACCACCTAAAGACCTGTCTCTAACCAGCTACAGACCTGTCTCTAACCAACTAAAGACCTGTCTCTAACCAGCTACAGACCTGTCTCTAACCAACTAAAGACCTGTCTCTAACCAGCTACAGACCTGTCTCTAACCAACTAATAACCTGTCTCTAACCAACTAAAGACCTGTCTCTAACCAGCTACAGACCTGTCTCTAACCAACTAAAGACCTGTCTCTAACCAACTAAAGACCTGTCTCTAACCAGCTACAGACATGTCTCTAACCAACTAAAGACCTGTCTCTAACCAACTAAAGACCTGTCTCTAACCAGCTATAGACCTGTCTCTAACCAGCTACAGACCTGTCTCTAACCAACTAAAGACCTGTCTCTAACCAGCTACAGACCTGTCTCTAACCAACTAAAGACCTGTCTCTAACCAACTAAAGACCTGTCTCTAACCAACTAAAGACCTGTCTCTAACCAGCTACAGACCTGTCTCTAACCAGCAACAGACCTGTCTCCAACCATCTAAAGACCTGTCTCTAACCAGCTACAGACCTGTCTCTAACCAACTAAAGACCTGTCTCTAACCAACTAAAGACCTGTCTCTAACCAACTAAAGACCTGTCTCTAACCAGCTACAGACCTGTCTCTAACCAGCAACAGACCTGTCTCCAACCATCTAAAGACCTGTCTCTAACCAGCTACAGACCTGTCTCTAACCAACTAAAGACCTGTCTCTAACCAACTAAAGACCTGTCTCTAACCAGCTATAGACCTGTCTCTAACCAGCTACAGACCTGTCTCTAACCAACTAAAGACCTGTCTCTAACCAACTAAAGACCTGTCTCTAACCAGCTATAGACCTGTCTCTAACCAGCTACAGACATGTCTCTAACCAGCTATAGACCTGTCTCTAACCAGCTACAGACCTGTCTCTAACCAGCTACAGACATGTCTCTAACCAGCTATAGACCTGTCTCTAACCAACTAAAGACCTGTCTCTAACCAACTAAAGACCTGTCTCTCACCAGCTATAGACCTGTCTCTAACCAGCTACAGACATGTCTCTAACCAACTAAAGACCTGTCTCTAACCAGCGACAGACATGTCTCTAACCAGCTATAGACCTGTCTCTAACCAACTAAAGACCTGTCTCTAACCAACTAAAGACCTGTCTCTAACCAGCTACAGACCTGTCTGTTACCAGCTACAGACCTGTCTTTTACCAGTTACAGACATGTCTCTAACCAGCTACAGACCTGTCTCTAACCAACTAAAGACCTGTCTCTAACCAGATATAGACCTGTCTCTAACCAGCTACAGACCTGTCTCTAACCAACTAAAGACCTGTCTCTAACCAGATATAGACCTGTCTCTAACCAGCTACAGACCTGTCTCTAACCACCTAAAGACCTGTCTCTAACCAGCTACAGACCTGTCTCTAACCAACTAAAGACCTGTCTCTAACCAGCTACAGACCTGTCTCTAACCAACTAAAGACCTGTCTCTAACCAGCTACAGACCTGTCTCTAACCAACTAATAACCTGTCTCTAACCAACTAAAGACCTGTCTCTAACCAGCTACAGACCTGTCTCTAACCAACTAAAGACCTGTCTCTAACCAACTAAAGACCTGTCTCTAACCAGCTACAGACATGTCTCTAACCAACTAAAGACCTGTCTCTAACCAACTAAAGACCTGTCTCTAACCAGCTATAGACCTGTCTCTAACCAGCTACAGACCTGTCTCTAACCAACTAAAGACCTGTCTCTAACCAGCTACAGACCTGTCTCTAACCAACTAAAGACCTGTCTCTAACCAACTAAAGACCTGTCTCTAACCAACTAAAGACCTGTCTCTAACCAGCTACAGACCTGTCTCTAACCAGCAACAGACCTGTCTCCAACCATCTAAAGACCTGTCTCTAACCAGCTACAGACCTGTCTCTAACCAACTAAAGACCTGTCTCTAACCAACTAAAGACCTGTCTCTAACCAACTAAAGACCTGTCTCTAACCAGCTACAGACCTGTCTCTAACCAGCAACAGACCTGTCTCCAACCATCTAAAGACCTGTCTCTAACCAGCTACAGACCTGTCTCTAACCAACTAAAGACCTGTCTCTAACCAACTAAAGACCTGTATCTAACCAGCTATAGACCTGTCTCTAACCAGCTACAGACCTGTCTCTAACCAACTAAAGACCTGTCTCTAACCAGCTACAGACCTGTCTCTAACCAACTAAAGACCTGTCTCTAACCAGCTATAGACCTGTCTCTAACCAGCTACAGACATGTCTCTAACCAACTAAAGACCTGTCTCTAACCAACTAAAGACCTGTCTCTAACCAGCTACAGACCTGTCTCTAACCAACTAAAGACCTGTCTCTAACCAACTAAAGACCTGTCTCTAACTAGCTACAGACCTGTCTCTAACCAGATATAGACCTGTCTCTAACCAGCTACAGACCTGTCTCTAACCAACTAAAGACCTGTCTCTAACCAGCTACAGACCTGTCTCTAACCAGCTATAGACCTGTCTCTAACCAGGTAAAGACCTGTCTCTAACCAGCTACAGACCTGTCTCTAACCAACTAAAGACCTGTCTCTAACCAACTAAAGACATGTCTCTAACTAGCTACAGACCTGTCTCTAACCAACTAAAGACCTGTCTCTAACCAGCTATAGACCTGTCTCTAACCAGCTATAGACCTGTCTCTAACCAACTAAAGACCTGTCTCTAACCAGCTACAGACCTGTCTCTAACCAACTAAAGACCTGTCTCTAACCAACTAAAGACCTGTCTCTAACCAACTAAAGACCTGTCTCTAACCAGCTGTAGACCTGTCTCTAACCAGCTACAGACATGTCTCTAACCAGCTATAGACCTGTCTCTAACCAGCTATAGACCTGTCTCTAACCAACTAAAGACCTGTCTCTAACCAACTAAAGACCTGTCTCTAACCAACTAAAGACCTGTCTCTAACCAGCTACAGACATGTCTCTAACCAGCTACAGACCTGTCTCTAACCAACTAAAGACCTGTCTCTAACCAGATATAGACCTTTCTATAACCAGCTACAGACCTGTCTCTAACCAACTAAAGACCTGTCTCTAACCAGCTACAGACCTGTCTCTAACCAGCTACAGACCTGTCTCTAATCAGCTATAGACCTCTCTCTTACCAGCTACAGACCTGTCTGTTACCAGCTATAGACCTGTCTCTAACCAATTAAAGACCTGTCTCTAACCAGCTACAGACCTGTCTCTAACCAACTAAAGACCTGTGTCTAACCAACTAAAGACCTGTCTCTAACCAGCTACAGACCTGTCTCTAACCAACTAAAGACCTGTCTCTAACCAACTAAAGACCTGTCTCTAACCAGCTACAGACATGTCTCTAACCAACTAAAGACCTGTCTCTAACCAACTAAAGACCTGTCTCTAACCAGCTACAGACCTGTCTCTAACCAGCAACAGACCTGTCTCCAACCAACTAAAGACCTGTCTCTAACCAGCTACAGACCTGTCTCTAACCAACTAAAGACCTGTCTCTAACCAACTAAAGACCTGTCTCTAAAAAAGCTATAGACCTGTCTCTAACCAGCTACAGACCTGTCTCTAACCAACTAAAGACCGGTCTCTAACCAGCTACAGACCTGTCTCTAACCAACTAAAGACCTGTCTCTAACCAGCTATAGACCTGTCTCTAACCAGCTACAGACATGTCTCTAACCAACTAAAGACCTGTCTATAATCAGCTATAGACCTCTCTCTTACCAGCTACAGACCTGTCTGTTACCAGCTACAGACCTGTCCCTACCCAGCTATAGACCTGTCTCTAACCAGCTATAGACCTGTCTCTAACCAGCTACAGACCTGTCTGTTACCAGCTACAGACCTTTCTCTAACCAGCTACAGACCTGTCTCTTACCAGGTACAGACCTGTCTCTAACCAGCTACAGACATGTCTCTTACCAGGTACAGACCTGTCTCTAATCAGCTATAGACCTCTCTCTTACCAGCTACAGACCTGTCTGTTACCAGCTACAGACCTGTCCCTACCCAGCTATAGACCTGTCTCTAACCAGCTATAGACCTGTCTCTAACCAGCTACAGACCTGTCTGTTACCAGCTACAGACCTTTCTCTAACCAGCTACAGACCTGTCTCTTACCAGGTACAGACCTGTCTCTAACCAGCTACAGACCTGTCTCTTACCAGGTACAGACCTGTCTCTAACCAGCTACAGACCCTTTTCTAAACAACTAAAGACCTGTCTCTAACCAGCTACAGACCTGTCTCTAACCAACTAAAGACCTGTCTCTAACCAACTAAAGACCTGTCTCTAACCAGTTACAGACATGTCTCTAACCAGCTACAGACCTGTCTCTAACCAACTAAAGACCTGTCTCTAACCAGATATAGACCTGTCTCTAACCAGCTACAGACCTGTCTCTAACCAACTAAAGACCTGTCTCTAACCAGATATAGACCTGTCTCTAACCAGCTACAGACCTGTCTCTAACCACCTAAAGACCTGTCTCTAACCAGCTACAGACCTGTCTCTAACCAACTAAAGACCTGTCTCTAACCAGCTACAGACCTGTCTCTAACCAACTAAAGACCTGTCTCTAACCAGCTACAGACCTGTCTCTAACCAACTAATAACCTGTCTCTAACCAACTAAAGACCTGTCTCTAACCAGCTACAGACCTGTCTCTAACCAACTAAAGACCTGTCTCTAACCAACTAAAGACCTGTCTCTAACCAGCTACAGACATGTCTCTAACCAACTAAAGACCTGTCTCTAACCAACTAAAGACCTGTCTCTAACCAGCTATAGACCTGTCTCTAACCAGCTACAGACCTGTCTCTAACCAACTAAAGACCTGTCTCTAACCAACTAAAGACCTGTCTCTAACCAACTAAAGACCTGTCTCTAACCAACTAAAGACCTGTCTCTAACCAGCTACAGACCTGTCTCTAACCAGCAACAGACCTGTCTCCAACCATCTAAAGACCTGTCTCTAACCAGCTACAGACCTGTCTCTAACCAACTAAAGACCTGTCTCTAACCAACTAAAGACCTGTCTCTAACCAACTAAAGACCTGTCTCTAACCAGCTACAGACCTGTCTCTAACCAGCAACAGACCTGTCTCCAACCATCTAAAGACCTGTCTCTAACCAGCTACAGACCTGTCTCTAACCAACTAAAGACCTGTCTCTAACCAACTAAAGACCTGTCTCTAACCAGCTATAGACCTGTCTCTAACCAGCTACAGACCTGTCTCTAACCAACTAAAGACCTGTCTCTAACCAGCTACAGACCTGTCTCTAACCAACTAAAGACCTGTCTCTAACCAGCTATAGACCTGTCTCTAACCAGCTACAGACATGTCTCTAACCAACTAAAGACCTGTCTCTAACCAACTAAAGACCTTTCTCTAACCAGCTACAGACCTGTCTCTAACCAACTAAAGACCTGTCTCTAACCAACTAAAGACCTGTCTCTAACTAGCTACAGACCTGTCTCTAACCAGATATAGACCTGTCTCTAACCAGCTACAGACCTGTCTCTAACCAACTAAAGACCTGTCTCTAACCAGCTACAGACCTGTCTCTAACCAGCTATAGACCTGTCTCTAACCAGGTAAAGACCTGTCTCTAACCAGCTACAGACCTGTCTCTAACCAACTAAAGACCTGTCTCTAACCAACTAAAGACATGTCTCTAACTAGCTACAGACCTGTCTCTAACCAACTAAAGACCTGTCTCTAACCAGCTATAGACCTGTCTCTAACCAGCTATAGACCTGTCTCTAACCAACTAAAGACCTGTCTCTAACCAGCTACAGACCTGTCTCTAACCAACTAAAGACCTGTCTCTAACCAACTAAAGACCTGTCTCTAACCAACTAAAGACCTGTCTCTAACCAGCTGTAGACCTGTCTCTAACCAGCTACAGACATGTCACTAACCAGCTATAGACCTGTCTCTAACCAGCTATAGACCTGTCTCTAACCAACTAAAGACCTGTCTCTAACCAACTAAAGACCTGTCTCTAACCAACTAAAGACCTGTCTCTAACCAGCTACAGACATGTATCTAACCAGCTACAGACCTGTCTCTAACCAACTAAAGACCTGTCTCTAACCAGCAACAGACCTGTCTCTAACCAACTAAAGACCTGTCTCTAACCAGCTACAGACCTGTCTCTAACCAACTAAAGACCTGTCTCTAACCAGCTACAGACCTGTCTCTAACCAACTATAGACCTGTCTCTAACCAGCTACAGACCTGTCTCTAACCAGCTACAGACATGTCTCTAACCAACTAAAGACCTGTCTTATAACCAGCTATAGACCTGTCTCTAACCAGCTATAGACCTGTCTCTAACCAACTAAAGACCTGTCTCTAACCAGCTACAGACCTGTCTCTAACCAGCTATAGACCTGTCTCTAACCAGCTACAGACCTGTCTCTAACCAACTAAAGACCTGTCTCTAACCAGCTATAGACCTGTCTCTAACCAACTAAAGACCTGTCTCCAACCAACTAAAGACCTGTCTCTAACCAACTAAAGACCTGTCTCTAAAAAAGCTATAGACCTGTCTCTAACCAGCTACAGACCTGTCTCTAACCAACTAAAGACCTGTCTCTAACCAGCTACAGACCTGTCTCTAACCAACTAAAGACCTGTCTCTAACCAGCTATAGACCTGTCTCTAACCAGCTACAGACATGTCTCTAACCAACTAAAGACCTGTCTCTAATCAGCTATAGACCTCTCTCTTACCAGCTACAGACCTGTCTGTTACCAGCTACAGACCTGTCCCTACCCAGCTATAGACCTGTCTCTAACCAGCTATAGACCTGTCTCTAACCAGCTACAGACCTGTCTGTTACCAGCTACAGACCTTTCTCTAACCAGCTACAGACCTGTCTCTTACCAGGTACAGACCTGTCTCTAACCAGCTACAGACCTGTCTCTTACCAGGTACAGACCTGTCTTTAACCAGCTTCAGACCTGTCTCTAACCAACTAATGACCTGTCTCTAACCAACTAAAGACCTGTCTCTAACCAGCTACAGACATGTCTCTAACCAGCTACAGACCTGTCTCTAACCAACTAAAGACCTGTCTCTAACCAGATATAGACCTGTCTCTAACCAGCTACAGACCTGTCTCTAACCACCTAAAGACCTGTCTCTAACCAGCTACAGACCTGTCTCTAACCAACTAAAGACCTGTCTCTAACCAGCTACAGACCTGTCTCTAACCAACTAAAGACCTGTCTCTAACCAGCTACAGACCTGTCTCTAACCAACTAAAGACCTGTCTCTAACCAACTAAAGACCTGTCTCTAACCAGCTACAGACCTGTCTCTAACCAACTAAAGACCTGTCTCTAACCAACTAAAGACCTGTCTCTAACCAGCTACAGACATGTCTCTAACCAACTAAAGACCTGTCTCTAACCAACTAAAGACCTGTCTCTAACCAGCTACAGACCTGTCTCTAACCAGCAACAGACCTGTCTCCAACCATCTAAAGACCTGTCTCTAACCAGCTACAGACCTGTCTCTAACCAACTAAAGACCTGTCTCTAACCAACTAAAGACCTGTCTCTAACCAGCTATAGACCTGTCTCTAACCAGCTACAGACCTGTCTCTAACCAACTAAAGACCTGTCTCTAACCAGCTACAGACCTGTCTCTAACCAACTAAAGACCTGTCTCTAACCAGCTATAGACCTGTCTCTAACCAGCTACAGACATGTCTCTAACCAACTAAAGACCTGTCTCTAATCAGCTATAGACCTCTCTCTTACCAGCTACAGACCTGTCTGTTACCAGCTACAGACCTGTCCCTACCCAGCTATAGACCTGTCTCTAACCAGCTATAGACCTGTCTCTAACCAGCTACAGACCTGTCTGTTACCAGCTACAGACCTTTCTCTAACCAGCTACAGACCTGTCTCTTACCAGGTACAGACCTGTCTCTAACCAGCTACAGACCTGTCTCTTACCAGGTACAGACCTGTCTCTAACCAGCTACAGACCCTTTTCTAAACAACTAAAGACCTGTCTCTAACCAGCTACAGACCTGTCTCTAACCAACTAAAGACCTGTCTCTAACCAACTAAAGACCTGTCTCTAACCAGTTACAGACATGTCTCTAACCAGCTACAGACCTGTCTCTAACCAACTAAAGACCTGTCTCTAACCAGATATAGACCTGTCTCTAACCAGCTACAGACCTGTCTCTAACCAACTAAAGACCTGTCTCTAACCAGATATAGACCTGTCTCTAACCAGCTACAGACCTGTCTCTAACCACCTAAAGACCTGTCTCTAACCAGCTACAGACCTGTCTCTAACCAACTAAAGACCTGTCTCTAACCAGCTACAGACCTGTCTCTAACCAACTAAAGACCTGTCTCTAACCAGCTACAGACCTGTCTCTAACCAACTAATAACCTGTCTCTAACCAACTAAAGACCTGTCTCTAACCAGCTACAGACCTGTCTCTAACCAACTAAAGACCTGTCTCTAACCAACTAAAGACCTGTCTCTAACCAGCTACAGACATGTCTCTAACCAACTAAAGACCTGTCTCTAACCAACTAAAGACCTGTCTCTAACCAGCTATAGACCTGTCTCTAACCAGCTACAGACCTGTCTCTAACCAACTAAAGACCTGTCTCTAACCAGCTACAGACCTGTCTCTAACCAACTAAAGACCTGTCTCTAACCAACTAAAGACCTGTCTCTAACCAACTAAAGACCTGTCTCTAACCAGCTACAGACCTGTCTCTAACCAGCAACAGACCTGTCTCCAACCATCTAAAGACCTGTCTCTAACCAGCTACAGACCTGTCTCTAACCAACTAAAGACCTGTCTCTAACCAACTAAAGACCTGTCTCTAACCAGCTAAAGACCTGTCTCTAACCAGCTACAGACCTGTCTCTAACCAGCAACAGACCTGTCTCCAACCATCTAAAGACCTGTCTCTAACCAGCTACAGACCTGTCTCTAACCAACTAAAGACCTGTCTCTAACCAACTAAAGACCTGTCTCTAACCAGCTATAGACCTGTCTCTAACCAGCTACAGACCTGTCTCTAACCAACTAAAGACCTGTCTCTAACCAGCTACAGACCTGTCTCTAACCAACTAAAGACCTGTCTCTAACCAGCTATAGACCTGTCTCTAACCAGCTACAGACATGTCTCTAACCAACTAAAGACCTGTCTCTAATCAGCTATAGACCTCTCTCTTACCAGCTACAGACCTGTCTGTTACCAGCTACAGACCTGTCCCTACCCAGCTATAGACCTGTCTCTAACCAGCTATAGACCTGTCTCTAACCAGCTACAGACCTGTCTGTTACCAGCTACAGACCTTTCTCTAACCAGCTACAGACCTGTCTCTTACCAGGTACAGACCTGTCTCTAACCAGCTACAGACCTGTCTCTTACCAGGTACAGACCTGTCTCTAACCAGCTACAGACCCTTCTCTAAACAACTAAAGACCTGTCTCTAACCAGCTACAGACCTGTCTCTAACCAACTAAAGACCTGTCTCTAACCAACTAAAGACCTGTCTCTAACAAGCTGTAGACCTGTCTCTAACCAGCTACAGACCTGTCTCTAACCAACTAAAGACCTGTCTCTAACCAACTAAAGACCTGTCTCTAACCAGCTACAGACCTGTCTCTAACCAACTAAAGACCTGTCTCTAACCAACTAAAGACCTGTCTCTAACTAGCTACAGACCTGTCTCTAACCAGATATCGACCTGTCTCTAACCAGATACAGACCTGTCTCTAACCAACTAAAGACCTGTCTCTAACCAGCTACAGACCTGTCTCTAACCAGCTATAGACCTGTCTCTAACCAGGTAAAGACCTGTCTCTAACCAGCTACAGACCTGTCTCTAACCAACTAAAGACCTGTCTCTAACCAACTAAAGACATGTCTCTAACTAGCTACAGACCTGTCTCTAACCAACTAAAGACCTGTCTCTAACCAGCTACAGACCTGTCTCTAACCAGCTATAGACCTGTCTCTAACCAGCTATAGACCTGTCTCTAACCAGCTACAGACCTGTCTCTAACCAACTAAAGACCTGTCTCTAACCAGCTACAGACCTGTCTCTAACCAACTAAAGACCTGTCTCTAACCAGCTATAGACCTGTCTCTAACCAGCTACAGACATTTCTCTAACCAGCTATAGACCTGTCTCTAACCAATTAAAGACCTGTCTCTAACCAGCTACAGACCTGTCTCTAACCAACTAAAGACCTGTCTCTAACCAACTAAAGACCTGTCTCTAACCAGCTACAGACCTGTCTCTAACCAACTAAAGACCTGTCTCTAACCAACTAAAGACCTGTCTCTAACCAGCTACAGACATGTCTCTAACCAACTAAAGACCTGTCTCTAACCAACTAAAGACCTGTCTCTAACCAGCTACAGACCTGTCTCTAACCAGCAACAGACCTGTCTCCAACCAACTAAAGACCTGTCTCTAACCAGCTACAGACCAGTCTCTAACCAACTAAAGACCTGTCTCTAACCAGCTACAGACCTGTCTCTAACCAACTAAAGACCTGTCTCTAACCAGCTACAGACCTGTCTCTAACCAACTAAAGACCTGTCTCTAACCAGCTATAGACCTGTCTCTAACCAGCTACAGACATGTCTCTAACCAACTAAAGACCTGTCTCTAATCAGCTATAGACCTCTCTCTTACCAGCTACAGACCTGTCGTTTACCAGCTACAGACCTGTCCCTACCCAGCTATAGACCTGTCTCTAACCAGCTATAGACCTGTCTCTAACCAGCTACAGACCTGTCTGTTACCAGCTACAGACCTTTCTCTAACCAGCTACAGACCTGTCTCTTACCAGGTACAGACCTGTCTCTAACCAGCTACAGACCTGTCTCTTACCAGGTACAGACCTGTCTCTAACCAGCTACAGACCCTTCTCTAACCAACTAAAGACCTGTCTTTAACCAGCTTCAGACCTGTCTCTAACCAACTAATGACCTGTCTCTAACCAACTAAAGACCTGTCTCTAACCAGCTAAAGACATGTCTCTAACCAGCTACAGACCTGTCTCTAACCAACTAAAGACCTGTCTCTAACCAGATATAGACCTGTCTCTAACCAGCTACAGACCTGTCTCTAACCACCTAAAGACCTGTCTCTAACCAGCTACAGACCTGTCTCTAACCAACTAAAGACCTGTCTCTAACCAGCTACAGACCTGTCTCTAACCAACTAAAGACCTGTCTCTAACCAGCTACAGACCTGTCTCTAACCAACTAAAGACCTGTCTCTAACCAACTAAAGACCTGTCTCTAACCAGCTACAGACCTGTCTCTAACCAACTAAAGACCTGTCTCTAACCAACTAAAGACCTGTCTCTAACCAGCTACAGACATGTCTCTAACCAACTAAAGACCTGTCTCTAACCAACTAAAGACCTGTCTCTAACCAGCTACAGACCTGTCTCTAACCAGCAACAGACCTGTCTCCAACCATCTAAAGACCTGTCTCTAACCAGCTACAGACCTGTCTCTAACCAACTAAAGACCTGTCTCTAATCAACTAAAGACCTGTCTCTAACCAGCTATAGACCTGTCTCTAACCAGCTACAGACCTGTCTATAACCAACTAAAGACCTGTCTCTAACCAGCTACAGACCTGTCTCTAACCAACTAAAGACCTGTCTCTAACCAGCTATAGACCTGTCTCTAACCAGCTACAGACATGTCTCTAACCAACTAAAGACCTGTCTCTAATCAGCTATAGACCTCTCTCTTACCAGCTACAGACCTGTCTGTTACCAGCTACAGACCTGTCCCTACCCAGCTATAGACCTGTCTCTAACCAGCTATAGACCTGTCTCTAACCAGCTACAGACCTGTCTGTTACCAGCTACAGACCTTTCTCTAACCAGCTACAGACCTGTCTCTTACCAGGTACAGACCTGTCTCTAACCAGCTACAGACCTGTCTCTTACCAGGTACAGACCTGTCTCTAACCAGCTACAGACCCTTTTCTAAACAACTAAAGACCTGTCTCTAACCAGCTACAGACCTGTCTCTAACCAACTAAAGACCTGTCTCTAACCAACTAAAGACCTGTCTCTAACCAGTTACAGACATGTCTCTAACCAGCTACAGACCTGTCTCTAACCAACTAAAGACCTGTCTCTAACCAGATATAGACCTGTCTCTAACCAGCAACAGACCTGTCTGTAACCAACTAAAGACCTGTCTCTAACCAGATATAGACCTGTCTCTAACCAGCTACAGACCTGTCTCTAACCACCTAAAGACCTGTCTCTAACCAGCTACAGACCTGTCTCTAACCAACTAAAGACCTGTCTCTAACCAGCTACAGACCTGTCTCTAACCAACTAAAGACCTGTCTCTAACCAGCTACAGACCTGTCTCTAACCAACTAATAACCTGTCTCTAACCAACTAAAGACCTGTCTCTAACCAGCTACAGACCTGTCTCTAACCAACTAAAGACCTGTCTCTAACCAACTAAAGACCTGTCTCTAACCAGCTACAGACATGTCTCTAACCAACTAAAGACCTGTCTCTAACCAACTAAAGACCTGTCTCTAACCAGCTATAGACCTGTCTCTAACCAGCTACAGACCTGTCTCTAACCAACTAAAGACCTGTCTCTAACCAGCTACAGACCTGTCTCTAACCAACTAAAGACCTGTCTCTAACCAACTAAAGACCTGTCTCTAACCAACTAAAGACCTGTCTCTAACCAGCTACAGACCTGTCTCTAACCAGCAACAGACCTGTCTCCAACCATCTAAAGACCTGTCTCTAACCAGCTACAGACCTGTCTCTAACCAACTAAAGACCTGTCTCTAACCAACTAAAGACCTGTCTCTAACCAACTAAAGACCTGTCTCTAACCAGCTACAGACCTGTCTCAAACCAGCAACAGACCTGTCTCCAACCATCTAAAGACCTGTCTCTAACCAGCTACAGACCTGTCTCTAACCAACTAAAGACCTGTCTCTAACCAACTAAAGACCTGTCTCTAACCAGCTATAGACCTGTCTCTAACCAGCTACAGACCTGTCTCTAACCAACTAAAGACCTGTCTCTAACCAGCTACAGACCTGTCTCTAACCAACTAAAGACCTGTCTCTAACCAGCTATAGACCTGTCTCTAACCAGCTACAGACATGTCTCTAACCAACTAAAGACCTGTCTCTAATCAGCTATAGACCTCTCTCTTACCAGCTACAGACCTGTCTGTTACCAGCTACAGACCTGTCCCTACCCAGCTATAGACCTGTCTCTAACCAGCTATAGACCTGTCTCTAACCAGCTACAGACCTGTCTGTTACCAGCTACAGACCTTTCTCTAACCAGCTACAGACCTGTCTCTTACCAGGTACAGACCTGTCTCTAACCAGCTACAGACCTGTCTCTTACCAGGTACAGACCTGTCTCTAACCAGCTACAGACCCTTCTCTAAACAACTAAAGACCTGTCTCTAACCAGCTACAGACCTGTCTCTAACCAACTAAAGACCTGTCTCTAACCAACTAAAGACCTGTCTCTAACAAGCTGTAGACCTGTCTCTAACCAGCTACAGACCTGTCTCTAACCAACTAAAGACCTGTCTCTAACCAACTAAAGACCTGTCTCTAACCAGCTACAGACCTGTCTCTAACCAACTAAAGACCTGTCTCTAACCAACTAAAGACCTGTCTCTAACTAGCTACAGACCTGTCTCTAACCAGATATCGACCTGTCTCTAACCAGATACAGACCTGTCTCTAACCAACTAAAGACCTGTCTCTAACCAGCTACAGACCTGTCTCTAACCAGCTATAGACCTGTCTCTAACCAGGTAAAGACCTGTCTCTAACCAGCTACAGACCTGTCTCTAACCAACTAAAGACCTGTCTCTAACCAACTAAAGACATGTCTCTAACTAGCTACAGACCTGTCTCTAACCAACTAAAGACCTGTCTCTAACCAGCTATAGACCTGTCTCTAACCAGCTATAGACCTGTCTCTAACCAACTAAAGACCTGTCTCTAACCAGCTACAGACCTGTCTCTAACCAACTAAAGACCTGTCTCTAACCAACTAAAGACCTGTCTCTAACAAACTAAAGACCTGTCTCTAACCAGCTGTAGACCTGTCTCTAACCAGCTACAGACATGTCTCTAACCAGCTATAGACCTGTCTCTAACCAGCTATAGACCTGTCTCTAACCAACTAAAGACCTGTCTCTAACCAACTAAAGACCTGTCTCTAACCAACTAAAGACCTGTCTCTAACCAGCTACAGACATGTCTCTAACCAGCTACAGACCTGTCTCTAACCAACTAAAGACCTGTCTCTAACCAGATATAGACCTTTCTATAACCAGCTACAGACCTGTCTCTAACCAACTAAAGACCTGTCTCTAACCAGCTACAGACCTGTCTCTAACCAACTACAGACCTGTCTCTAATCAGCTATAGACCTCTCTCTTACCAGCTACAGACCTGTCTGTTACCAGGTAGAGACCTGTCCCTACCCAGCTATAGACCTGTCTCTAACCAGCTATAGACCTGTCTCTAACCAGGTGCAGACCTGTCTGTTACCAGCTACAGACCTTTCTCTAACCAGCTACAGACCTGTCTCTTACCAGGTACAGACCTGTCTCTAACCAGCTACAGACCTGTCTCTTACCAGGTACAGACCTGTCTCTAACCAGCTACAGACCCTTCTCTAACCAACTAAAGACCTGTCTCTAACCAGCTACAGACCTGTCTCTAACCAACTAAAGACCTGTCTCTAACCAACTAAAGACCTGTCTCTAACCAGCTACAGACATGTCTCTAACCAGCTACAGACCTGTCTCTAACCAACTAAAGACCTGTCTCTAACCAGATATAGACCTGTCTCTAACCAGCTACAGACCTGTCTCTAACCAACTAAAGACCTGTCTCTAACCAGCTACAGACCTGTCTCTAACCAACTAAAGACCTGTCTCTAACCAACTAAAGACCTGTCTCTAACCAGCTACAGACCTGTCTCTAACCAGCAACAGACCTGTCTCTAACCAACTAAAGACCTGTCTCTAACCAGCTACAGACCTGTCTCTAACCAACTAAAGACCTGTCTCTAACCAGCTATAGACCTGTCTCTAACCAGCTACAGACCTGTCTCTAACCAACTAAAGACCTGTCTCTAACCAGCTACAGACCTGTCTCTAACCAACTAAAGACCTGTCTCTAACCAGCTATAGACCTGTCTCTAACCAGCTACAGACATTTCTCTAACCAGCTATAGACCTGTCTCTAACCAATTAAAGACCTGTCTCTAACCAGCTACAGACCTGTCTCTAACCAACTAAAGACCTGTCTCTAACCAACTAAAGACCTGTCTCTAACCAGCTACAGACCTGTCTCTAACCAACTAAAGACCTGTCTCTAACCAACTAAAGACCTGTCTCTAACCAGCTACAGACATGTCTCTAACCAACTAAAGACCTGTTTCTAACCAACTAAAGACCTGTCTCTAACCAGCTACAGACCTGTCTCTAACCAGCAACAGACCTGTCTCCAACCAACTAAAGACCTGTCTCTAACCAGCTACAGACCTGTCTCTAACCAACTAAAGACCTGTCTCTAACCAACTAAAGACCTGTCTCTAACCAGCTACAGACCTGTCTCTAACCAACTAAAGACCTGTCTCTAACCAGCTATAGACCTCTCTCTAACCAGCTACAGACATTTCTCTAACCAGCTATAGACCTGTCTCTAACCAATTAAAGACCTGTCTCTAACCAGCTACAGACCTGTCTCTAACCAACTAAAGACCTGTCTCTAACCAACTAAAGACCTGTCTCTAACCAGCTACAGACCTGTCTCTAACCAACTAAAGACCTGTCTCTAACCAACTAAAGACCTGTCTCTAACCAGCTACAGACATGTCTCTAACCAACTAAAGACCTGTCTCTAACCAACTAAAGACCTGTCTCTAACCAGCTACAGACCTGTCTCTAACCAGCAACAGACCTGTCTCCAACCAACTAAAGACCTGTCTCTAACCAGCTACAGACCTGTCTCTAACCAACTACAGACCTGTCTCTAACCAACTAAAGACCTGTCTCTAAAAATGCTATAGACCTGTCTCTAACCAGCTACAGACCTGTCTCTAACCAACTAAAGACCTGTCTCTAACCAGCTACAGACCTGTCTCTAACCAACTAAAGACCTGTCTCTAACCAGCTATAGACCTGTCTCTAACCAGCTACAGACATGTCTCTAACCAACTAAAGACCTGTCTCTAATCAGCTATAGACCTCTCTCTTACCAGCTACAGACCTGTCTGTTACCAGCTACAGACCTGTCCCTACCCAGCTATAGACCTGTCTCTAACCAGCTATAGACCTGTCTCTAACCAGCTACAGACCTGTCTGTTACCAGCTACAGACCTTTCTCTAACCAGCTACAGACCTGTCTCTTACCAGGTACAGACCTGTCTCTAACCAGCTACAGACCTGTCTCTTACCAGGTACAGACCTGTCTCTAACCAGCTACAGACCCTTCTCTAACCAACTAAAGACCTGTCTTTAACCAGCTTCAGACCTGTCTCTAACCAACTAAAGACCTGTCTCTAACCAACTAAAGACCTGTCTCTAACCAGCTACAGACATGTCTCTAACCAGCTACAGACCTGTCTCTAACCAACTAAAGACCTGTCTCTAACCAGATATAGACCTGTCTCTAACCAGCTACAGACCTGTCTCTAACCACCTAAAGACCTGTATCTAACCAGCTACAGACCTGTCTCTAACCAACTAAAGACCTGTCTCTAACCAGCTACAGACCTGTCTCTAACCAACTAAAGACCTGTCTCTAACCAGCTACAGACCTGTCTGTAACCAACTAAAGACCTGTCTCTAACCAGCTATAGACCTGTCTCTAACCAGCTACAGACATGTCTCTAACCAGCTATAGACCTGTCTCTAACCAATTAAAGACCTGTCTCTAACCAGCTACAGACCTGTCTCTAACCAACTAAAGACCTGTCTCTAACCAACTAAAGACCTGTCTCTAACCAGCTACAGACCTGTCTCTAACCAACTAAAGACCTGTCTCTAACCAACTAAAGACCTGTCTCTAACCAGCTACAGACATGTCTCTAACCAACTAAAGACCTGTCTCTAACCAACTAAAGACCTGTCTCTAACCAGCTACAGACCTGTCTCTAACCAGCAACAGACCTGTCTCCAACCAACTAAAGACCTGTCTCTAACCAGCTACAGACCTGTCTCTAACCAACTAAAGACCTGTCTCTAACCAACTAAAGACCTGTCTCTAAAAAAGCTATAGACCTGTCTCTAACCAGCTACAGACCTGTCTCTAACCAACTAAAGACCTGTCTCTAACCAGCTACAGACCTGTCTCTAACCAACTAAAGACCTGTCTCTAACCAGCTATAGACCTGTCTCTAACCAGCTACAGACATGTCTCTAACCAACTAAAGACCTGTCTCTAATCAGCTATAGACCTCTCTCTTACCAGCTACAGACCTGTCTGTTACCAGCTACAGACCTGTCCCTACCCAGCTATAGACCTGTCTCTAACCAGCTATAGACCTGTCTCTAACCAGCTAAAGACCTGTCTGTTACCAGCTACAGACCTTTCTCTAACCAGCTACAGACCTGTCTCTTACCAGGTACAGACCTGTCTCTAACCAGCTACAGACCTGTCTCTTACCAGGTACAGACCTGTCTCTAACCAGCTACAGACCCTTCTCTAACCAACTAAAGACCTGTCTTTAACCAGCTTCAGACCTGTCTCTAACCAACTAAAGACCTGTCTCTAACCAACTAAAGACCTGTCTCTAACCAGCTACAGACATGTCTCTAACCAGCTACAGACCTGTCTCTAACCAACTAAAGACCTGTCTCTAACCAGATATAGACCTGTCTCTAACCAGCTACAGACCTGTCTCTAACCACCTAAAGACCTGTCTCTAACCAGCTATAGACCTGTCTCTAACCAACTAAAGACCTGTCTCTAACCAGCTACAGACCTGTCTCTAACCAACTAAAGACCTGTCTCTAACCAGCTACAGACCTGTCTCTAACCAACTAAAGACCTGTCTCTAACCAACTAAAGACCTGTCTCTAACCAGCTACAGACCTGTCTCTAACCAACTAAAGACCTGTCTCTAACCAACTAAAGACCTGTCTCTAACCAGCTACAGACATGTCTCTAACCAACTAAAGACCTGTCTCTAACCAACTAAAGACCTGTCTCTAACCAGCTACAGACCTGTCTCTAACCAGCAACAGACCTGTCTCCAACCATCTAAAGACCTGTCTCTAATCAGCTACAGACCTGTCTCTAACCAACTAAAGACCTGTCTCTAACCAACTAAAGACCTGTCTCTAACCAGCTATAGACCTGTCTCTAACCAGCTACAGACCTGTCTCTAACCAACTAAAGACCTGTCTCTAACCAGCTACAGACCTGTCTCTAACCAACTAAAGACCTGTCTCTAACCAGCTATAGACCTGTCTCTAACCAGCTACAGACATGTCTCTAACCAACTAAAGACCTGTCTCTAATCAGCTATAGACCTCTCTCTTACCAGCTACAGACCTGTCTGTTACCAGCTACAGACCTGTCCCTACCCAGCTATAGACCTGTCTCTAACCAGCTATAGACCTGTCTCTAACCAGCTACAGACCTGTCTGTTACCAGCTACAGACCTTTCTCTAACCAGCTACAGACCTGTCTCTTACCAGGTACAGACCTGTCTCTAACCAGCTACAGACCTGTCTCTTACCAGGTACAGACCTGTCTCTAACCAGCTACAGACCCTTCTCTAAACAACTAAAGACCTGTCTCTAACCAGCTACAGACCTGTCTCTAACCAACTAAAGACCTGTCTCTAACCAACTAAAGACCTGTCTCTAACCAGTTACAGACATGTCTCTAACCAGCTACAGACCTGTCTCTAACCAACTAAAGACCTGTCTCTAACCAGATATAGACCTGTCTCTAACCAGCTACAGACCTGTCTCTAACCAACTAAAGACCTGTCTCTAACCAGCTACAGACCTGTCTCTAACCAACTAAAGACCTGTCTCTAACCAGCTACAGACCTGTCTCTAACCAGCTACAGACCTGTCTCTAACCAACTAAAGACCTGTCTCTAACCAGCTACAGACCTGTCTCTAACCAACTAAAGACCTGTCTCTAACCAACTAAAGACCTGTCTCTTACCAGCTACAGACCTGTCTCTAACCAACTAAAGACCTGTCTCTAACCAATTAAAGACCTGTCTCTTACCAGCTACAGACATGTCTCTAACCAGCTACAGACCTGTCTCTAACCAACTAAAGACCTGTCTCTAACCAGATATAGACCTTTCTATAACCAGCTACAGACCTGTCTCTAACCAACTAAAGACCTGTCTCTAACCAGCTACAGACCTGTCTCTAACCAACTAAAGACCTGTCTCTAACCAACTAAAGACCTGTCCCTAACCAGCTACAGACATGTCTCTAACCAGCTACAGACCTGTCTCTAACCAACTAAAGACCTGTCTCTAACCAGATATAGACCTTTCTATAACCAGCTACAGACCTGTCTCTAACCAACTAAAGACCTGTCTCTAACCAGCTACAGACCTGTCTCTAACCAACTAAAGACCTGTCTCTAATCAGCTATAGACCTCTCTCTTACCAGCTACAGACCTGTCTGTTACCAGCTACAGACCTGTCCCTACCCAGCTATAGACCTGTGTCTAACCAGCTATAGACATGTCTCTAACCAGCTACAGACCTGTCTGTTACCAGCTACAGACCTTTCTCTAACCAGCTACAGACCTGTCTCTTACCAGGTACAGACCTGTCTCTAACCAGCTACAGACCTGTCTCTTACCAGGTACAGACCTGTCTCTAACCAGCTACAGACCCTTCTCTAACCAACTAAAGACCTGTCTCTAACCAGCTACAGACCTGTCTCTAACCAACTAAAGACCTGTCTCTAACCAACTAAAGACCTGTCTCTAACCAGCTACAGACATGTCTCTAACCAGCTACAGACCTGTCTCTAACCAACTAAAGACCTGTCTCTAACCAGATATAGACCTGTCTCTAACCAGCTACAGACCTGTATCTAACCAACTAAAGACCTGTCTCTAACCAGCTACAGACCTGTCTCTAACCAACTAAAGACCTGTCTCTAACCAGCTACAGACCTGTCTCTAACCAACTAAAGACCTGTCTCTAACCAACTAAAGACCTGTCTCTAACCAGCTACAGACCTGTCTCTAACCAGCAACAGACCTGTCTCTAACCAACTAAAGACCTGTCTCTAACCAGCTACAGACCTGTCTCTAACCAACTTAAGACCTGTCTCTAACCAACTAAAGACCTGTCTCTAACCAGCTATAGACCTGTCTCTAACCAGCTACAGACCTGTCTCTAAGCAACTAAAGACCTGTCTCTAACCAGCTACAGACCTGTCTCTAACCAACTAAAGACCTGTCTCTAACCAGCTATAGACCTGTCTCTAACCAGCTACAGACCTGTCTCTAACCAGCTATAGACCTGTCTCTAACCAGCTATAGACCTGTCTCTAACCAATTAAAGACCTGTCTCTAACCAACTAAAGACCTGTCTCTAACCAGATATAGACCTGTCTCTAACCAGCTACAGACCTGTCTCTAACCACCTAAAGACCTGTCTCTAACCAGCTACAGACCTTTCTCTAACCAACTAAAGACCTGTCTCTAACCAGCTACAGACCTGTCAGCTACAGACCTGTCTCTAACCAACTAAAGACCTGTCTCTAACCAACTAAAGACCTGTCTCTAACCAGCTACAGACCTGTCTCTAACCAACTAAAGACCTGTCTCTAACCAACTAAAGACCTGTCTCTAACCAGCTACAGACATGTCTCTAACCAACTAAAGACCTGTCTCTAACCAGCTACAGACCTGTCTCTAACCAGCAACAGACCTGTCTCCAACCATCTAAAGACCTGTCTCTAACCAGCTACAGACCTGTCTCTAACCAACTAAAGACCTGTCTCTAACCAACTAAAGACCTGTCTCTAACCAGCTATAGACCTGTCTCTAACCAGCTACAGACCTGTCTCTAACCAACTAAAGACCTGTCTCTAACCAGCTACAGACCTGTCTCTAACCAACTAAAGACCTGTCTCTAACCAGCTATAGACCTGTCTCTAACCAGCTACAGACATGTCTCTAACCAACTAAAGACCTGTCTCTAATCAGCTATAGACCTCTCTCTTACCAGCTACAGACCTGTCTGTTACCAGCTACAGACCTGTCCCTACCCAGCTATAGACCTGTCTCTAACCAGCTATAGACCTGTCTCTAACCAGCTACAGACCTGTCTGTTACCAGCTACAGACCTTTCTCTAACCAGCTACAGACCTGTCTCTTACCAGGTACAGACCTGTCTCTAACCAGCTACAGACCTGTCTCTTACCAGGTACAGACCTGTCTCTAACCAGCTACAGACCCTTCTCTAAACAACTAAAGACCTGTCTCTAACCAGCTACAGACCTGTCTCTAACCAACTAAAGACCTGTCTCTAACCAACTAAAGACCTGTCTCTAACCAGTTACAGACATGTCTCTAACCAGCTACAGACCTGTCTCTAACCAACTAAAGACCTGTCTCTAACCAGATATAGACCTGTCTCTAACCAGCTACAGACCTGTCTCTAACCAACTAAAGACCTGTCTCTAACCAGCTACAGACCTGTCTCTAACCAACTAAAGACCTGTCTCTAACCAGCTACTGACCTGTCTCTAACCAGCTACAGACCTGTCTCTAACCAACTAAAGACCTGTCTCTAACCAGCTACAGACCTGTCTCTAACCAACTAAAGACCTGTCTCTAACCAACTAAAGACCTGTCTCTTACCAGCTACAGACCTGTCTCTAACCAACTAAAGACCTGTCTCTAACCAATTAAAGACCTGTCTCTAACCAGCTACAGACATGTCTCTAACCAGCTACAGACCTGTCTCTAACCAACTAAAGACCTGTCTCTAACCAGATATAGACCTTTCTATAACCAGCTACAGACCTGTCTCTAACCAACTAAAGACCTGTCTCTTACCAGCTACAGACCTGTCTCTAACCAACTAAAGACCTGTCTCTAACCAATTAAAGACCTGTCTCTTACCAGCTACAGACATGTCTCTAACCAGCTACAGACCTGTCTCTAACCAACTAAAGACCTGTCTCTAACCAGATATAGACCTTTCTATAACCAGCTACAGACCTGTCTCTAACCAACTAAAGACCTGTCTCTAACCAGCTACAGACCTGTCTCTAACCAACTAAAGACCTGTCTCTAACCAACTAAAGACCTGTCCCTAACCAGCTACAGACATGTCTCTAACCAGCTACAGACCTGTCTCTAACCAACTAAAGACCTGTCTCTAACCAGATATAGACCTTTCTATAACCAGCTACAGACCTGTCTCTAACCAACTAAAGACCTGTCTCTAACCAGCTACAGACCTGTCTCTAACCAACTAAAGACCTGTCTCTAATCAGCTATAGACCTCTCTCTTACCAGCTACAGACCTGTCTGTTACCAGCTACAGACCTGTCCCTACCCAGCTATAGACCTGTGTCTAACCAGCTATAGACATGTCTCTAACCAGCTACAGACCTGTCTGTTACCAGCTACAGACCTTTCTCTAACCAGCTACAGACCTGTCTCTTACCAGGTACAGACCTGTCTCTAACCAGCTACAGACCTGTCTCTTACCAGGTACAGACCTGTCTCTAACCAGCTACAGACCCTTCTCTAACCAACTAAAGACCTGTCTCTAACCAGCTACAGACCTGTCTCTAACCAACTAAAGACCTGTCTCTAACCAACTAAAGACCTGTCTCTAACCAGCTACAGACATGTCTCTAACCAGCTACAGACCTGTCTCTAACCAACTAAAGACCTGTCTCTAACCAGATATAGACCTGTCTCTAACCAGCTACAGACCTGTATCTAACCAACTAAAGACCTGTCTCTAACCAGCTACAGACCTGTCTCTAACCAACTAAAGACCTGTCTCTAACCAGCTACAGACCTGTCTCTAACCAACTAAAGACCTGTCTCTAACCAACTAAAGACCTGTCTCTAACCAGCTACAGACCTGTCTCTAACCAGCAACAGACCTGTCTCTAACCAACTAAAGACCTGTCTCTAACCAGCTACAGACCTGTCTCTAACCAACTTAAGACCTGTCTCTAACCAACTAAAGACCTGTCTCTAACCAGCTATAGACCTGTCTCTAACCAGCTACAGACCTGTCTCTAAGCAACTAAAGACCTGTCTCTAACCAGCTACAGACCTGTCTCTAACCAACTAAAGACCTGTCTCTAACCAGCTATAGACCTGTCTCTAACCAGCTACAGACCTGTCTCTAACCAGCTATAGACCTGTCTCTAACCAGCTATAGACCTGTCTCTAACCAATTAAAGACCTGTCTCTAACCAACTAAAGACCTGTCTCTAACCAGATATAGACCTGTCTCTAACCAGCTACAGACCTGTCTCTAACCACCTAAAGACCTGTCTCTAACCAGCTACAGACCTTTCTCTAACCAACTAAAGACCTGTCTCTAACCAGCTACAGACCTGTCTCTAACCAACTAAAGACCTGTCTCTAACCAGCTACAGACCTGTCTCTAACCAACTAAAGACCTGTCTCTAACCAACTAAAGACCTGTCTCTAACCAGCTACAGACCTGTCTCTAACCAACTAAAGACCTGTCTCTAACCAACTAAAGACCTGTCTCTAACCAGCTACAGACATGTCTCTAACCAACTAAAGACCTGTCTCTAACCAGCTACAGACCTGTCTCTAACCAGCAACAGACCTGTCTCCAACCATCTAAAGACCTGTCTCTAACCAGCTACAGACCTGTCTCTAACCAACTAAAGACCTGTCTCTAACCAACTAAAGACCTGTCTCTAACCAGCTATAGACCTGTCTCTAACCAGCTACAGACCTGTCTCTAACCAACTAAAGACCTGTCTCTAACCAGCTACAGACCTGTCTCTAACCAACTAAAGACCTGTCTCTAACCAGCTATAGACCTGTCTCTAACCAGCTACAGACATGTCTCTAACCAACTAAAGACCTGTCTCTAATCAGCTATAGACCTCTCTCTTACCAGCTACAGACCTGTCTGTTACCAGCTACAGACCTGTCCCTACCCAGCTATAGACCTGTCTCTAACCAGCTATAGACCTGTCTCTAACCAGCTACAGACCTGTCTGTTACCAGCTACAGACCTTTCTCTAACCAGCTACAGACCTGTCTCTTACCAGGTACAGACCTGTCTCTAACCAGCTACAGACCTGTCTCTTACCAGGTACAGACCTGTCTCTAACCAGCTACAGACCCTTCTCTAAACAACTAAAGACCTGTCTCTAACCAGCTACAGACCTGTCTCTAACCAACTAAAGACCTGTCTCTAACCAACTAAAGACCTGTCTCTAACCAGTTACAGACATGTCTCTAACCAGCTACAGACCTGTCTCTAACCAACTAAAGACCTGTCTCTAACTAGATATAGACCTGTCTCTAACCAGCTACAGACCTGTCTCTAACCAACTAAAGACCTGTCTCTAACCAGCTACAGACCTGTCTCTAACCAACTAAAGACCTGTCTCTAACCAGCTACAGACCTGTCTCTAACCAGCTACAGACCTGTCTCTAACCAACTAAAGACCTGTCTCTAACCAGCTACAGACCTGTCTCTAACCAACTAAAGACCTGTCTCTAACCAACTAAAGACCTGTCTCTTACCAGCTACAGACCTGTCTCTAACCAACTAAAGACCTGTCTCTAACCAATTAAAGACCTGTCTCTAACCAGCTACAGACATGTCTCTAACCAGCTACAGACCTGTCTCTAACCAACTAAAGACCTGTCTCTAACCAGATATAGACCTTTCTATAACCAGCTACAGACCTGTCTCTAACCAACTAAAGACCTGTCTCTAACCAGCTACAGACCTGTCTCTAACCAACTAAAGACCTGTCTCTAACCAACTAAAGACCTGTCCCTAACCAGCTACAGACATGTCTCTAACCAGCTACAGACCTGTCTCTAACCAACTAAAGACCTGTCTCTAACCAGATATAGACCTTTCTATAACCAGCTACAGACCTGTCTCTAACCAACTAAAGACCTGTCTCTAACCAGCTACAGACCTGTCTCTAACCAACTAAAGACCTGTCTCTAATCAGCTACAGACCTGTCTCTAACCAACTAAAGACCTGTCTCTAACCAGATATAGACCTTTCTATAACCAGCTACAGACCTGTCTCTAACCAACTAAAGACCTGTCTCTAACCAGCTACAGACCTGTCTCTAACCAACTAAAGACCTGTCTCTAACCAGCTACAGACCTGTCTCTAACCAACTAAAGACCTGTCTCTAACCAACTAAAGACCTGTCTCTAACCAGCTACAGACCTGACTCTAACCAACTAAAGACCTGTCTCTAACCAGCTACAGACCTCTCTCTTACCAGCTACAGACCTGTCTGTTACCAGCTACAGACCTGTCCCTACCCAGCTATAGACCTGTCTCTAACCAGCTATAGACCTGTCTCTAACCAGCTACAGACCTGTCTGTTACCAGCTACAGACCTTTCTCTAACCAGCTACAGACCTGTCTCTTACCAGGTACAGACCTGTCTCTAACCAGCTACAGACCTGTCTCTTACCAGGTACAGACCTGTCTCTAACCAGCTACAGACCCTTCTCTAAACAACTAAAGACCTGTCTCTAACCAGCTACAGACCTGTCTCTAACCAACTAAAGACCTGTCTCTAACCAACTAAAGACCTGTCTCTAACCAGTTACAGACATGTCTCTAACCAGCTACAGACCTGTCTCTAACCAACTAAAGACCTGTCTCTAACCAGATATAGACCTGTCTCTAACCAGCTACAGACCTGTCTCTAACCAACTAAAGACCTGTCTCTAACCAGCTACAGACCTGTCTCTAACCAACTAAAGACCTGTCTCTAACCAGCTACAGACCTGTCTCTAACCAGCTACAGACCTGTCTCTAACCAACTAAAGACCTGTCTCTAACCAGCTACAGACCTGTCTCTAACCAACTAAAGACCTGTCTCTAACCAACTAAAGACCTGTCTCTTACCAGCTACAGACCTGTCTCTAACCAACTAAAGACCTGTCTCTAACCAATTAAAGACCTGTCTCTTACCAGCTACAGACATGTCTCTAACCAGCTACAGACCTGTCTCTAACCAACTAAAGACCTGTCTCTAACCAGATATAGACCTTTCTATAACCAGCTACAGACCTGTCTCTAACCAACTAAAGACCTGTCTCTAACCAGCTACAGACCTGTCTCTAACCAACTAAAGACCTGTCTCTAACCAACTAAAGACCTGTCCCTAACCAGCTACAGACATGTCTCTAACCAGCTACAGACCTGTCTCTAACCAACTAAAGACCTGTCTCTAACCAGATATAGACCTTTCTATAACCAGCTACAGACCTGTCTCTAACCAACTAAAGACCTGTCTCTAACCAGCTACAGACCTGTCTCTAACCAACTAAAGACCTGTCTCTAATCAGCTATAGACCTCTCTCTTACCAGCTACAGACCTGTCTGTTACCAGCTACAGACCTGTCCCTACCCAGCTATAGACCTGTGTCTAACCAGCTATAGACATGTCTCTAACCAGCTACAGACCTGTCTGTTACCAGCTACAGACCTTTCTCTAACCAGCTACAGACCTGTCTCTTACCAGGTACAGACCTGTCTCTAACCAGCTACAGACCTGTCTCTTACCAGGTACAGACCTGTCTCTAACCAGCTACAGACCCTTCTCTAACCAACTAAAGACCTGTCTCTAACCAGCTACAGACCTGTCTCTAACCAACTAAAGACCTGTCTCTAACCAACTAAAGACCTGTCTCTAACCAGCTACAGACCTGTCTCTAACCAACTAAAGACCTGTCTCTAACCAGATATAGACCTGTCTCTAACCAGCTACAGACCTGTATCTAACCAACTAAAGACCTGTCTCTAACCAGCTACAGACCTGTCTCTAACCAACTAAAGACCTGTCTCTAACCAGCTACAGACCTGTCTCTAACCAACTAAAGACCTGTCTCTAACCAACTAAAGACCTGTCTCTAACCAGCTACAGACCTGTCTCTAACCAGCAACAGACCTGTCTCTAACCAACTAAAGACCTGTCTGTTACCAGCTACAGACCTGTCTCTAACCAACTTAAGACCTGTCTCTAACCAACTAAAGACCTGTCTCTACCAGATATAGACCTGTCTCTAACCAGCTACAGACCTGTATCTAACCAACTAAAGACCTGTCTCTAACCAGCTACAGACCTGTCTCTAACCAACTAAAGACCTGTCTCTAACCAGCTACAGACCTGTCTCTAACCAACTAAAGACCTGTCTCTAACCAACTAAAGACCTGTCTCTAACCAGCTACAGACCTGTCTCTAACCAGCAACAGACCTGTCTCTAACCAACTAAAGACCTGTCTCTAACCAGCTACAGACCTGTCTCTAACCAACTTAAGACCTGTCTCTAACCAACTAAAGACCTGTCTCTAACCAGCTATAGACCTGTCTCTAACCAGCTACAGACCTGTCTCTAAGCAACTAAAGACCTGTCTCTAACCAGCTACAGACCTGTCTCTAACCAACTAAAGACCTGTCTCTAACCAGCTATAGACCTGTCTCTAACCAGCTACAGACCTGTCTCTAACCAGCTATAGACCTGTCTCTAACCAGCTATAGACCTGTCTCTAACCAATTAAAGACCTGTCTCTAACCAACTAAAGACCTGTCTCTAACCAGATATAGACCTGTCTCTAACCAGCTACAGACCTGTCTCTAACCACCTAAAGACCTGTCTCTAACCAGCTACAGACCTGTCTCTAACCAACTAAAGACCTGTCTCTAACCAGCTACAGACCTGTCTCTAACCAACTAAAGACCTGTCTCTAACCAGCTACAGACCTGTCTCTAACCAACTAAAGACCTGTCTCTAACCAACTAAAGACCTGTCTCTAACCAGCTACAGACCTGTCTCTAACCAACTAAAGACCTGTCTCTAACCAACTAAAGACCTGTCTCTAACCAGCTACAGACATGTCTCTAACCAACTAAAGACCTGTCTCTAACCAGCTACAGACCTGTCTCTAACCAGCAACAGACCTGTCTCCAACCATCTAAAGACCTGTCTCTAACCAGCTACAGACCTGTCTCTAACCAACTAAAGACCTGTCTCTAACCAACTAAAGACCTGTCTCTAACCAGCTATAGACCTGTCTCTAACCAGCTACAGACCTGTCTCTAACCAACTAAAGACCTGTCTCTAACCAGCTACAGACCTGTCTCTAACCAACTAAAGACCTGTCTCTAACCAGCTATAGACCTGTCTCTAACCAGCTACAGACATGTCTCTAACCAGTTAAAGACCTGTCTCTAATCAGCTATAGACCTCTCTCTTACCAGCTACAGACCTGTCTGTTACCAGCTACAGACCTGTCCCTACCCAGCTATAGACCTGTCTCTAACCAGCTATAGACCTGTCTCTAACCAGCTACAGACCTGTCTGTTACCAGCTACAGACCTTTCTCTAACCAGCTACAGACCTGTCTCTTACCAGGTACAGACCTGTCTCTAACCAGCTACAGACCTGTCTCTTACCAGGTACAGACCTGTCTCTAACCAGCTACAGACCCTTCTCTAAACAACTAAAGACCTGTCTCTAACCAGCTACAGACCTGTCTCTAACCAACTAAAGACCTGTCTCTAACCAACTAAAGACCTGTCTCTAACCAGTTACAGACATGTCTCTAACCAGCTACAGACCTGTCTCTAACCAACTAAAGACCTGTCTCTAACCAGATATAGACCTGTCTCTAACCAGCTACAGACCTGTCTCTAACCAACTAAAGACCTGTCTCTAACCAGCTACAGACCTGTCTCTAACCAACTAAAGACCTGTCTCTAACCAGCTACAGACCTGTCTCTAACCAGCTACAGACCTGTCTCTAACCAACTAAAGACCTGTCTCTAACCAGCTACAGACCTGTCTCTAACCAACTAAAGACCTGTCTCTAACCAACTAAAGACCTGTCTCTTACCAGCTACAGACCTGTCTCTAACCAACTAAAGACCTGTCTCTAACCAATTAAAGACCTGTCTCTAACCAGCTACAGACATGTCTCTAACCAGCTACAGACCTGTCTCTAACCAACTAAAGACCTGTCTCTAACCAGATATAGACCTTTCTATAACCAGCTACAGACCTGTCTCTAACCAACTAAAGACCTGTCTCTAACCAGCTACAGACCTGTCTCTAACCAACTAAAGACCTGTCTCTAACCAACTAAAGACCTGTCCCTAACCAGCTACAGACATGTCTCTAACCAGCTACAGACCTGTCTCTAACCAACTAAAGACCTGTCTCCAACCAGATATAGACCTTTCTATAACCAGCTACAGACCTGTCTCTAACCAACTAAAGACCTGTCTCTAACCAGCTACAGACCTGTCTCTAACCAACTAAAGACCTGTCTCTAATCAGCTACAGACCTGTCTCTAACCAACTAAAGACCTGTCTCTAACCAGATATAGACCTTTCTATAACCAGCTACAGACCTGTCTCTAACCAACTAAAGACCTGTCTCTAACCAGCTACAGACCTGTCTCTAACCAACTAAAGACCTGTCTCTAACCAGCTACAGACCTGTCTCTAACCAACTAAAGACCTGTCTCTAACCAGATATAGACCTTTCTATAACCAGCTACAGACCTGACTCTAACCAACTAAAGACCTGTCTCTAACCAGCTACAGACCTGTCTCTAACCAACTAAAGACCTGTCTCTAACCAACTAAAGACCTGTCCCTAACCAGCTACAGACATGTCTCTAACCAGCTACAGACCTGTCTCTAACCAACTAAAGACCTGTCTCTAACCAGATATAGACCTTTCTATAACCAGCTACAGACCTGTCTCTAACCAACTAAAGACCTGTCTCTAACCAGCTACAGACCTGTCTCTAACCAACTAAAGACCTCTCTCTTACCAGCTACAGACCTGTCTGTTACCAGCTACAGACCTGTCCCTACCCAGCTATAGACCTCTGTCTAACCAGCTATAGACATGTCTCTAACCAGCTACAGACCTGTCTGTTACCAGCTACAGACCTTTCTCTAACCAGCTACAGACCTGTCTCTTACCAGGTACAGACCTGTCTCTAACCAGCTACAGACCTGTCTCTTACCAGGTACAGACCTGTCTCTAACCAGCTACAGACCCTTCTCTAACCAACTAAAGACCTGTCTCTAACCAGCTACAGACCTGTCTCTAACCAACTAAAGACCTGTCTCTAACCAACTAAAGACCTGTCTCTAACCAGCTACAGACATGTCTCTAACCAGCTACAGACCTGTCTCTAACCAACTAAAGACCTGTCTCTAACCAGATATAGACCTGTCTCTAACCAGCTACAGACCTGTATCTAACCAACTAAAGACCTGTCTCTAACCAGCTACAGACCTGTCTCTAACCAACTAAAGACCTGTCTCTAACCAGCTACAGACCTGTCTCTAACCAACTAAAGACCTGTCTCTAACCAACTAAAGACCTGTCTCTAACCAGCTACAGACCTGTCTCTAACCAGCAACAGACCTGTCTCTAACCAACTAAAGACCTGTCTCTAACCAGCTACAGACCTGTCTCTAACCAACTAAAGACCTGTCTCTAACCAACTAAAGACCTGTCTCTAACCAGCTACAGACCTGTCTCTAAGCAACTAAAGACCTGTCTCTAACCAGCTACAGACATGTCTCTAACCAGCTATAGACCTGTCTCTAACCAACTAAAGACCTGTCTCTAACCAACTAAAGACCTGTCTCTAACCAACTAAAGACCTGTCTCTAACCAGCTACAGACCTGTCTCTAACCAGCTACAGACCTGTCTCTAACCAACTAAAGACCTGTCTCTAACCAGCTACAGACCTGTCTCTAACCAACTAAAGACCTGTCTCTAACCAACTAAAGACCTGTCTCTAACCAGCTACAGACCTGTCTCTAACCAATTAAAGACATGTCTCTAACCAGCTGTAGACCTGTCTCTAACCAGCTACAGACAGGTCTCTAACCAGCTGTAGACCTGTCTCTAACCAGCTACAGACATGTCTCTAACCAGCTATAGACCTGTCTCTAACCAGCTATAGACCTGTCTCTAACCAGCTATAGACCTGTCTCTAACCAACTAAAGACCTGTCTCTATCCAGATATAGACCTTTCTATAACCAGCTACAGACCTGTCTCTAACCAACTAAAGACCTGTCTCTAACCAGCTACAGACCTGTCTCTAACCAACTAAAGACCTGTCTCTAACCAACTAAAGACCTGTCCCTAACCAGCTACAGACATGTCTCTAACCAGCTACAGACCTGTCTCTAACCAACTAAAGACCTGTCTCTAACCAGATATAGACCTTTCTATAACCAGCTACAGACCTGTCTCTAACCAACTAAAGACCTGTCTCTAACCAGCTACAGACCTGTCTCTAACCAACTAAAGACCTGTCTCTAATCAGCTATAGACCTCTCTCTTACCAGCTACAGACCTGTCTGTTACCAGCTACAGACCTGTCCCTACCCAGCTATAGACCTGTGTCTAACCAGCTATAGACATGTCTCTAACCAGCTACAGACCTGTCTGTTACCAGCTACAGACCTTTCTCTAACCAGCTACAGACCTGTCTCTTACCAGGTACAGACCTGTCTCTAACCAGCTACAGACCTGTCTCTTACCAGGTACAGACCTGTCTCTAACCAGCTACAGACCCTTCTCTAACCAACTAAAGACCTGTCTCTAACCAGCTACAGACCTGTCTCTAACCAACTAAAGACCTGTCTCTAACCAACTAAAGACCTGTCTCTAACCAGCTACAGACATGTCTCTAACCAGCTACAGACCTGTCTCTAACCAACTAAAGACCTGTCTCTAACCAGATATAGACCTGTCTCTAACCAGCTACAGACCTGTATCTAACCAACTAAAGACCTGTCTCTAACCAGCTACAGACCTGTCTCTAACCAACTAAAGACCTGTCTCTAACCAGCTACAGACCTGTCTCTAACCAACTAAAGACCTGTCTCTAACCAACTAAAGACCTGTCTCTAACCAGCTACAGACCTGTCTCTAACCAGCAACAGACCTGTCTCTAACCAACTAAAGACCTGTCTCTAACCAGCTACAGACCTGTCTCTAACCAACTTAAGACCTGTCTCTAACCAACTAAAGACCTGTCTCTAACCAGCTATAGACCTGTCTCTAACCAGCTACAGACCTGTCTCTAAGCAACTAAAGACCTGTCTCTAACCAGCTACAGACCTGTCTCTAACCAACTAAAGACCTGTCTCTAACCAGCTATAGACCTGTCTCTAACCAGCTACAGACCTGTCTCTAACCAGCTATAGACCTGTCTCTAACCAGCTATAGACCTGTCTCAAACCAATTAAAGACCTGTCTCTAACCAACTAAAGACCTGTCTCTAACCAGATATAGACCTGTCTCTAACCAGCTACAGACCTGTCTCTAACCACCTAAAGACCTGTCTCTAACCAGCTACAGACCTGTCTCTAACCAACTAAAGACCTGTCTCTAACCAGCTACAGACCTGTCTCTAACCAACTAAAGACCTGTCTCTAACCAGCTACAGACCTGTCTCTAACCAACTAAAGACCTGTCTCTAACCAACTAAAGACCTGTCTCTAACCAGCTACAGACCTGTCTCTAACCAACTAAAGACCTGTCTCTAACCAACTAAAGACCTGTCTCTAACCAGCTACAGACATGTCTCTAACCAACTAAAGACCTGTCTCTAACCAGCTACTGACCTGTCTCTAACCAGCAACAGACCTGTCTCCAACCATCTAAAGACCTGTCTCTAACCAGCTACAGACCTGTCTCTAACCAACTAAAGACCTGTCTCTAACCAACTAAAGACCTGTCTCTAACCAGCTATAGACCTGTCTCTAACCAGCTACAGACCTGTCTCTAACCAACTAAAGACCTGTCTCTAACCAGCTACAGACCTGTCTCTAACCAACTAAAGACCTGTCTCTAACCAGCTATAGACCTGTCTCTAACCAGCTACAGACATGTCTCTAACCAACTAAAGACCTGTCTCTAATCAGCTATAGACCTCTCTCTTACCAGCTACAGACCTGTCTGTTACCAGCTACAGACCTGTCCCTACCCAGCTATAGACCTGTCTCTAACCAGCTATAGACCTGTCTCTAACCAGCTACAGACCTGTCTGTTACCAGCTACAGACCTTTCTCTAACCAGCTACAGACCTGTCTCTTACCAGGTACAGACCTGTCTCTAACCAGCTACAGACCTGTCTCTTACCAGGTACAGACCTGTCTCTAACCAGCTACAGACCCTTCTCTAAACAACTAAAGACCTGTCTCTAACCAGCTAAAGACCTGTCTCTAACCAACTAAAGACCTGTCTCTAACCAACTAAAGACCTGTCTCTAACCAGTTACAGACATGTCTCTAACCAGCTACAGACCTGTCTCTAACCAACTAAAGACCTGTCTCTAACCAGATATAGACCTGTCTCTAACCAGCTACAGACCTGTCTCTAACCAACTAAAGACCTGTCTCTAACCAGCTACAGACCTGTCTCTAACCAACTAAAGACCTGTCTCTAACCAGCTACAGACCTGTCTCTAACCAGCTACAGACCTGTCTCTAACCAACTAAAGACCTGTCTCTAACCAGCTACAGACCTGTCTCTAACCAACTAAAGACCTGTCTCTAACCAACTAAAGACCTGTCTCTTACCAGCTACAGACCTGTCTCTAACCAACTAAAGACCTGTCTCTAACCAATTAAAGACCTGTCTCTAACCAGCTACAGACCTGTCTCTAACCAGCTACAGACCTGTCTCTAACCAACTAAAGACCTGTCTCTAACCAGATAAAGACCTTTCTATAACCAGCTACAGACCTGTCTCTAACCAACTAAAGACCTGTCTCTAACCAGCTACAGACCTGTCTCTAACCAACTAAAGACCTGTCTCTAACCAACTAAAGACCTGTCCCTAACCAGCTACAGACATGTCTCTAACCAGCTACAGACCTGTCTCTAACCAACTAAAGACCTGTCTCTAACCAGATATAGACCTTTCTATAACCAGCTACAGACCTGTCTCTAACCAACTAAAGACCTGTCTCTAACCAGCTACAGACCTGTCTCTAACCAACTAAAGACCTGTCTCTAATCAGCTACAGACCTGTCTCTAACCAACTAAAGACCTGTCTCTAACCAGATATAGACCTTTCTATAACCAGCTACAGACCTGTCTCTAACCAACTAAAGACCTGTCTCTAACCAGCTACAGACCTGTCTCTAACCAACTAAAGACCTGTCTCTAACCAGCTACAGACCTGTCTCTAACCAACTAAAGACCTGTCTCTAACCAGATATAGACCTTTCTATAACCAGCTACAGACCTGTCTCTAACCAACTAAAGACCTGTCTCTAACCAGCTACAGACCTGTCTCTAACCAACTAAAGACCTGTCTCTAACCAACTAAAGACCTGTCCCTAACCAGCTACAGACATGTCTCTAACCAGCTACAGACCTGTCTCTAACCAACTAAAGACCTGTCTCTAACCAGATATAGACCTTTCTATAACCAGCTACAGACCTGTCTCTAACCAACTAAAGACCTGTCTCTAACCAGCTACAGACCTGTCTCTAACCAACTAAAGACCTCTCTCTTACCAGCTACAGACCTGTCTGTTACCAGCTACAGACCTGTCCCTACCCAGCTATAGACCTCTGTCTAACCAGCTATAGACATGTCTCTAACCAGCTACAGACCTGTCTGTTACCAGCTACAGACCTTTCTCTAACCAGCTACAGACCTGTCTCTTACCAGGTACAGACCTGTCTCTAACCAGCTACAGACCTGTCTCTTACCAGGTACAGACCTGTCTCTAACCAGCTACAGACCCTTCTCTAACCAACTAAAGACCTGTCTCTAACCAGCTACAGACCTGTCTCTAACCAACTAAAGACCTGTCTCTAACCAACTAAAGACCTGTCTCTAACCAGCTACAGACATGTCTCTAACCAGCTACAGACCTGTCTCTAACCAACTAAAGACCTGTCTCTAACCAGATATAGACCTGTCTCTAACCAGCTACAGACCTGTATCTAACCAACTAAAGACCTGTCTCTAACCAGCTACAGACCTGTCTCTAACCAACTAAAGACCTGTCTCTAACCAGCTACAGACCTGTCTCTAACCAACTAAAGACCTGTCTCTAACCAACTAAAGACCTGTCTCTAACCAGCTACAGACCTGTCTCTAACCAGCAACAGACCTGTCTCTAACCAACTAAAGACCTGTCTCTAACCAGCTACAGACCTGTCTCTAACCAACTAAAGACCTGTCTCTAACCAACTAAAGACCTGTCTCTAACCAGCTATAGACCTGTCTCTAACCAGCTACAGACCTGTCTCTAAGCAACTAAAGACCTGTCTCTAACCAGCTACAGACCTGTCTCTAACCAACTAAAGACCTGTCTCTAACCAGCTATAGACCTGTCTCTAACCAGCTACAGACCTTTCTCTTACCAGCTATAGACCTGTCTCTAACCAGCTATAGACCTGTCTCTAACCAATTAAAGACCTGTCTCTAACCAGCTGTAGTCCTGTCTCTAACCAGCTACAGACCTGTCTCTAACCAGCTGTAGACCTGTCTCTAACCAGCTACAGACATGTCTCTAACCAGCTATAGACCTGTCTCTAACCAACTAAAGACCTGTCTCTAACCAACTAAAGACCTGTCTCTAACCAACTAAAGACCTGTCTCTAACCAGCTACAGACCTGTCTCTAACCAACTAAAGACCTGTCTCTAACCAGCTACAGACCTGTCTCTAACCAATTAAAGACATGTCTCTAACCAGCTGTAGACCTGTCTCTAACCAGCTACAGACAGGTCTCTAACCAGCTGTAGACCTGTCTCTAACCAGCTACAGACATGTCTCTAACCAGCTATAGACCTGTCTCTAACCAGCTATAGACCTGTCTCTAACCAGCTATAGACCTGTCTCTAACCAACTAAAGACCTGTCTCTAACCAACTAAAGACCCGTCTCTAACCAGCTACAGACATGTCTCTAACCAACTAAAGACCTGTCTCTAACCAACTGAAGACCTGTCTCTAACCAGATATAGACCTGTCTCTAACCAGCTACAGACCTGTCTCTAACCAACTAAAGACCTGTCTCTAACCAACTAAAGACCTGTCTCTAACCAGCTACAGACCTGTCTCTAACCAACTAAAGACCTGTCTCTAACCAACTAAAGACCTGTCTCTATCCAGCTAAAGACCTGTCTCTAACCAGCTACAGACCTGTCTCTAACCAGCTATAGACCTGTCTCTAACCAATTAAAGACCTGTCTCTAACCAGCTACAGACCTGTCTCTAACCAACTAAAGACCTGTCTCTAACCAACTAAAGACATGTCTCTAACTAGCTACAGACCTGTCTCTAACCAACTAAAGACCTGTCTCTAACCAGCTATAGACCTGTCTCTAACCAGCTATAGACCTGTCTCTAACCAACTAAAGACCTGTCTCTAACCAGCTACAGACCTGTCTCTAACCAACTAAAGACCTGTCTCTAACCAACTAAAGACCTGTCTCTAACCAACTAAAGACCTGTCTCTAACCAGCTGTAGACCTGTCTCTGACCAGCTACAGACATGTCTCTAACCAGCTATAGACCTGTCTCCAACAAGCTATAGACCTGTCTCTAACCAACTAAAGACCTGTCTCTAACCAACTAAAGACCTGTCTCTAACCAACTAAAGACCTGTCTCTAACCAGCTACAGACATGTCTATAACCAGCTACAGACCTGTCTCTAACCAACTAAAGACCTGTCTCTAACCAGATATAGACCTTTCTATAACCAGCTACAGACCTGTCTCTAACCAACTAAAGACCTGTCTCTAACCAGCTACAGACCTGTCTCTAACCAACTACAGACCTGTCTCTAATCAGCTATAGACCTCTCTCTTACCAGCTACAGACCTGTCTTTTACCAGCTACAGACCTGTCCCTACCCAGCTATAGACCTGTCTCTAACCAGCTATAGACCTGTCTCTAACCAGCTACAGACCTGTCTGTTACCAGCTACAGACCTTTCTCTAACCAGCTACAGACCTGTCTCTTACCAGGTACAGACCTGTCTCTAGCCAGCTACAGACCTGTCTCTTACCAGGTACAGACCTGTCTCTAACCAGCTACAGACCCTTCTCTAACCAACTAAAGACCTGTCTCTAACCAGCTACAGACCTGTCTCTAACCAACTAAAGACCTGTCTCTAACCAACTAAAGACCTGTCTCTAACCAGCTACAGACATGTCTCTAACCAGCTACAGACCTGTCTCTAACCAACTAAAGACCTGTCTCTAACCAGATATAGACCTGTCTCTAACCAGCTACAGACCTGTCTCTAACCAACTAAAGACCTGTCTCTAACCAGCTACAGACCTGTCTCTAACCAACTAAAGACCTGTCTCTAACCAGCTACAGACCTGTCTCTAACCAACTAAAGACCTGTCTCTAACCAACTAAAGACCTGTCTCTAACCAGCTACAGACCTGTCTCTAACCAGCAACAGACCTGTCTCTAACCAACTAAAGACCTGTCTCTAACCAGCTACAGACCTGTCTCTAACCAACTAAAGACCTGTCTCTAACCAACTAAAGACCTGTCTCTAACCAGCTACAGACCTGTCTCTAACCAACTAAAGACCTGTCTCTAACCAACTAAAGACCTGTCTCTATCCAGCTAAAGACCTGTCTCTAACCAGCTACAGACCTGTCTCTAACCAGCTATAGACCTGTCTCTAACCAGGTAAAGACCTGTCTCTAACCAGCTACAGACCTGTCTCAAACCAACTAAAGACCTGTCTCTAACCAACTAAAGACATGTCTCTAACTAGCTACAGACCTGTCTCTAACCAACTAAAGACCTGTCTCTAACCAGCTATAGACCTGTCTCTAACCAGCTATAGACCTGTCTCTAACCAACTAAAGACCTGTCTCTAACCAGCTACAGACCTGTCTCTAACCAACTAAAGACCTGTCTCTAACCAACTAAAGACCTGTCTCTAACCAACTAAAGACCTGTCTCTAACCAGCTGTAGACCTGTCTCTAACCAGCTACAGACATGTCTCTAACCAGCTATAGACCTGTCTCCAACCAGCTATAGACCTGTCTCTAACCAACTAAAGACCTGTCTCTAACCAACTAAAGACCTGTCTCTAACCAACTAAAGACCTGTCTCTAACCAGCTACAGACATGTCTATAACCAGCTACAGACCTGTCTCTAACCAACTAAAGACCTGTCTCTAACCAGATATAGACCTTTCTATAACCAGCTACAGACCTGTCTCTAACCAACTAAAGACCTGTCTCTAACCAGCTACAGACCTGTCTCTAACCAACTACAGACCTGTCTCTAATCAGCTATAGACCTCTCTCTTACCAGCTACAGACCTGTCTTTTACCAGCTACAGACCTGTCCCTACCCAGCTATAGACCTGTCTCTAACCAGCTATAGACCTGTCTCTAACCAGCTACAGACCTGTCTGTTACCAGCTACAGACCTTTCTCTAACCAGCTACAGACCTGTCTCTTACCAGGTACAGACCTGTCTCTAGCCAGCTACAGACCTGTCTCTTACCAGGTACAGACCTGTCTCTAACCAGCTACAGACCCTTCTCTAACCAACTAAAGACCTGTCTCTAACCAGCTACAGACCTGTCTCTAACCAACTAAAGACCTGTCTCTAACCAGCTACAGACATGTCTCTAACCAGCTACAGACCTGTCTCTAACCAACTAAAGACCTGTCTCTAACCAGATATAGACCTGTCTCTAACCAGCTACAGACCTGTCTCTAACCAACTAAAGACCTGTCTCTAACCAGCTACAGACCTGTCTCTAACCAACTAAAGACCTGTCTCTAACCAGCTACAGACCTGTCTCTAACCAACTAAAGACCTGTCTCTAACCAACTAAAGACCTGTCTCTAACCAGCTACAGACCTGTCTCTAACCAGCAACAGACCTGTCTCTAACCAACTAAAGACCTGTCTCTAACCAGCTACAGACCTGTCTCTAACCAACTAAAGACCTGTCTCTAACCAGCTATAGACCTGTCTCTAACCAGCTACAGACCTGTCTCTAACCAACTAAAGACCTGTCTCTAAACAGCTACAGACCTGTCTCTAACCAACTACAGACCTGTCTCTAACCAGCTATAGACCTGTCTCTAACCAGCTACAGACATGTCTCTAACCAGCTATAGACCTGTCTCTAACCAATTAAATACCTGTCTCTAACCAGCTGTAGACCTGTCTCTAACCAGCTACAGACCTGTCTCTAACCAGCTGTAGACCTGTCTCTAACCAGCTACAGACCTGTCTCTAACCAGCTATAGACCTGTCTCTAACCAGCTATAGACCTGTCTCTTACCAACTAAAGACCTGTCTCTAACCAACTAAAGACCTGTCTCTAACCAGCTACAGACATGTCTCTAACCAACTAAAGACCTGTCTCTAACCAACTAAAGACCTGTCTCTAACCAGCTACAGACCTGTCTCTAACCAGCTACAGACCTGTCTCTAACCAACTAAAGACCTGTCTCTAACCAGCTACAGACCTGTCTCTAACCAACTAAAGACCTGTCTCTAACCAACTAAAGACCTGTCTCTAACCAGCTACAGACCTGTCTCTAACCAATTAAAGACCTGTCTCTAACCAGCTGTAGACCTGTTTCTAACCAGCTACAGACATGTCTCTAACCAGCTGTAGACCTGTCTCTAACCAGCTACAGACATGTCTCTAACCAGCTATAGACCTGTCTCTAACCAGCTATAGACCTGTCTCTAACCAGCTATAGACCTGTCTCTAACCAACTAAAGACCTGTCTCTAACCAACTAAAGACCTGTCTCTAACCAGCTACAGACATGTCTCTAACCAACTAAAGACCTGTCTCTAACCAACTAAAGACCTGTCTCTAACCAGATATAGACCTGTCTCTAACCAGCTACAGACCTGTCTCTAACCAACTAAAGACCTGTCTTTAACCAGCTATAGACCTGTCTCTAACCAACTAAAGACCTGTCTCTAACCAGCTACAGACCTGTCTCTAACCAACTAAAGACCTGTCTCTAACCAACTAAAGACCTGTCTCTAACCAGCTACAGACCTGTCTCTAACCAACTAAAGACCTGTCTCTAACCAGCTACAGACCTGTCTCTAACCAACTAAAGACCTGTCTCTAACCAACTAAAGACCTGTCTCTAACCAGCTACAGACCTGTCTCTAATCAACTAAAGACCTGTCTCTAACCAACTAAAGACCTGTCTCTAACCAGCTACAGACATGTCTCTAACCAACTAAAGACCTGTCTCTAACCAACTAAAGACCTGTCTCTAACCAGCTACAGACCTGTCTCTAACCAGCAACAGACCTGTCTCCAACCAACTAAAGACCTGTCTCTAACCAGCTACAGACCTGTCTCTAACCAACTAAAGACCTGTCTCTAACCAACTAAAGACCTGTCTCTAAAAAAGCTATAGACCTGTCTCTAACCAGCTACAGACCTGTCTCTAACCAACTAAAGACCTGTCTCTAAACAGCTACAGACCTGTCTCTAACCAACTAAAGACCTGTCTCTAACCAGCTACAGACCTGTCTCTAACCAACTAAAGAACTGTCTCTAACCAGCTACAGACCTGTCTCTAACCAACTAAAGACCTGTCTCTAACCAACTAAAGACCTGTCTCTAACCAGCTACAGACCTGTCTCTAACCAACTAAAGACCTGTCTCTAACCAACTAAAGACCTGTCTCTAACCAGCTACAGACATGTCTCTAACCAACTAAAGACCTGTCTCTAACCAACTAAAGACCTGTCTCTAACCAGCTACAGACCTGTCTCTAACCAGCAACAGACCTGTCTCCAACCATCTAAAGACCTGTCTCTAACCAGCTACAGACCTGTCTCTAACCAACTAAAGACCTGTCTCTAACCAACTAAAGACCTGTCTCTAACCAGCTATAGACCTGTCTCTAACCAGCTACAGACCTGTCTCTAACCAACTAAAGACCTGTCTCTAACCAGCTACAGACCTGTCTCTAACCAACTAAAGACCTGTCTCTAACCAGCTATAGACCTGTCTCTAACCAGCTACAGACATGTCTCTAACCAACTAAAGACCTGTCTCTAATCAGCTATAGACCTCTCTCTTACCAGCTACAGACCTGTCTGTTACCAGCTACAGACCTGTCCCTACCCAGCTATAGACCTGTCTCTAACCAGCTATAGACCTGTCTCTAACCAGCTACAGACCTGTCTGTTACCAGCTACAGACCTTTCTCTAACCAGCTACAGACCTGTCTCTTACCAGGTACAGACCTGTCTCTAACCAGCTACAGACCTGTCTCTTACCAGGTACAGACCTGTCTCTAACCAGCTACAGACCCTTCTCTAACGAACTAAAGACCTGTCTCTAACCAGCTACAGACCTGTCTCTAACCAACTAAAGACCTGTCTCTAACCAACTAAAGACCTTTCTCTAACCAGCTACAGACATGTCTCTAACCAGCTACAGACCTGTCTCTAACCAACTAAAGACCTGTCTCTAACCAGATATAGACCTGTCTCTAACCAACTAAAGACCTGTCTCTAACCAACTAAAGACCTGTCTCTAACCAGCTACAGACCTGTCTCTAACTAACTAAAGACCTGTCTCTAACCAGCTACAGACCTGTCTCTAACCAGCTACAGACCTGTCTCTAACCAACTAAAGACCTGTCTCTAACCAGCTACAGACCTGTCTCTAACCAACTAAAGACCTGTCTCTAACCAACTAAAGACCTGTCTCTAACCAGCTACAGACCTGTCTCTAACCAACTAAAGACCTGTCTCTAACCAACTAAAGACCTGTCTCTAACCAGCTACAGACATGTCTCTAACCAGCTACAGACCTGTCTCTAACCAACTAAAGACCTGTCTCTAACCAGATATAGACCTTTCTATAACCAGCTACAGACCTGTCTCTAACCAACTAAAGACCTGTCTCTAACCAGCTACAGACCTGTCTCTAACCAACTAAAGACCTGTCTCTAACCAACTAAAGACCTGTCTCTAACCAGATATAGACCTTTCTATAACCAGCTACAGACCTGTCTCTAACCAACTAAAGACCTGTCTCTAACCAGCTACAGACCTGTCTCTAACCAACTAAAGACCTGTCTCTAATCAGCTATAGACCTCTCTCTTACCAGCTACAGACCTGTCTGTTACCAGCTACAGACCTGTCCCTACCCAGCTATAGACCTGTCTCTAACCAGCTATAGACCTGTCTCTAACCAGCTACAGACCTCTCTCTAACCAGCTACAGACCTTTCTCTAACCAGCTACAGACCTGTCTCTTACCAGGTACAGACCTGTCTCTAACCAGCTACAGACCTGTCTCTTACCAGGTACAGACCTGTCTCTAACCAGCTACAGACCCTTCTCTAACCAACTAAAGACCTGTCTCTAACCAGCTACAGACCTGTCTCTAACCAACTAAAGACCTGTCTCTAACCAACTAAAGACCTGTCTCTAACCAGCTACAGACATGTCTCTAACCAGCTACAGACCTGTCTCTAACCAACTAAAGACCTGTCTCTAACCAGATATAGACATGTCTCTAACCAGCTACAGACCTGTCTCTAACCAACTAAAGACCTGTCTCTAACCAGCTACAGACCTGTCTCTAACCAACTAAAGACCTGTCTCTAACCAGCTACAGACCTGTCTCTAACCAACTAAAGACCTGTCTCTAACCAACTAAAGACCTGTCTCTAACCAGCTACAGACCTGTCTCTAACCAGCAACAGACCTGTCTCTAACCAACTACAGACCTGTCTCTAACCAGCTACAGACCTGTCTCTAACCAATTAAAGACCTGTCTCTAACCAACTACAGACCTGTCTCTAACCAGCTACAGACCTGTCTCTAACCAATTAAAGACCTGTCTCTAACCAACTAAAGACCTGTCTCTAACCAGCTATAGACCTGTCTCTAACCAGCTACAGACCTGTCTCTAAGCAACTAAAGACCTGTGTCTAACCAGCTACAGACCTGTCTCTAACCAACTAAAGACCTGTCTCTAACCAGCTATAGACCTGTCTCTAACCAGCTACAGACATGTCTCTAACCAGCTATAGACCTGTCTCTAACCAGCTATAGACCTGTCTCTAACCAATTAAAGACCTGTCTCTAACCAGCTGTAGTCCTGTCTCTAACCAGCTACAGACCTGTCTCTAACCAGCTGTAGACCTGTCTCTAACCAGCTACAGACATGTCTCTAACCAGCTATAGACCTGTCTCTAACCAGCTATAGACCTGTCTCTAACCAACTAAAGACCTGTCTCTAACCAACTAAAGACCTGTCTCTAACCAGCTACAGACATGTCTCTAACCAACTAAATACCTGTCTCTAACCAACTAAAGACCTGTCTCTAACCAGATATAGACCTGTCTCTAACCAGCTACAGACCTGTCTCTAACCAACTAAAGACCTGTCTCTAACCAGCTATAGACCTGTCTCTAACCAACTAAAGACCTGTCTCTAACCAGCTACAGACCTGTCTCTAACCAACTAAAGACCTGACTCTAACCAACTAAAGACCTGTCTCTAACCAGCTACAGACCTGTCTCTAACCAGCTACAGACCTGTCTCTAACCAACTAAAGACCTGTCTCTAACCAGCTACAGACCTGTCTCTAACCAACTAAAGACCTGTCTCTAACCAACTAAAGACCTGTCTCTAACCAGCTACAGACCTGTCTCTAACCAGCTACAGACAGGTCTCTAACCAGCTGTAGACCTGTCTCTAACCAGCTACAGACATGTCTCTAACCAGCTATAGACCTGTCTCTAACCAGCTATAGACCTGTCTCTAACCAACTAAAGACCTGTCTCTAACCAACTAAATACCTGTCTCTAACCAACTAAAGACCTGTCTCTAACCAGCTACAGACCTGTCTCTAACCAATTAAAGACCTGTCTCTAACCAGCTGTAGTCCTGTCTCTAACCAGCTACAGACCTGTCTCTAACCAGCTGTAGACCTGTCTCTAACCAGCTACAGACATGTCTCTAACCAGCTATAGACCTGTCTCTAACCAGCTATAGACCTGTCTCTAACCAACTAAAGACCTGTCTCTAACCAACTAAAGACCTGTCTCTAACCAGCTACAGACATGTCTCTAACCAACTAAATACCTGTCTCTAACCAACTAAAGACCTGTCTCTAACCAGATATAGACCTGTCTCTAACCAGCTACAGACCTGTCTCTAACCAACTAAAGACCTGTCTCTAACCAGCTATAGACCTGTCTCTAACCAACTAAAGACCTGTCTCTAACCAGCTACAGACCTGTCTCTAACCAACTAAAGACCTGACTCTAACCAACTAAAGACCTGTCTCTAACCAGCTACAGACCTGTCTCTAACCAGCTACAGACCTGTCTCTAACCAACTAAAGACCTGTCTCTAACCAGCTACAGACCTGTCTCTAACCAACTAAAGACCTGTCTCTAACCAACTAAAGACCTGTCTCTAACCAGCTACAGACCTGTCTCTAACCAGCTACAGACAGGTCTCTAACCAGCTGTAGACCTGTCTCTAACCAGCTACAGACATGTCTCTAACCAGCTATAGACCTGTCTCTAACCAGCTATAGACCTGTCTCTAACCAACTAAAGACCTGTCTCTAACCAACTAAATACCTGTCTCTAACCAACTAAAGACCTGTCTCTAACCAGCTACAGACCTGTCTCTAACCAATTAAAGACCTGTCTCTAACCAGCTGTAGACCTGTCTCTAACCAGCTACAGACAGGTCTCTAACCAGCTGTAGACCTGTCTCTAACCAGCTACAGACATGTCTCTAACCAGCTATAGACCTGTCTCTAACCAACTAAAGACCTGTCTCTAACCAGCTACAGACCTGTCTCTAACCAACTAAAGACCTGTCTCTAACCAACTAAAGACCTGTCTCTAACCAGCTACAGACCTGTCTCTAACCAGCAACAGACCTGTCTCTAACCAACTACAGACCTGTCTCTAACCAGCTACAGACCTGTCTCTAACCAATTAAAGACCTGTCTCTAACCAACTACAGACCTGTCTCTAACCAGCTACAGACCTGTCTCTAACCAATTAAAGACCTGTCTCTAACCAACTAAAGACCTGTCTCTAACCAGCTATAGACCTGTCTCTAACCAGCTACAGACCTGTCTCTAAGCAACTAAAGACCTGTGTCTAACCAGCTACAGACCTGTCTCTAACCAACTAAAGACCTGTCTCTAACCAGCTATAGACCTGTCTCTAACCAGCTACAGACATGTCTCTAACCAGCTATAGACCTGTCTCTAACCAGCTATAGACCTGTCTCTAACCAATTAAAGACCTGTCTCTAACCAGCTGTAGTCCTGTCTCTAACCAGCTACAGACCTGTCTCTAACCAGCTGTAGACCTGTCTCTAACCAGCTACAGACATGTCTCTAACCAGCTATAGACCTGTCTCTAACCAGCTATAGCCCTGTCTCTAACCAACTAAAGACCTGTCTCTAACCAACTAAAGACCTGTCTCTAACCAGCTACAGACATGTCTCTAACCAACTAAATACCTGTCTCTAACCAACTAAAGACCTGTCTCTAACCAGATATAGACCTGTCTCTAACCAGCTACAGACCTGTCTCTAACCAACTAAAGACCTGTCTCTAACCAGCTATAGACCTGTCTCTAACCAACTAAAGACCTGTCTCTAACCAGCTACAGACCTGTCTCTAACCAACTAAAGACCTGACTCTAACCAACTAAAGACCTGTCTCTAACCAGCTACAGACCTGTCTCTAACCAGCTACAGACCTGTCTCTAACCAACTAACGACCTGTCTCTAACCAGCTACAGACCTGTCTCTAACCAACTAAAGACCTGTCTCTAACCAACTAAAGACCTGTCTCTAACCAGCTACAGACCTGTCTCTAACCAATTAAAGACCTGTCTCTAACCAGCTGTAGACCTGTCTCTAACCAGCTACAGACAGGTCTCTAACCAGCTGTAGACCTGTCTCTAACCAGCTACAGACATGTCTCTAACCAGCTATAGACCTGTCTCTAACCAGCTATAGACCTGTCTCTAACCAACTAAAGACCTGTCTCTAACCAACTAAATACCTGTCTCTAACCAACTAAAGACCTGTCTCTAACCAGCTACAGACCTGTCTCTAACCAATTAAAGACCTGTCTCTAACCAGCTGTAGACCTGTCTCTAACCAGCTACAGACAGGTCTCTAACCAGCTGTAGACCTGTCTCTAACCAGCTACAGACATGTCTCTAACCAGCTATAGACCTGTCTCTAACCAGCTATAGACCTGTCTCTAACCAACTAAAGACCTGTCTCTAACCAACTAAAGACCTGTCTCTAACCAGCTACAGACATGTCTCTAACCAACTAAAGACCTGTCTCTAACCAACTAAAGACCTGTCTCTAACCAGATATAGACCTGTCTCTAACCAGCTACAGACCTGTCTCTAACTAACTAAATACCTGTCTCTAACCAACTAAAGACCTGTCTCTAACCAGCTACAGACCGGTCTCTAACCAACTAAAGACATGTCTCTAACCAACTAAAGACCTGTCTCTAACCAGCTAAAGACCTGTCTCTAACCAGCTACAGACCTGTCTCTAACCAACTAAAGACCTGTCTCTAACCAACTAAAGACCTGTCTCTAACCAGCTACAGACCTGTCTCTAACCAACTAAAGACCTGTCTCTAACCAGCTAGAGACCTGTCTCTAACCAGCTACAGACATGTCTCTAACCAACTAAAGACCTGTCTCTAACCAACTAAAGACCTGTCTCTAACCAGCTACAGACATGTCTCTAACCAGCTACAGACCTGTCTCTAGCCAACTAAAGACCTGTCTCTAACCAGATATAGACCTTTCTATAACCAGCTACAGACCTGTCTCTAACCAACTAAAGACCTGTCTCTAACCAGCTACAGACCTGTCTCTAACCAACTAAAGACCTGTCTCTAATCAGCTATAGACCTGTCTCTTACCAGCTACAGACCTGTCTGTTACCAGCTACAGACCTGTCCCTAACCAGCTATAGACCTGTCTCTAACCAGCTATAGACCTGTCTCTAACCAGCTACAGACCTGTCTGTTACCAGCTACAGACCTGTCTCTAACCAACTAAAGACCTGTCTCTAACCAGCTACAGACCTGTCTCTAACCAGCTACAGACATGTCTCTAACCAGCTACAGACCTGTCTCTAACCAACTAAAGACCTGTCTCTAACCAGCTACAGACCTGTCTCTAACCAACTAAATACCTGTCTCTAACCAACTAAAGACCTGTCTCTAACCAGCCACAGACCTGTCTCTAACCAATTAAAGACCTGTCTCTAACCAGCTGTAGACCTGTCTCTAACCAGCTACAGACAGGTCTCTAACCAGCTGTAGACCTGTCTCTAACCAGCTACAGACATGTCTCTAACCAGCTATAGACCTGTCTCTAACCAGCTATAGACCTGTCTCTAAATAACTAAAGACCTGTCTCTAACCAACTAAAGACCTGTCTCTAACCAGCTACAGACATGTCTCTAACCAACTAATGACCTGTCTCTAACCAACTAAAGACCTGTCTCTAACCAGATATAGACCTGTCTCTAACCAGCTACAGACCTGTCTCTAACTAACTAAAGACCTGTCTCTAACCAACTAAAGACCTGTCTCTAACCAGCTACAGACCGGTCTCTAACCAACTAAAGACATGTCTCTAACCAACTAAAGACCTGTCTCTAACCAGCTAAAGACCTGTCTCTAACCAGCTACAGACCTGTCTCTAACCAACTAAAGACCTGTCTCTAACCAACTAAAGACCTGTCTCTAACCAGCTACAGACCTGTCTCTAACCAACTAAAGACCTGTCTCTAACCAACTAAAGACCTGTCTCTAACCAGCTGTAGACCTGTCTCTAACCAGCTACAGACATGTCTCTAACCAACTAAAGACCTGTCTCTAACCAACTAAAGACCTGTCTCTAACCAACTAAAGACCTGTCTCTAACCAGCTACAGACATGTCTCTAACCAGCTACAGACCTGTCTCTAGCCAACTAAAGACCTGTCTCTAACCAGATATAGACCTTTCTATAACCAGCTACAGACCTGTCTCTAACCAACTAAAGACCTGTCTCTAACCAGCTACAGACCTGTCTCTAACCAACTAAAGACCTGTCTCTAATCAGCTATAGACCTGTCTCTTACCAGCTACAGACCTGTCTGTTACCAGCTACAGACCTGTCCCTAACCAGCTATAGACCTGTCTCTAACCAGCTATAGACCTGTCTGTTACCAGCTACAGACCTGTCTCTAACCAACTAAAGACCTGTCTCTAACCAGCTACAGACCTGTCTCTAACCAACTAAAGACCTGTCTCTAATCAGCTATAGACCTGTCTCTTACCAGCTACAGACCTGTCTGTTACCAGCTACAGACCTGTCCCTAACCAGCTATAGACCTGTCTCTAACCAGCTACAGACCTGTCTGTTACCAGCTACAGACCTGTCTCTAACCAACTAAAGACCTGTCTCTAACCAGCTACAGACCTGTCTCTAACCAGCTACAGACATGTCTCTAACCAACTAAAGACCTGTCTCTAACCAACTAAAGACCTGTCTCTAACCAGCTAAAGACCTGTCTCTAACCAGCTACAGACCTGTCTCTAACCAGCTATAGACCTGTCTCTAACCAGGTAAAGACCTGTCTCTAACCAGCTACAGACCTGTCTCTAACCAACTAAAGACCTGTCTCTAACCAACTAAAGACATGTCTCTAACTAGCTACAGACCTGTCTCTAACCAACTAAAGACCTGTCTCTAACCAACTAAAGACATGTCTCTAACTAGCTACAGACCTGTCTCTAACCAACTAAAGACCTGTCTCTAACCAGCTATAGACCTGTCTCTAACCAACTAAAGACCTGTCTCTAACCAGCTACAGACCTGTCTCTAACCAACTAAAGACCTGTCTCTAACCAACTAAAGACCTGTCTCTAACCAACTAAAGACCTGTCTCTAACCAGCTGTAGACCTGTCTCTAACCAGCTACAGACATGTCTCTAACCAGCTATAGACCTGTCTCCAACCAGCTATAGACCTGTCTCTAACCAACGAAAGACCTGTCTCTAACCAACTAAAGACCTGTCTCTAACCAACTAAAGACCTGTCTCTAACCAGCTACAGACATGTCTATAACCAGCTACAGACCTTTCTCTAACCAACTAAAGACCTGTCTCTAACCAGATATAGACCTTTCTATAACCAGCTACAGACCTGTCTCTAACCAACTAAAGACCTGTCTCTAACCAGCTACAGACCTGTCTCTAACCAACTACAGACCTGTCTCTAATCAGCTATAGACCTCTCTCTTACCAGCTACAGACCTGTCTTTTACCAGCTACAGACCTGTCCCTACCCAGCTATAGACCTGTCTCTAACCAGCTATAGACCTGTCTCTAACCAGCTACAGACCTGTCTGTTACCAGCTACAGACCTTTCTCTAACCAGCTACAGACCTGTCTCTTACCAGGTACAGACCTGTCTCTAACCAGCTACAGACCTGTCTCTTACCAGGTACAGACCTGTCTCTAACCAGCTACAGACCCTTCTCTAACCAACTAAAGACCTGTCTCTAACCAGCTACAGACCTGTCTCTAACCAACTAAAGACCTGTCTCTAACCAACTAAAGACCTGTCTCTAACCAGCTACAGACATGTCTCTAACCAGCTACAGACCTGTCTCTAACCAACTAAAGACCTGTCTCTAACCAGATATAGACCTGTCTCTAACCAGCTACAGACCTGTCTCTAACCAACTATAGACCTGTCTCTAACCAGCTACAGACCTGTCTCTAACCAACTAAAGACCTGTCTCTAACCAGCTACAGACCTGTCTCTAACCAACTAAAGACCTGTCTCTAACCAACTAAAGACCTGTCTCTAACCAGCTACAGACCTGTCTCTAACCAGCAACAGACCTGTCTCTAACCAACTAAAGACCTGTCTCTAACCAGCTACAGACCTGTCTCTAACCAACTAAAGACCTGTCTCTAACCAGCTATAGACCTGTCTCTAACCAGCTACAGACCTGTCTCTAACCAACTAAAGACCTGTCTCTAACCAGCTACAGACCTGTCTCTAACCAACTAAAGACCTGTCTCTAACCAGCTATAGACCTGTCTCTAACCAGCTACAGACATGTCTCTAACCAGCTATAGACCTGTCTCTAACCAATTAAATACCTGTCTCTAACCAGCTGTAGACCTGTCTCTAACCAGCTACAGACCTGTCTCTAACCAGCTGTAGACCTGTCTCTAACCAGCTACAGACCTGTCTCTAACCAGCTATAGACCTGTCTCTAACCAGCTATAGACCTGTCTCTAACCAACTAAAGACCTGTCTCTAACCAACTAAAGACCTGTCTCTAACCAGCTACAGACATGTCTCTAACCAACTAAAGACCTGTCTCTAACCAACTAAAGACCTGTCTCTAACCAGCTACAGACCTGTCTCTAACCAGCTACAGACCTGTCTCTAACCAACTAAAGACCTGTCTCTAACCAGCTACAGACCTGTCTCTAACCAACTAAAGACCTGTCTCTAACCAACTAAAGACCTGTCTCTAACCAACTAAAGACCTGTCTCTAACCAGCTACAGACCTGTCTCTAACCAATTAAAGACCTGTCTCTAACCAGCTGTAGACCTGTTTCTAACCAGCTACAGACATGTCTCTAACCAGCTGTAGACCTGTCTCTAACCAGCTACAGACATGTCTCTAACCAGCTATGGACCTGTCTCTAACCAGCTATAGACCTGTCTCTAACCAACTAAAGACCTGTCTCTAACCAACTAAAGACCTGTCTCTAACCAGCTACAGACATGTCTCTAACCAACTAAAGACCTGTCTCTAACCAACTAAAGACCTGTCTCTAACCAGATATAGACCTGTCTCTAACCAGCTACAGACCTGTCTCTAACCAACTAAAGACCTGTCTCTAACAAGCTATACACCTGTCTCTAACCAACTAAAGACCTGTCTCTAACCAGCTACAGACCTGTCTCTAACCAACTAAAGACCTGTCTCTAACCAACTAAAGACCTGTCTCTAACCAGCTACAGACCTGTCTCTAACCAACTAAAGACCTGTCTCTAACCAGCTAAGGACCTGTCTCTAACCAACTAAAGACCTGTCTCTAACCAACTAAAGACCTGTCTCTAACCAGCTACAGACCTGTCTCGAATCAACTAAAGACCTGTCTCTAACCAACTAAAGACCTGTCTCTAACCAGCTACAGACATGTCTCTAACCAACTAAAGACCTGTCTCTAACCAACTAAAGACCTGTCTCTAACCAGCTACAGACCTGTCTCTAACCAGCAACAGACCTGTCTCCAACCAACTAAAGACCTGTCTCTAACCAGCTACAGACCTGTCTCTAACCAACTAAAGACCTGTCTCTAACCAACTAAAGACCTGTCTCTAAAAAAGCTATAGACCTGTCTCTAACCAGCTACAGACCTGTCTGTTACCAGCTAAAGACCTTTCTCTAACCAGCTACAGACCTGTCTCTTACCAGGTACAGACCTGTCTCTAACCAGCTACAGACCTGTCTCTTACCAGGTACAGACCTGTCTCTAACCAGCTACAGACCCTTCTCTAACCAACTAAAGACCTGTCTTTAACCAGCTTCAGACCTGTCTCTAACCAACTAAAGACCTGTCTCTAACCAACTAAAGACCTGTCTCTAACCAGCTACAGACATGTCTCTAACCAGCTGTAGACCTGTCTCTAACCAGCTACAGACCTGTCTCTAACCAACTAAAGACCTGTCTCTAACCAACTAAAGACCTTTCTCTAACCAGCTACAGACATGTCTCTAACCAGCTACAGACCTGTCTCTAACCAACTAAAGACCTGTCTCTAACCAACTAAAGACCTGTCTCTAACCAGCTACAGACCTGTCTCTAACCAACTAAAGACCTGTCTCTAACCAGCTACAGACCTGTCTCTAACCAGCTACAGACCTGTCTCTAACCAACTAAAGACCTGTCTCTAACCAGCTACAGACCTGTCTCTAACCAGCTACAGACCTGTCTCTAACCAACTAAAGACCTGTCTCTAACCAGCTACAGACCTGTCTCTAACCAACTAAAGACCTGTCTCTAACCAACTAAAGACCTGTCTCTAACCAGCTACAGACCTGTCTCTAACCAACTAAAGACCTGTCTCTAACCAACTAAAGACCTGTCTCTAACCAGCTACAGACATGTCTCTAACCAGCTACAGACCTGTCTCTAACCAACTAAAGACCTGTCTCTAACCAGATATAGACCTTTCTATAACCAGCTACAGACCTGTCTCTAACCAACTAAAGAGATGTCTCTAACCAGCTACAGACCTGTCTCTAACCAACTAAAGACCTGTCTCTAACCAACTAAAGACCTGTCCCTAACCAGCTACAGACATGTCTCTAACCAGCTACAGACCTGTCTCTAACCAGCTACAGACCTGTCTCTAACCAACTAAAGACCTGTCTCTAACCAGCTATAGACCTGTCTCTAACCAGCTACAGACCTGTCTCTAAGCAACTAAAGACCTGTGTCTAACCAGCTACAGACCTGTCTCTAACCAACTAAAGACCTGTCTCTAACCAGCTATAGACCTGTCTCTAACCAGCTACAGACATGTCTCTAACCAGCTATAGACCTGTCTCTAACCAGCTATAGACCTGTCTCTAACCAACTAAAGACCTGTCTCTAACCAACTAAAGACCTGTCTCTAACCAACTAAATACCTGTCTCTAACCAACTAAAGACCTGTCTCTAACCAGCTACAGACCTGTCTCTAACCAATTAAAGACCTGTCTCTAACCAGCTGTAGACCTGTCTCTAACCAGCTACAGACAGGTCTCTAACCAGCTGTAGACCTGTCTCTAACCAGCTACAGACATGTCTCTAACCAGCTATAGACCTGTCTCTAACCAGCTATAGACCTGTCTCTAACCAACTAAAGACCTGTCTCTAACCAACTAAAGACCTGTCTCTAACCAGCTACAGACATGTCTCTAACCAACTAAAGACCTGTCTCTAACCAACTAAAGACCTGTCTCTAACCAGATATAGACCTGTCTCTAACCAGCTACAGACCTGTCTCTAACTAACTAAATACCTGTCTCTAACCAACTAAAGACCTGTCTCTAACCAGCTACAGACCGGTCTCTAACCAACTAAAGACATGTCTCTAACCAACTAAAGACCTGTCTCTAACCAGCTAAAGACCTGTCTCTAACCAGCTACAGACCTGTCTCTAACCAACTAAAGACCTGTCTCTAACCAACTAAAGACCTGTCTCTAACCAGCTACAGACCTGTCTCTTACCAACTAAAGACCTGTCTCTAACCAACTAAAGACCTGTCTCTAACCAGCTAGAGACCTGTCTCTAACCAGCTACAGACATGTCTCTAACCAACTAAAGACCTGTCTCTAACCAACTAAAGACCTGTCTCTAACCAGCTACAGACATGTCTCTAACCAGCTACAGACCTGTCTCTAGCCAACTAAAGACCTGTCTCTAACCAGATATAGACCTTTCTATAACCAGCTACAGACCTTTCTCTAACCAACTAAAGACCTGTCTCTAACCAGCTACAGACCTGTCTCTAACCAACTAAAGACCTGTCTCTAATCAGCTATAGACCTGTCTCTTACCAGCTACAGACCTGTCTGTTACCAGCTACAGACCTGTCCCTAACCAGCTATAGACCTGTCTCTAACCAGCTATAGACCTGTCTCTAACCAGCTACAGCCCTGTCTGTTACCAGCTACAGACCTGTCTCTAACCAACTAAAGACCTGTCTCTAACCAGCTACAGACCTGTCTCTAACCAGCTACAGACATGTCTCTAACCAGCTACAGACCTGTCTCTAACCAACTAAAGACCTGTCTCTAACCAGCTACAGACCTGTCTCTAACCAACTAAATACCTGTCTCTAACCAACTAAAGACCTGTCTCTAACCAGCTACAGACCTGTCTCTAACCAATTAAAGACCTGTCTCTAACCAGCTGTAGACCTGTCTCTAACCAGCTACAGACAGGTCTCTAACCAGCTGTAGACCTGTCTCTAACCAGCTACAGACATGTCTCTAACCAGCTATAGACCTGTCTCTAACCAGCTATAGACCTGTCTCTAACCAACTAAAGACCTGTCTCTAACCAACTAAAGACCTGTCTCTAACCAGCTACAGACATGTCTCTAACCAACTAATGACCTGTCTCTAACCAACTAAAGACCTGTCTCTAACCAGATATAGACCTGTCTCTAACCAGCTACAGACCTGTCTCTAACTAACTAAAGACCTGTCTCTAACCAACTAAAGACCTGTCTCTAACCAGCTACAGACCGGTCTCTAACCAACTAAAGACATGTCTCTAACCAACTAAAGACCTGTCTCTAACCAGCTAAAGACCTGTCTCTAACAAGCTACAGACCTGTCTCTAACCAACTAAAGACCTGTCTCTAACCAACTAAAGACCTGTCTCTAACCAGCTACAGACCTGTCTCTAACCAACTAAAGACCTGTCTCTAACCAACTAAAGACCTGTCTCTAACCAGCTGTAGACCTGTCTCTAACCAGCTACAGACATGTCTCTAACCAACTAAAGACCTGTCTCTAACCAACTAAAGACCTGTCTCTAACCAACTAAAGACCTGTCTCTAACCAGCTACAGACATGTCTCTAACCAGCTACAGACCTGTCTCTAGCCAACTAAAGACCTGTCTCTAACCAGATATAGACCTTTCTATAACCAGCTACAGACCTGTCTCTAACCAACTAAAGACCTGTCTCTAACCAGCTACAGACCTGTCTCTAACCAACTAAAGACCTGTCTCTAATCAGCTATAGACCTGTCTCTTACCAGCTACAGACCTGTCTGTTACCAGCTACAGACCTGTCCCTAACCAGCTATAGACCTGTCTCTAACCAGCTATAGACCTGTCTCTAACCAGCTACAGACCTGTCTGTTACCAGCTACAGACCTGTCTCTAACCAACTAAAGACCTGTCTCTAACCAGCTACAGACCTGTCTCTAACCAGCTACAGACATGTCTCTAACCAACTAAAGACCTGTCTCTAACCAACTAAAGACCTGTCTCTAACCAGCTAAAGACCTGTCTCTAACCAGCTACAGACCTGTCTCTAACCAGCTATAGACCTGTCTCTAACCAGGTAAAGACCTGTCTCTAACCAGCTACAGACCTGTCTCTAACCAACTAAAGACCTGTCTCTAACCAACTAAAGACATGTCTCTAACTAGCTACAGACCTGTCTCTAACCAACTAAAGACCTGTCTCTAACCAACTAAAGACATGTCTCTAACTAGCTACAGACCTGTCTCTAACCAACTAAAGACCTGTCTCTAACCAGCTATAGACCTGTCTCTAACCAACTAAAGACCTGTCTCTAACCAGCTACAGACCTGTCTCTAACCAACTAAAGACCTGTCTCTAACCAACTAAAGACCTGTCTCTAACCAGCTGTAGACCTGTCTCTAACCAGCTACAGACATGTCTCTAACCAGCTATAGACCTGTCTCCAACCAGCTATAGACCTGTCTCTAACCAACGAAAGACCTGTCTCTAACCAACTAAAGACCTGTCTCTAACCAACTAAAGACCTGTCTCTAACCAGCTAAAGATATGTCTATAACCAGCTACAGACCTGTCTCTAACCAACTAAAGACCTGTCTCTAACCAGATATAGACCTTTCTATAACCAGCTACAGACCTGTCTCTAACCAACTAAAGACCTGTCTCTAACCAGCTACAGACCTGTCTCTAACCAACTACAGACCTGTCTCTAATCAGCTATAGACCTCTCTCTTACCAGCTACAGACCTGTCTTTTACCAGCTACAGACCTGTCCCTACCCAGCTATAGACCTGTCTCTAACCAGCTATAGACCTGTCTCTAACCAGCTACAGACCTGTCTGTTACCAGCTACAGACCTTTCTCTAACCAGCTACAGACCTGTCTCTTACCAGGTACAGACCTGTCTCTAACCAGCTACAGACCTGTCTCTTACCAGGTACAGACCTGTCTCTAACCAGCTACAGACCCTTCTCTAACCAACTAAAGACCTGTCTCTAACCAGCTACAGACCTGTCTCTAACCAACTAAAGACCTGTCTCTAACCAACTAAAGACCTGTCTCTAACCAGCTACAGACATGTCTCTAACCAGCTACAGACCTGTCTCTAACCAACTAAAGACCTGTCTCTAACCAGATATAGACCTGTCTCTAACCAGCTACAGACCTGTCTCTAACCAACTATAGACCTGTCTCTAACCAGCTACAGACCTGTCTCTAACCAACTAAAGACCTGTCTCTAACCAGCTACAGACCTGTCTCTAACCAACTAAAGACCTGTCTCTAACCAACTAAAGACCTGTCTCTAACCAGCTACAGACCTGTCTCTAACCAGCAACAGACCTGTCTCTAACCAACTAAAGACCTGTCTCTAACCAGCTACAGACCTGTCTCTAACCAACTAAAGACCTGTCTCTAACCAGCTATAGACCTGTCTCTAACCAGCTACAGACCTGTCTCTAACCAACTAAAGACCTGTCTCTAACCAGCTACAGACCTGTCTCTAACCAACTAAAGACCTGTCTCTAACCAGCTATAGACCTGTCTCTAACCAGCTACAGACATGTCTCTAACCAGCTATAGACCTGTCTCTAACCAATTAAATACCTGTCTCTAACCAGCTGTAGACCTGTCTCTAACCAGCTACAGACCTGTCTCTAACCAGCTGTAGACCTGTCTCTAACCAGCTACAGACCTGTCTCTAACCAGCTATAGACCTGTCTCTAACCAGCTATAGACCTGTCTCTAACCAACTAAAGACCTGTCTCTAACCAACTAAAGACCTGTCTCTAACCAGCTACAGACATGTCTCTAACCAACTAAAGACCTGTCTCTAACCAACTAAAGACCTGTCTCTAACCAGCTACAGACCTGTCTCTAACCAGCTACAGACCTGTCTCTAACCAACTAAAGACCTGTCTCTAACCAGCTACAGACCTGTCTCTAACCAACTAAAGACCTGTCTCTAACCAACTAAAGACCTGTCTCTAACCAACTAAAGACCTGTCTCTAACCAGCTACAGACCTGTCTCTAACCAATTAAAGACCTGTCTCTAACCAGCTGTAGACCTGTTTCTAACCAGCTACAGACATGTCTCTAACCAGCTGTAGACCTGTCTCTAACCAGCTACAGACATGTCTCTAACCAGCTATGGACCTGTCTCTAACCAGCTATAGACCTGTCTCTAACCAACTAAAGACCTGTCTCTAACCAACTAAAGACCTGTCTCTAACCAGCTACAGACATGTCTCTAACCAACTAAAGACCTGTCTCTAACCAACTAAAGACCTGTCTCTAACCAGATATAGACCTGTCTCTAACCAGCTACAGACCTGTCTCTAACCAACTAAAGACCTGTCTCTAACAAGCTATAGACCTGTCTCTAACCAACTAAAGACCTGTCTCTAACCAGCTACAGACCTGTCTCTAACCAACTAAAGACCTGTCTCTAACCAACTAAAGACCTGTCTCTAACCAGCTACAGACCTGTCTCTAACCAACTAAAGACCTGTCTCTAACCAGCTAAGGACCTGTCTCTAACCAACTAAAGACCTGTCTCTAACCAACTAAAGACCTGTCTCTAACCAGCTACAGACCTGTCTCGAATCAACTAAAGACCTGTCTCTAACCAACTAAAGACCTGTCTCTAACCAGCTACAGACATGTCTCTAACCAACTAAAGACCTGTCTCTAACCAACTAAAGACCTGTCTCTAACCAGCTACAGACCTGTCTCTAACCAGCAACAGACCTGTGTCCAACCAACTAAAGACCTGTCTCTAACCAGCTACAGACCTGTCTCTAACCAACTAAAGACCTGTCTCTAACCAACTAAAGACCTGTCTCTAAAAAAGCTATAGACCTGTCTCTAACCAGCTACAGACCTGTCTGTTACCAGCTACAGACCTTTCTCTAACCAGCTACAGACCTGTCTCTTACCAGGTACAGACCTGTCTCTAACCAGCTACAGACCTGTCTCTTACCAGGTACAGACCTGTCTCTAACCAGCTACAGACCCTTCTCTAACCAACTAAAGACCTGTCTTTAACCAGCTTCAGACCTGTCTCTAACCAACTAAAGACCTGTCTCTAACCAACTAAAGACCTGTCTCTAACCAGCTACAGACATGTCTCTAACCAGCTGTAGACCTGTCTCTAACCAGCTACAGACCTGTCTCTAACCAACTAAAGACCTGTCTCTAACCAACTAAAGACCTTTCTCTAACCAGCTACAGACATGTCTCTAACCAGCTACAGACCTGTCTCTAACCAACTAAAGACCTGTCTCTAACCAGATATAGACCTGTCTCTAACCAACTAAAGACCTGTCTCTAACCAACTAAAGACCTGTCTCTAACCAGCTACAGACCTGTCTCTAACCAACTAAAGACCTGTCTCTAACCAGCTACAGACCTGTCTCTAACCAGCTACAGACCTGTCTCTAACCAACTAAAGACCTGTCTCTAACCAGCTACAGACCTGTCTCTAACCAACTAAAGACCTGTCTCTAACCAACTAAAGACCTGTCTCTAACCAGCTACAGACCTGTCTCTAACCAACTAAAGACCTGTCTCTAACCAACTAAAGACCTGTCTCTAACCAGCTACAGACATGTCTCTAACCAGCTACAGACCTGTCTCTAACCAACTAAAGACCTGTCTCTAACCAGATATAGACCTTTCTATAACCAGCTACAGACCTGTCTCTAACCAACTAAAGAGATGTCTCTAACCAGCTACAGACCTGTCTCTAACCAACTAAAGACCTGTCTCTAACCAACTAAAGACCTGTCCCTAACCAGCTACAGACATGTCTCTAACCAGCTACAGACCTGTCTCTAACCAACTAAAGACCTGTCTCTAACCAGATATAGACCTTTCTATAACCAGCTACAGACCTGTCTCTAACCAACTAAAGACCTGTCTCTAACCAGCTACAGACCTGTCTCTAACCAACTAAAGACCTGTCTCTAATCAGCTATAGACCTCTCTCTTACCAGCAACAGACCTGTCTGTTACCAGCTACAGACCTGTCCCTACCCAGCTATAGACCTGTCTCTAACCAGCTACAGACCTGTCTGTTACCAGCTACAGACCTTTCTCTAACCAGCTAAAGACCTGTCTCTTACCAGGTACAGACCTGTCTCTAACCAGCTACAGACCTGTCTCTTACCAGGTACAGACCTGTCTCTAACCAGCTACAGACCTTTCTCTAACCAACTAAAGACCTGTCTCTAACCAGCTACAGACCTGTCTCTAACCAACTAAAGACCTGTCTCTAACCAACTAAAGACCTGTCTCTAACCAGCTACAGACATGTCTCTAACCAGCTACAGACCTGTCTCTAACCAACTAAAGACCTGTCTCTAACCAGATATAGACCTGTCTCTAACCAGCTACAGACCTGTCTCTAACCAACTAAAGACCTGTCTCTAACCAGCTACAGACCTGTCTCTAACCAACTAAAGACCTGTCTCTAACCAGCTACAGACCTGTCTCTAACCAACTAAAGACCTGTCTCTAACCAGCTACAGACCTGTCTCTAACCAGCAACAGACCTGTCTCTAACCAACTACAGACCTGTCTCTAACCAGCTACAGACCTGTCTCTAACCAATTAAAGACCTGTCTCTAACCAACTAAAGACCTGTCTCTAACCAACTAAAGACCTGTCTCTAACCAGCTACAGACCTGTCTCTAACCAACTAAAGACCTGTGTCTAACCAGCTACAGACCTGTCTCTAACCAACTAAAGACCTGTCTCTAACCAGCTATAGACCTGCCTCTAACAAGCTACAGACATGTCTCTAACCAGCTATAGACCTGTCTCTAACCAGCTATAGACCTGTCTCTAACCAATTAAAGACCTGTCTCTAACCAGCTGTAGTCCTGTCTCTAACCAGCTACAGACCTGTCTCTAACCAGCTGTAGACCTGTCTCCAACCAGCTACAGACATGTCTCTAACCAGCTATAGACCTGTCTCTAACCAGCTATAGACCTGTCTCTAACCAACTAAAGACCTGTCTCTAACCAACTAAAGACCTGTCTCTAACCAGCTACAGACATGTCTCTAACCAACTAAAGACCTGTCTCTAACAAACTAAAGACCTGTCTCTAACCAGATATAGACCTGTCTCTAACCAGCTACAGACCTGTCTCTAACCAACTAAAGACCTGTCTCTAACCAGCTACAGACCTGTCTCTAACCAACTAAAGACCTGTCTCTAACCAGCTACAGACCTGTCTCTAACCAACTAAAGACCTGTCTCTAACCAACTAAAGACCTGTCTCTAACCAGCTACAGACCTGTCTCTAACCAGCTACAGACCTGTCTCTAACCAACTAAAGACCTGTCTCTAACCAGCTACAGACCTGTCTCTAACCAACTAAAGACCTGTCTCTAACCAACTAAAGACCTGTCTCTAACCAGCTACAGACCTGTCTCTAACCAATTAAAGACCTGTCTCTAACCAGCTGTAGACCTGTCTCTAACCAGCTATAGACCTGTCTCTAACCAACTAAAGACCTGTCTCTAACCAACTAAAGACCTGTCTCTAACCAGCTACAGACATGTCTCTAACCAACTAAAGACCTGTCTCTAACCAACTAAAGACCTGTCTCTAACCAGATATAGACCTGTCTCTAACCAGCTACAGACCTGTCTCTAACCAACTAAAGACCTGTCTCTAACCAACTAAAGACCTGTCTCTAACCAGCTACAGACATGTCTCTAACCAACTAAAGACCTGTCTCTAACCAACTAAAGACCTGTCTCTAACCAGCTAAAGACCTGTCTCTAACCAGCTACAGACCTGTCTCTAACCAACTAAAGACCTGTCTCTAACCAACTAAAGACCTGTCTCTAACCAGCTTCAGACCTGTCTCTAACCAACTAAAGACCTGTCTCTAACCAACTAAAGACCTGTCTCTAACCAGCTGTAGACCTGTCTCTAACCAGCTACAGACATGTCTCTAACCAACTAAAGACCTGTCTCTAACCAACTAAAGACCTGTCTCTAACCAACTAAAGACCTGTCTCTAACCAGCTACAGACATGTCTCTAACCAGCTACAGACCTGTCTCTAGCCAACTAAAGACCTGTCTCTAACCAGATATAGACCTTTCTATAACCAGCTACAGACCTGTCTCTAACCAACTAAAGACCTGTCTCTAACCAGCTACAGACCTGTCTCTAACCAACTAAAGACCTGTCTCTAATCAGCTATAGACCTGTCTCTTACCAGCTACAGACCTGTCTGTTACCAGCTACAGACCTGTCCCTAACCAGCTATAGACCTGTCTCTAACCAGCTATAGACCTGTCTCTAACCAGCTACAGACCTGTCTGTTACCAGCTACAGACCTGTCTCTAACCAACTAAAGACCTGTCTCTAACCAGCTACAGACCTGTCTCTAACCAGCTACAGACATGTCTCTAACCAACTAAAGACCACCTGTCTCTAACCAACTAAAGACCTGTCTCAAACTAGCTACAGACCTGTCTCTAACCAACTAAAGACCTGTCTCTAACCAGCTATAGACCTGTCTCTAACCAGCTATAGACCTGTCTCTAACCAACTAAAGACCTGTCTCTAACCAGCTACAGACCTGTCTCTAACCAACTAAAGACCTGTCTCTAACCAACTAAAGACCTGTCTCTAACCAGCTGTAGACCTGTCTCTAACCAGCTACAGACCTGTCTCTAACCAACTAAAGACCTGTCTCTAACCAACTAAAGACCTGTCTCTAACCAGCTACAGACCTGTCTCTAACCAACTAAAGACCTGTCTCTAACCAACTAAAGACCTGTCTCTAACTAGCTACAGACCTGTCTCTAACCAACTAAAGACCTGTCTCTAACCAACTAAAGACCTGTCTCTAACCAGCTACAGACCTGTCTTTAACCAACTAAAGACCTGTCTCTAACTAGCAACAGACCTGTCTCTAACCAACTAAAGACCTGTCTCTAACCAGCTATAGACCTGTCTCTAACCAGCTACAGACATGTCTCTAACCAACTAAAGTCCTGTCTCTAACCAGCTACAGACCTGTCTCTAACCAACTAAAGACCTGTCTCTAACCAACTAAAGACCTGTCTCTAACCAACTAAAGACCTGTCTCTAACCAGCTGTAGACCTGTCTCTAACCAGCTACAGACATGTCTCTAACCAGCTATAGACCTGTCTCTAACCAGCTATAGACCTGTCTCTAACCAACTAAAGACCTGTCTCTAACCAACTAAAGACCTGTCTCTAACCAACTAAAGACCTGTCTCTAACCAGCTACAGACATGTCTCTAACCAGCTACAGACCTGTCTCTAACCAACTAAAGACCTGTCTCTAACCAGATATAGACCTTTCTATAACCAGCTACAGACCTGTCTCTAACCAACTAAAGACCTGTCTCTAACCAACTACAGACCTGTCTCTAACCAACTAAAGACCTGTCTCTAATCAGCTATAGACCTCTCTCTTACCAGCTACAGACCTGTCTGTTACCAGCTACAGACCTGTCCCTACCCAGCTATAGACCTGTCTCTAACCAGCTATAGACATGTCTCTAACCAGCTACAGACCTGTCTGTTACCAGCTACAGATCTTTCTTTAACCAGCTACAGACCTGTCTCTTACCAGGTACAGACCTGTCTCTAACCAGCTACAGACCTGTCTCTTACCAGGTACAGACCTGTCTCTAACCAGCTACAGACCCTTCTCTAACCAACTAAAGACCTGTCTCTAACCAGCTACAGACCTGTCTCTAACCAACTAAAGACCTGTCTCTAACCAACTAAAGACCTGTCTCTAAGCAGCTACAGACATGTCTCTAACCAGCTACAGACCTGTCTCTAACCAACTAAAGACCTGTCTCTAACCAGATATAGACCTGTCTCTAACCAGCTACAGACCTGTCTCTAACCAACTAAAGACCTGTCTCTAACCAGCTACAGACCTGTCTTTAACCAGCTATAGACCTTTCTCTAACCAACTAAAGACCTGTCTCTAACCAGCTACAGACCTGTCTCTAACCAACTAAAGACCTGTCTCTAACTAGCTACAGACCTGTCTCTAACCAACTAAAGACCTGTCTCTAACCAGCTATAGACCTGTCTCTAACCAGCTACAGACATGTCTCTAACCAACTAAAGACCTGTCTCTAACCAGCTACAGACCTGTCTCTAACCAACTAAAGACCTGTCTCTAACCAACTAAAGACCTGTCTCTAACCAACTAAAGACCTGTCTCTAACCAGCTGTAGACCTGTCTCTAACCAGCTACAGACATGTCTCTAACCAGCTATAGACCTGTCTCTAACCAGCTATAGACCTGTCTCTAACCAACTAAAGACCTGTCTCTAACCAACTAAATACCTGTCTCTAACCAACTAAAGACCTGTCTCTAACCAGCTACAGACATGTCTCTAACCAGCTACAGACCTGTCTCTAACCAACTAAAGACCTTTCTCTAACCAGATATAGACCTTTCTATAACCAGCTACAGACCTGTCTCTAACCAACTAAAGACCTGTCTCTAACCAGCTACAGACCTGTCTCTAACCAACTAAAGACCTGTCTCTAATCAGCTATAGACCTCTCTCTTACCAGCTACAGACCTGTCTGTTACCAGCTACAGACCTGTCCCTACCCAGCTAAAGACCTGTCTCTAACCAGCTATAGACCTGTCTCTAACCAGCTACAGACCTGTCTGTTACCAGCTACAGATCTTTCTCTAACCAGCTACAGACCTGTCTCTTACCAGGTACAGACCTGTCTCTAACCAGCTAAAGACCTGTCTCTTACCAGGTACACACCTGTCTCTAACCAGCTACAGACCCTTCTCTAACCAACTAAAGACCTGTCTCTAACCAGCTACAGACCTGTCTCTAACCAACTAAAGACCTGTCTCTAACCAACTAAAGACCTGTCTCTAAGCAGCTACAGACATGTCTCTAACCAGCTACAGACCTGTCTCTAACCAACTAAAGACCTGTCTCTAACCAGATATAGACCTGTCTCTAACCAGCTACAGACCTGTCTCTAACCAACTAAAGACCTGTCTCTAACCAGCTACAGACCTGTCTCTAACCAACTAAAGACCTGTCTCTAACCAGCTATAGACCTGTCTCTAACCAGCTACAGACCTGTCTCTAACCAACTAAAGACCTGTCTCTAACCAGCTACAGACCTGTCTCTAACCAACTAAAGACCTGTCTCTAACCAGCTATAGACCTGTCTCTAACCAGCTACAGACATGTCTCTAACCAGCTATAGACCTGTCTCTAACCAGCTATAGACATGTCTCTAACCAATTAAAGACCTGTCTCTAACCAGCTGTAGACCTGTCTCTAACCAGCTACAGACCTGTCTCTAACCAGCTGTAGACCTGTCTCTAACCAGCTACAGACCTGTCTCTAACCAGCTATAGACCTGTCTCTAACCAGCTATAGACCTGTCTCTAACCAACTAAAGACCTGTCTCTACCCAACTAAAGACCTGTCTCTAACCAGCTACAGACATGTCTCTAACCAACTAAAGACCTGTCTCTAACCAACTAAAGACCTGTCTCTAACCAGCTTTAGACCTGTCTCTAACCAGCTACAGACCTGTCTCTAACCAACTAAAGACCTGTCTCTAACCCCCCAAAGACCTGTCTCTAACCAGCTACAGACATGTCTCTAACCAGCTATAGACCTGTCTCTAACCAACTAAAGACCTGTCTCTAACCAGCTACAGACCTGTCTCTAACCAACTAAAGACCTGTCTCTAACCAACTAAAGACATGTCTCTAACCAACTAAAGACCTGTCTCTAACCAACTAAAGACCTGTCTCTAACCAGATATAGACCTGTCTCTAACCAACTAAAGACCTGTCTCTAACCAACTAAAGACCTGTCTCTAACCAGCTATAGACCTGTCTCTAACCAGCTACAGACCTGTCTCTAACCAGCTACAGACCTGTCTCTTACCAGGTACAGACCTGTCTCTAACCAGCTACAGACCTGTCTCTAACCAGCTACAGACCTGTCTCTAACCAGCTAAAGACCTGTCTCTAACCAACTAAAGACCTGTCTCTAACCAGCTACCAGACCTGTCTCTAACCAACTAAAGACCTGTCTCTAACCAGCTATAGACCTGTCTCTAACCAGCTAAAGACCTGTCTCTAACCAACTAAAGACCTTTCTCTAACCAGCTACAGACCTGTCTCTAACCAACTAAAGACCTGTCTCTAACCAGCTATAGACCTGTCTCTAACCAGCTACAGACATGTCTCTAACCAGCTACAGACCTGTCTCTAACCAATTAAAGACCTGTCTCTAACCAGCTGTAGACCTGTCTCTAACCAGCTACAGACCTGTCTCTAACCAGCTACAGACATGTCTCTAACCAACTAAAGACCTCTCTCTAACCAACTAAAGACCTGTCTCTAACCAGATATAGACCTGTCTCTAACCAGCTACAGACCTTTCTCTAACCAACTAAAGACCTGTCTCTAACCAGCTACAGACCTGTCTCTAACCAACTAAAGACCTGTCTCTAACCAGCTATAGACCTGTCTCTAACCAGCTACAGACATGTCTCTTACCAGCTATAGACCTGTCTCTAACCAGCTACAGACCTGTCTCTAACCAGCTTTAGACCTGTCTCTAACCAACTAAAGACCTGTCTCTAACCAGCTACAGACATGTCTCTAACCAGCTACAGACCTGTCTCTTACCAGCTACAGACCTGTCTTTTACCAGCTACAGACCTGTCCCTAACCAGCTATAGACCTGTCTCTAACCAGCTATAGACCTGTCTCTAACCAGCTACAGACCTGTCTGTTACCAGCTACAGACCTGTCTCTAACCAGCTACAGACCTGTCTCTAACCAGGTACAGACCTGTCTCTAACCAGCTACAGACCTGTCTCTTACCAGCTACAGACCTGTCTCTAACCAGCTACAGACCTGTCTCTTACCAGGTACAGACCTGTCTCTAACCAGCTACAGACCTGTCTCTTACCCGGTAATGACCTGTCTCTAACCAGCTATAGACCTGTCTCTAACCAGCTACAGACCTGTCTCTAACCAGCTACAGACCTGTCTCTTACCAGGTACAGACCTGTCTCTAACCAGCTATAGACCTGTCTCAAACCAGCTACAGACATGTCTCTAACCAGCTATAGACCTGTCTCTAACCAGCTACAGACCTGTCTCTAACCAACTAAAGACCTGTCTCTAACCAGCTACAGACATGTCTCTAACCAGCTACAGACCTGTCTCTAACCAACTAAAAACCTGTCTCTAACCAGATATAGACCTGTCTCTAACCAGCTACAGACCAGTCTCTAACCAGCTACAGACCTGTCTCTTACCAGGTACAGACCTGTCGCTAACCAGCTAAAGACCTGTCTCTTACCAGGTAAATACCTGTCTCTAACCAGCTATAGACCTGTCTCTAACCAGCTACAGACCAGTCTCTAACCAGCTAAGGACCTGTCTCTTACCAGGTACAGACCTGTCTCTAACCAGCTATAGACCTGTCTCTAACCAGCTACAGACATGTCTCTAACCAGCTACAGACCTTTCTCTAACCAGCTACAGACCTGTCTCTAACCAGCTATAGACCTGTTGCTAACCAGCTACAGACATGTCTCTAACCACCTATAGACCTGTCTCTAACCAACTAAAGACCTGTCTCTAACCAGCGAAAGACCTGTCTCTAACCAACTAAAGACCTGTCTCTAACCAACTAAAGACCTGTCTCTAACCAGCTACAGACCTGTCTCTAACCAACTATAGACCTGTCTCTAACCAGCTACAGACCTGTCTCTAACCAACTATAGACCTGTCTCTAACCAGCTACAGACCTGTCTCTAACCAGCTATAGACCTGTCTCTAACCAGCTACAGACCTGTCTCTAACCAACTAAAGACCTGTCTCTAACCAGCTATAGACCTGTCTCTAACTAGCTACAGACCTGTCTCTAACCAACTAAAGACCTGTCTTATAACCAGCTATAGACCTGTCTCTAACCAGCTATAGACATGTCTCTAACCAGCTACAGACCTTTCTCTAACCAGCTACAGACCTGTCTCTAACCAGCTATAGACCTGTTTCTAACCAGCTACAGACATGTCTCTAACCACCTATAGACCTGTCTCTAACCAACTAAAGACCTGTCTCTAACCAGCTACAGACCTGTCTCTAACCAACTAAAGACCTGTCTCTAACCAACTAAAGACCTGTCTCTAACCAGCTACAGACCTGTCTCTAACCAACTATAGACCTGTCTCTAACCAGCTACAGACCTGTCTCTAACCAACTATAGACCTGTCTCTAACCAGCTACAGACCTGTCTCTAACCAGCTATAGACCTGTCTCTAACCAGCTACAGACCTGTCTCTAACCAACTAAAGACCTGTCTCTAACCAGCTATAGACCTGTCTCTAACTAGCTACAGACCTGTCTCTAACCAACTAAAGACCTGTCTTATAACCAGCTATAGACCTGTCTCTAACCAGCTATAGACCTGTCTCTAACCAACTAAAGACCTGTCTCTAACCAGCTGCAGACCTGTCTCTAACCAGCTATAGACCTGTCTCTAACCAGCTACAGACCTGTCTCTAACCAACTAAAGACCTGTCTTATAACCAGCTATAGACCTGTCTCTAACCAGCTATAGACCTGTCTCTAACCAACTAAAGACCTGTCACCAACCAACTAAAGACCTGTCTTATAACCAGCTATAGACCTGTCTCTAACCAGCTATAGACCTGTCTCTAACCAACTAAAGACCTGTCTCTAACCAGCTACAGACCTGTCTCTAACCATCTACAGACCTGTCTCTAACCAGCTACAGACATGTCTCTAACCAGCTATAGACCTGTCTCTAACCAGCTATAGACCTGTCTCTAACCAGGTAAAGACCTGTCTCTAACCAGCTACAGACCTGTCTCTAACCAGCTACAGACCTGTCTCTAACCAGCTACAGACCTGTCTCTTACCAGGTATAGACCTGTCTCTAACCAGCTATAGACCTGTCTCTAACCAGCTACAGACATGTCTCTAACCAGCTATAGACCTGTCTCTAACCAGCTACAGACCTGTCTCTAACCAGCTACAGACCTGTCTCTAACCAGCTACAGACCTGTCTCTTACCAGGTATAGACCTGTCTCTAACCAGCTATAGACCTGTCTCTAACCAGCTACAGACATGTCTCTAACCAGCTATAGACCTGTCTCTAACCAGCTACAGACCTGTCTCTAACCAACTAAAGACCTGTCTCTAACCAGCTATAGACCTGTCTCTAACCAGCTACAGACCTGTCTCTAACCAGCTACAGACCTGTCTCTAACCAACTAAAGACCTGTCTCTAACCAGCTACAGACATGTCTCTAACCAACTAAAGACCTGTCTCTAACCAGCTACAGACCTGTCTCTAACCAACTATAGACCTGTCTCTAACCAGCTACAGACCTGTCTCTAACCAGCTACAGACATGTCTCTAACCAACTAAAGACCTGTCTTATAACCAGCTATAGACCTGTCTCTAACCAGCTATAGACCTGTCTCTAACCAACTAAAGACCTGTCTCTAACCAGCTACAGACCTGTCTCTAACCAGCTATAGACCTGTCTCTAACCAGCTACAGACCTGTCTCTAACCAACTAAAGACCTGTCTTATAACCAGCTATAGACCTGTCTCTAACCAGCTATAGACCTGTCTCTAACCAACTAAAGACCTGTCTCCAACCAACTAAAGACCTGTCTCTAACCAGCTATAGACCTGTCTCTAACCAGCTACAGACATGTCTCTAACCAACTAAAGACCTGTCTTATAACCAGCTATAGACCTGTCTCTAACCAGCTATAGACCTGTCTCTAACCAACTAAAGACCTGTCTTATAACCAGCTATAGACCTGTCTCTAACCAGCTACAGACCTGTCTCTAACCAGCTACAGACATGTCTCTAACCAGCTATAGACCTGTCTCTAACCAGCTATAGACCTGTCTCTAACCAGGTAAAGACCTGTCTCTAACCAGCTACAGACCTGTCTCTAACCAGCAACAGACCTGTCTCTAACCAGCTACAGACCTGTCTCTTACCAGGTATAGACCTGTCTCTAACCAGCTATAGACCTGTCTCTAACCAGCTACAGACATGTCTCTAACCAGCTATAGACCTGTCTCTAACCAGCTACAGACCTGTCTCTAACCAACTAAAGACCTGTCTCTAACCAGCTATAGACCTGTCTCTAACCAGCTACAGACATGTCTCTAACCAGCTATGGACCTGTCTCTAACCAACTAAAGACCTGTCTCTAACCAGCTGTAGACCTGTCTCTAACCAGCTACAGACATGTCTCTAACCAGCTGTAGACCTGTCTCTAACCAGCTACAGACATGTCTCTAACCAGCTATAGACCTGTCTCTAACCAGCTATAGACCTGTCTCTAACCAGCTATAGACCTGTCTCTAACCAACTAAAGACCTGTCTCTAACTAACTAAAGACCTGTCTCTAACCAGCTACAGACTTGTCTCTAACCAGCTACAGACCTGTCTCTAACCAACTAAAGACCTGTCTCCAACCAACTAAAGACCTGTCTTATAACCAGCTATAGACCTGTCTCTAACCAGCTATAGACCTGTCTCTAACCAACTAAAGACCTGTCTCTAACCAGCTACAGACCTGTCTCTAACCAGCTACAGACATGTCTCTAACCAGCTATAGACCTGTCTCTAACCAGCTATAGAACTGTCTCTAACCAGGTAAAGACCTGTCTCTAACCAGCTACAGACCTGTCTCTAACCAGCTACAGACCTGTCTCTAACCAGCTACAGGCCTGTCTCTTACCAGGTATAGACCTGTCTCTAACCAGCTATAGACCTGTCTCTATCCAGCTACAGACATGTCTCTAACCAGCTATAGACCTGTCTCTAACCAGCTACAGACCTGTCTCTAACCAACTAAAGACCAGTCTCTAACCAGCTGTAGACCTGTCTCTAACCAGCTATAGACCTGTCTCTAACCAGCTAGAGACCTGTCTCTAACCAGCTACAGACCTGTCTCTAACCAGCTACAGACCTGTCTCTTACCAGGTATAGACCTGTCTCTAACCAGCTATAGACCTGTCTCTAACCAGCTACAGACATGTCTCTAACCAGCTATAGACCTGTCTCTAACCAGCTACAGACATGTCTCTAACCAACTAAAGACCTGTCTCTAACCAGCTATAGACCTGTCTCTAACCAGCTACAGACCTGTCTCTAACCAGCTACAGACCTGTCTCTAACCAACTAAAGACCTGTCTCTAACCAGCTACAGACCTGTCTCTAACCAACTAAAGACCTGTCTCTAACCAGCTACAGACCTGTCTCTAACCAACTATAGACCTGTCTCTAACCAGCTACAGACCTGTCTCTAACCAGCTACAGACATGTCTCTAACCAACTAAAGACCTGTCTTATAACCAGCTATAGACCTGTCTCTAACCAGCTATAGACCTGTCTCTAACCAACTAAAGACCTGTCTCTAACCAGCTACAGACCTGTCTCTAACCAGCTATAGACCTGTCTCTAACCAGCTACAGACCTGTCTCTAACCAACTAAAGACCTGTCTTATAACCAGCTATAGACCTGTCTCTAACCAGCTATAGACCTGTCTCTAACCAACTAAAGACCTGTCTCCAACCAACTAAAGACCTGTCTCTAACCAGCTATAGACCTGTCTCTAACCAGCTACAGACATGTCTCTAACCAGCTATAGACCTGTCTCTAACCAGCTACAGACATGTCTCTAACCAACTAAAGACCTGTCTTATAACCAGCTATAGACCTGTCTCTAACCAGCTATAGACCTGTCTCTAACCAACTAAAGACCTGTCTTGTAACCAGCTATAGACCTGTCTCTAACCAGCTACAGACCTGTCTCTAACCAGCTACAGACATGTCTCTAACCAGCTATAGACCTGTCTCTAACCAGCTATAGACCTGTCTCTAACCAGGTAAAGACCTGTCTCTAACCAGCTACAGACCTGTCTCTAACCAGCTACAGACCTGTCTCTAACCAGCTACAGACCTGTCTCTTACCAGGTATAGACCTGTCTCTAACCAGCTATAGACCTGTCTCTAACCAGCTACAGACATGTCTCTAACCAGCTATAGACCTGTCTCTAACCAGCTACAGACCTGTCTCTAACCAACTAAAGACCTGTCTCTAACCAGCTACAGACCTGTCTCTAACCAACTAAAGACCTGTCTCCAACCAACTAAAGACCTGTCTCTAACCAGCTATAGACCTGTCTCTAACCAGCTACAGACATGTCTCTAACCAGCTATAGACCTGTCTCTAACCAGCTACAGACATGTCTCTAACCAACTAAAGACCTGTCTTATAACCAGCTATAGACCTGTCTCTAACCAGCTATAGACCTGTCTCTAACCAACTAAAGACCTGTCTTATAACCAGCTATAGACCTGTCTCTAACCAGCTACAGACCTGTCTCTAACCAGCTACAGACATGTCTCTAACCAGCTATAGACCTGTCTCTAACCAGGTAAAGACCTGTCTCTAACCAGCTACAGACCTGTCTCTAACCAGCTACAGACCTGTCTCTTACCAGGTATAGACCTGTCTCTAACCAGCTATAGACCTGTCTCTAACCAGCTACAGACATGTCTCTAACCAGCTATAGACCTGTCTCTAACCAGCTACAGACCTGTCTCTAACCAACTAAAGACCTGTCTCTAACCAGCTATAGACCTGTCTCTAACCAGCTACAGACATGTCTCTAACCAGCTATAGACCTGTCTCTAACCAACTAAAGACCTGTCTCTAACCAGCTGTAGACCTGTCTCTAACCAGCTACAGACATGTCTCTAACCAGCTGTAGACCTGTCTCTAACCAGCTACAGACATGTCTCTAACCAGCTATAGACCTGTCTCTAACCAGCTATAGACCTGTCTCTAACCAGCTATAGACCTGTCTCTAACCAACTAAAGACCTGTCTCTAACTAACTAAAGACCTGTCTCTAACCAGCTACAGACTTGTCTCTAACCAGCTACAGACCTGTCTCTAACCAACTAAAGACCTGTCTCTAACCAGATATAGACCTGTCTCTAACCAGCTACAGACCTGTCTCCAACCAACTAAAGACCTGTCTCTAACCAGCTACAGACCTGTCTCTAACCAACTAAAGACCTGTCTCTAACCAACTAAAGACCTGTCTCTAACCAGCTACAGACCTGTCTCTAACCAACTAAAGACCTGTCTCTAACCAGCTACAGACATGTCTCTAACCAGCTACAGACCTGTCCCTTACCAGCTACAGACCTGTCTTTTACCAGCTACAGACCTGTCCCTAACCAGCTAAAGACCTGTCTCTAACCAGCTACAGACCTGTCTCCAACCAACTATAGACCTGTCTCTAACCAGCTATAGACCTGTCTCTAACCAGCTACAGACATGCCTCTAACCAGCTATAGACCTGTCTCTAACCAGCTACAGACCTGTCTCTAACCAACTAAAGACCTGTCTCTAACCAGCTACAGACCTGTCTCTAACCAACTAAAGACCTGTCTCTAACCAGCTACAGACCTGTCTCTAACCAACTAAAGACCTGTCTCTAACCAGCTACAGACCTGTCTCTAACCAACTATAGACCTGTCTCTAACCAGCTACAGACCTGTCTCTAACCAGCTACAGACATGTCTCTAACCAACTAAAGACCTGTCTTATAACCAGCTATAGACCTGTCTCTAACCAGCTATAGACCTGTCTCTAACCAACTAAAGACCTGTCTCTAACCAGCTACAGACCTGTCTCTAACCAGCTATAGACCTGTCTCTAACCAGCTACAGACCTGTCTCTAACCAACTAAAGACCTGTCTCTAACCAGCTATAGACCTGTCTCTAACCAACTAAAGACCTGTCTCCAACCAACTAAAGACCTGTCTCTAACCAGCTATAGACCTGTCTCTAACCAGCTACAGACATGTCTCTAACCAGCTATAGACCTGTCTCTAACCAGCTACAGACATGTCTCTAACCAACTAAAGACCTGTCTCTAACCAGCTATAGACCTGTCTCTAACCAGCTACAGACCTGTCTCTAACCAACTAAAGACCTGTCTTATAGCCAGCTATAGACCTGTCTCTAACCAGCTATAGACCTGTCTCTAACCAACTAAAGACCTGTCTCTAACCAGCTATAGACCTGTCTCTAACCAGCTACAGACCTGTCTCTAACCAGCTACAGACATGTCTCTAACCAGCTATAGACCTGTCTCTAACCAGCTATAGACCTGTCTCTAACCAGGTAAAGACCTGTCTCTAACCAGCTACAGACCTGTCTCTAACCAGCTACAGACCTGTCTCTAACCAGCTACAGACCTGTCTCTTACCAGGTATAGACCTGTCTCTAACCATCTATAGACCTGTCTCTAACCAGCTACAGACATGTCTCTAACCAGCTATAGACCTGTCTCTAACCAGCTACAGACCTGTCTCTAACCATCTAAAGACCTGTCTCTAACCAGCTATAGACCTGTCTCTAACCAGCTGTAGACCTGTCTCTAACCAGCTACAGACATGTCTCTAACCAGCTGTAGACCTGTCTCTAACCAGCTACAGACATGTCTCTAACCAGCTATAGACCTGTCTCTAACCAGCTATAGACCTGTCTCTAACCAGCTATAGACCTGTCTCTAACCAACTAAAGACCTGTCTCTAACCAACTAAAGACCTGTCTCTAACCAGCTACAGACTTGTCTCTAACCAGCTACAGACCTGTCTCTAACCAACTAAAGACCTGTCTCTAACCAGATATAGACCTGTCTCTAACCAGCTACAGACCTGTCTCCGACCAACTAAAGACCTGTCTCTAACCAGCTACAGACCTGTCTCTAACCAACTAAAGACCTGTCTCTAACCAACTAAAGACCTGTCTCTAACCAGCTACAGACATGTCTCTAACCAGCTACAGACCTGTCCCTTACCAGCTACAGACCTGTCTTTTACCAGCTACAGACCTGTCCCTAACCAGCTATAGACCTGTCTCTAACCAGCTAAAGACCTGTCTCTAACCAACTAAAGACCTGTCTCTAACCAACTAAAGACCTGTCTCTAACCAGCTACAGACTTGTCTCTAACCAGCTACAGACCTGTCTCTAACCAACTAAAGACCTGTCTCTAACCAGATATAGACCTGTCTCTAACCAGCTACAGACCTGTCTCCAACCAACTAAAGACCTGTCTCTAACCAGCTACAGACCTGTCTCTAACCAACTAAAGACCTGTCTCTAACCAACTAAAGACCTGTCTCTAACCAGCTACAGACCTGTCTCTAACCAACTAAAGACCTGTCTCTAACCAGCTATAGACATGTCTCTAACCAGCAACAGACCTGTCCCTTACCAGCTACAGACCTGTCTTTTACCAGCTACAGACCTGTCCCTAACCAGCTAAAGACCTGTCTCTAACCAGCTACAGACCTGTCTCCAACCAACTATAGACCTGTCTCTAACCAGCTATAGACCTGTCTCTAACCAGCTACAGACATGTCTCTAACCAGCTATAGACCTGTCTCTAACCAGCTACAGACCTGTCTCTAACCAACTAAAGACCTGTCTCTAACTAGCTACAGACCTGTCTCTAACCAGCTATAGACCTGTCTCTAACCAACTAAAGACCTGTCTCTAACCAACTAAAGACCTGTCTCTAACCAGCTAAAGACCTGTCTCTAACCAGCTACAGACCTGTCTGTTACCAGCTACAGACCTGTCTCTAACCAACTAAAGACCTGTCTTATAACCAGCTATAGACCTGTCTCTAACCAGCTATAGACCTGTCTCTAACCAACTAAAGACCTGTCTCTAACCAACTAAAGACCTGTCTCTAACCAGCTACAGACCTGTGTCTAACCAACTAAAGACCTGTCTCTAACCAGCTACAGACATGTCTCTAACCAGCTATAGACCTGTCTCTAACCAGCTATAGACCTGTCTCTAACCAGCTACAGACATGTCTCTAACCAGCTATAGACCTGTCTCTAACCAGCTACAGACCTGTCTCTAACCAGCTATAGACCTGTCTCTAACCAGCTATAGACCTGTCTCTAACCAGGTAAAGACCTGTCTCTAACCAGCTACAGACCTGTCTCTAACCAGCTACAGACCTGTCTCTAACCAGCTACAGACCTGTCTCTTACCAGGTATAGACCTGTCTCTAACCAGCTATAGACCTGTCTCTAACCAGCTACAGACATGTCTCTAACCAGCTATAGACCTGTCTCTAACCAGCTACAGACCTGTCTCTAACCAACTAAAGACCTGTCTCTAACCAGCTATAGACCTGTCTCTAACCAGCTACAGACATGTCTCTAACCAGCTATAGACCTGTCTCTAACCAACTAAAGACCTGTCTCTAACCAACTGTAGACCTGTCTCTAACCAGCTACAGACATGTCTCTAACCAGCTGTAGACCTGTCTCTAACCAGCTACAGACATGTCTCTAACCAGCTATAGACCTGTCTCTAACCAGCTATAGACCTGTCTCTAACCAGCTATAGACCTGTCTCTAACCAACTAAAGACCTGTCTCTAACTAACTAAAGACCTGTCTCTAACCAGCTACAGACTTGTCTCTAACCAGCTAAAGACCTGTCTCTAACCAACTAAAGACCTGTCTCTAACCAGATATAGACCTGTCTCTAACCAGCTACAGACCTGTCTCCAACCAACTAAAGACCTGTCTCTAACCAGCTACAGACCTGTCTCTAACCAACTAAAGACCTGTCTCTAACCAACTAAAGACCTGTCTCTAACCAGCTACAGACCTGTCTCTAACCAACTAAAGACCTGTCTCTAACCAGCTACAGACATGTCTCTAACCAGCTACAGACCTGTCCCTTACCAGCTACAGACCTGTCTTTTACCAGCTACAGACCTGTCCCTAACCAGCTAAAGACCTGTCTCTAACCAGCTACAGACCTGTCTCCAACCAACTATAGACCTGTCTCTAACCAGCTATAGACCTGTCTCTAACCAGCTACAGACATGCCTCTAACCAGCTATAGACCTGTCTCTAACCAGCTACAGACCTGTCTCTAACCAACTAAAGACCTGTCTCTAACCAGCAACAGACCTGTCTCTAACCAACTAAAGACCTGTCTCTAACCAGCTACAGACCTGTCTCTAACCAACTAAAGACCTGTCTCTAACCAGCTACAGACCTGTCTCTAACCAACTATAGACCTGTCTCTAACCAGCTACAGACCTGTCTCTAACCAGCTACAGACATGTCTCTAACCAACTAAAGACCTGTCTTATAACCAGCTATAGACCTGTCTCTAACCAGCTATAGACCTGTCTCTAACCAACTAAAGACCTGTCTCTAACCAGCTACAGACCTGTCTCTAACCAGCTATAGACCTGTCTCTAACCAGCTACAGACCTGTCTCTAACCAACTAAAGACCTGTCTTAAAACCAGCTATAGACCTGTCTCTAACCAGCTATAGACCTGTCTCTAACCAACTAAAGACCTGTCTCCAACCAACTAAAGACCTGTCTCTAACCAGCTATAGACCTGTCTCTAACCAGCTACAGACATGTCTCTAACCAGCTATAGACCTGTCTCTAACCAGCTACAGACATGTCTCTAACCAACTAAAGACCTGTCTCTAACCAGCTACAGACCTGTCTCTAACCAGCTACAGACCTGTCTCTAACCAACTAAAGACCTGTCTTATAGCCAGCTATAGACCTGTCTCTAACCAGCTATAGACCTGTCTCTAACCAACTAAAGACCTGTCTCTAACCAGCTATAGACCTGTCTCTAACCAGCTACAGACCTGTCTCTAACCAGCTACAGACATGTCTCTAACCAGCTATAGACCTGTCTCTAACCAGCTATAGACCTGTCTCTAACCAGGTAAAGACCTGTCTCTAACCAGCTACAGACCTGTCTCTAACCAGCTACAGACCTGTCTCTAACCAGCTACAGACCTGTCTCTTACCAGGTATAGACCTGTCTCTAACCAGCTATAGACCTGTCTCTAACCAGCTACAGACATGTCTCTAACCAGCTATAGACCTGTCTCTAACCAGCTACAGACCTGTCTCTAACCAACTAAAGACCTGTCTCTAACCAGCTATAGACCTGTCTCTAACCAGCTGTAGACCTGTCTCTAACCAGCTACAGACATGTCTCTAACCAGCTGTAGACCTGTCTCTAACCAGCTACAGACATGTCTCTAACCAGCTATAGACCTGTCTCTAACCAGCTATAGACCTGTCTCTAACCAGCTATAGACCTGTCTCTAACCAACTAAAGACCTGTCTCTAACCAACTAAAGACCTGTCTCTAACCAGCTACAGACTTGTCTCTAACCAGCTACAGACCTGTCTCTAACCAACTAAAGACCTGTCTCTAACCAGATATAGACCTGTCTCTAACCAGCTACAGACCTGTCTCCGACCAACTAAAGACCTGTCTCTAACCAGCTACAGACCTGTCTCTAACCAACTAAAGAATTGTCTCTAACCAACTAAAGACCTGTCTCTAACCAGCTACAGACCTGTCTCTAACCAACTAAAGACCTGTCTCTAACCAGCTACAGACATGTCTCTAACCAGCTACAGACCTGTCCCTTACCAGCTACAGACCTGTCTTTTACCAGCTACAGACCTGTCCCTAACCAGCTATAGACCTGTCTCTAACCAGCTATAGACCTGTCTCTAACCAACTAAAGACCTGTCTCTAACCAACTAAAGACCTGTCTCTAACCAGCTACAGACTTGTCTCTAACCAGCTACAGACCTGTCTCTAACCAACTAAAGACCTGTCTCTAACCAGATATAGACCTGTCTCTAACCAGCTACAGACCTGTCTCCAACCAACTAAAGACCTGTCTCTAACCAGCTACAGACCTGTCTCTAACCAACTAAAGACCTGTCTCTAACCAACTAAAGACCTGTCTCTAACCAGCTACAGACCTGTCTCTAACCAACTAAAGACCTGTCTCTAACCAGCTACAGACATGTCTCTAACCAGCTACAGACCTGTCCCTTACCAGCTACAGACCTGTCTTTTACCAGCTACAGACCTGTCCCTAACCAGCTAAAGACCTGTCTCTAACCAGCTACAGACCTGTCTCCAACCAACTATAGACCTGTCTCTAACCAGCTATAGACCTGTCTCTAACCAACTAAAGACCTGTCTCTAACCAACTAAAGACCTGTCTCTAACCAGCTACAGACTTGTCTCTAACCAGCTACAGACCTGTCTCTAACCAACTAAAGACCTGTCTCTAACCAGATATAGACCTGTCTCTAACCAGCTACAGACCTGTCTCCGACCAACTAAAGACCTGTCTCTAACCAGCTACAGACCTGTCTCTAACCAACTAAAGAATTGTCTCTAACCAACTAAAGACCTGTCTCTAACCAGCTACAGACCTGTCTCTAACCAACTAAAGACCTGTCTCTAACCAGCTACAGACATGTCTCTAACCAGCTACAGACCTGTCCCTTACCAGCTACAGACCTGTCTTTTACCAGCTACAGACCTGTCCCTAACCAGCTATAGACCTGTCTCTAACCAGCTATAGACCTGTCTCTAACCAACTAAAGACCTGTCTCTAACCAACTAAAGACCTGTCTCTAACCAGCTACAGACTTGTCTCTAACCAGCTAAAGACCTGTCTCTAACCAACTAAAGACCTGTCTCTAACCAGATATAGACCTGTCTCTAACCAGCTACAGACCTGTCTCCAACCAACTAAAGACCTGTCTCTAACCAGCTACAGACCTGTCTCTAACCAACTAAAGACCTGTCTCTAACCAACTAAAGACCTGTCTCTAACCAGCTACAGACCTGTCTCTAACCAACTAAAGACCTGTCTCTAACCAGCTACAGACATGTCTCTAACCAGCTACAGACCTGTCCCTTACCAGCTACAGACCTGTCTTTTACCAGCTACAGACCTGTCCCTAACCAGCTAAAGACCTGTCTCTAACCAGCTACAGACCTGTCTCCAACCAACTATAGACCTGTCTCTAACCAGCTATAGACCTGTCTCTAACCAGCTACAGACATGTCTCTAACCAGCTATAGACCTGTCTCTAACCAGCTACAGACCTGTCTCTAACCAACTAAAGACCTGTCTCTAACCAGCTACAGACCTGTCTCTAACCAGCTATAGACCTGTCTCTAACCAACTAAAGACCTGTATCTAACCAACTAAAGACCTGTCTCTAACCAGCTACAGACCTGTATGTTACCAGCTACAGACCTGTCTCTAACCAACTAAAGACCTGTCTTATAACCAGCTATAGACCTGTCTCTAACCAGCTATAGACCTGTCTCTAACCAGCTACAGACCTGTCTCTAACCAGCTATAGACCTGTCTCTAACCAGCTACAGACCTGTCTCTAACCAACTAAAGACCTGTCTCTAACCAACTAAAGACCTGTCTCTAACCAGCTACAGACCTGTCTCTAACCAACTATAGACCTGTCTCTAACCAGCTTCAGACCGGTCTCCAACCAACTAAAGACCTGTCTCTAACCAGCTATAGACCTGTCTCTAACCAGCTACAGACATGTCTCTAACCAGCTACAGACCTGTCTCTAACCAACTAAAGACCTGTCTCTAACCAGCTATAGACCTGTCTCTAACCAACTAAAGACCTGTCTCTAACCAGCTACAGACCTGTCTCTAACCAACTAAAGACCTGTCTTATAACCAGCTATAGACCTGTCTCTAACCAGCTATAGACCTGTCTCTAACCAACTAAAGACCTGTCTCTAACCAGCTACAGACCTGTCTCTAACCAGCTACAGACCTGTCTCTAACCAGCTACAGACATGTCTCTAACCAGCTATAGACCTGTCTCTAACCAACTAAAGACCTGTCTCCAACCAACTAAAGACCTGTCTCTAACCAGCGAAAGACCTGTCTCTAACCAACTAAAGACATGTCTCTAACCAGCTATAGACCTGTCTCTAACCAGCTATAGACCTGTCTCTAACCAGCTACAGACATGTCTCTAACCAACTAAAGACCTGTCTCTAACCAGCTACAGACCTGTCTCTAACCAACTAAAGACCTGTCTTATAACCAGCTATAGACCTGTCTCTAACCAACTAAAGACCTGTCTCTAACCAGCTACAGACCTGTCTCTAACCAGCTACAGACCTGTCTCTAACCAGCTACAGACATGTCTCTAACCAGCTATAGACCTGTCTCAAACCAACTAAAGACCTGTCTCTAACCAACTAAAGACCTGTCTCTAACCAGCTACAGAACTGTCTCTAACCAACTAAAGACCTGTCTCTAACCAACTAAAGACCTGTCTCTAACCAGCTATAGACCTGTCTCTAACCAGCTACAGACCTGTCTCTAACCAACTAAAGACCTTTCTTATAACCAGCTATAGACCTGTCTCTAACCAGCTATAGACCTGTCTCTAACCAACTAAAGACCTGTCTCTAACCAGCTACAGACCTGTCTCTAACCAACTAAAGACCTGTCTTATAACCAGCTATAGACCTGTCTCTAACCAGCTATAGACCTGTCTCTAACCAACTAAAGACCTGTCTCTAACCAACTAAAGACCTGTCTCTAACCAGCTACAGACGTGTCTCTAACCAGCTACAGACCAGTCTCTAACCAACGAAAGACCTGTCTCTAACCAGATATAGACCTGTCTCTAACCAGCTACAGACCTGTCTCTAACCAACTAAAGACCTGTCTCTAACCAGCTACAGACCTGTCTCTAACCAACTAAAGACCTGTCTCTAACCAGCTATAGACCTGTCTCTAACCAGCTACAGACATGTCTTTAACCAACTAAAGACCTGTCTCTAACCAGCTACAGACCTGTCTCTAACCAACTAAAGACCTGTCTCTAACCAGCTATACACCTGTCTCTAACCAACTAAAGACCTGTCTCTAACCAGCTACAGACCTGTCTCTAACCAACTAAAGAGCTGTCTTATAACCAGCTATAGACCTGTCTCTAACCAGCTATAGACCTGTCTCTAACCAACTAAAGACCTGTCTCTAACCAGCTACAGACCTGTCTCTAATCAACTAAAGACCTGTCTTATAACCAGCTTTAGACCTGTCTCTAACCAGCTATAGACCTGTCTCTAACCATCTAAAGACCTGTCTCTAACCAGCTACAGACCTGTCTCTAACCAGCTACAGACATGTCTCTAACCAGCTATAGACCTGTCTCTAACCAACTAAAGACCTGTCTCTAACCAACTAAAGACCTGTCTCTAACAAGCTATACACCTGTCTCTAACCAACTAAAGACCTGTCTCTATCCAGCTACTGACCTGTCTCTAACCAACTAAAGACCTGTCTCTAACCAGCTACAGACCTGTCTCTAACCAACTAAAGACCTGTCTCTAACCAGCTACAGACCTGTCTCTAACCAGCTATAGACCTGTCTCTAACCAGCTACAGACATGTCTCTAACCAGCTATAGACCTCTCTCTAACCAACTAAAGACCTGTCTCTAACCAGCTACAGACCTGTCTCTAACCAACTAAAGACCTGTCTCTAACCAACTAAAGACCTGTCTCTAACCAACTAAAGACCTGTCTCTAACCAGCTACAGACCTGTCTCTAACCAACTATAGACCTGTCTCTAACCAGCTTCAGACCGGTCTCCAACCAACTAAAGACCTGTCTCTAACCAGCTATAGACCTGTCTCTAACCAGCTACAGACATGTCTCTAACCAGCTACAGACCTGTCTCTAACCAACTAAAGACCTGTCTCTAACCAGCTATAGACCTGTCTCTAACCAACTAAAGACCTGTCTCTAACCAGCTACAGACCTGTCTCTAACCAACTAAAGACCTGTCTTATAACCAGCTATAGACCTGTCTCTAACCAGCTATAGACCTGTCTCTAACCAACTAAAGACCTGTCTCTAACCAGCTACAGACCTGTCTCTAACCAGCTATAGACCTGTCTCTAACCAGCTACAGACATGTCTCTAACCAGCTATAGACCTGTCTCTAACCAACTAAAGACCTGTCTCCAACCAACTAAAGACCTGTCTCTAACCAGCGAAAGACCTGTCTCTAACCAGCTACAGACATGTCTCTAACCAGCTATAGACCTGTCTCAAACCAACTAAAGACCTGTCTCTAACCAACTAAAGACCTGTCTCTAACCAGCTACAGACCTGTCTCTAACCAACTAAAGACCTGTCTCTAACCAACTAAAGACCTGTCTCTAACCAGCTACAGACCTGTCTCTAACCAACTAAAGACCTGTCTCTAACCAGCTACAGACATGTCTCTAACCAGCTACAGACCTGTCTTTTACCAGCTACAGACCTGTCCCTAACCAGCTAAAGACCTGTCTCTAACCAGCTACAGACCTGTCTCCAACCAACTATAGACCTGTCTCTAACCAGCTATAGACCTGTCTCTAACCAGCTACAGACATGTCTCTAACCAGCTATAGACCTCTCTCTAACCAACTAAAGACCTGTCTCTAACCAGCTACAGACCTGTCTCTAACCAACTAAAGACCTGTCTCTAACCAACTAAAGACCTGTCTCTAACCAGCTACAGACCTGTCTCTAACCAACTATAGACCTGTCTCTAACCAGCTTCAGACCGGTCTCCAACCAACTAAAGACCTGTCTCTAACCAGCTATAGACCTGTCTCTAACCAGCTACAGACATGTCTCTAACCAGCTACAGACCTGTCTCTAACCAACTAAAGACCTGTCTCTAACCAGCTATAGACCTGTCTCTAACCAACTAAAGACCTGTCTCTAACCAGCTACAGACCTGTCTCTAACCAACTAAAGACCTGTCTTATAACCAGCTATAGACCTGTCTCTAACCAGCTATAGACCTGTCTCTAACCAACTAAAGACCTGTCTCTAACCAGCTACAGACCTGTCTCTAACCAGCTACAGACCTGTCTCTAACCAGCTACAGACATGTCTCTAACCAGCTATAGACCTGTCTCTAACCAACTAAAGACCTGTCTCCAACCAACTAAAGACCTGTCTCTAACCAGCGAAAGACCTGTCTCTAACCAGCTACAGACATGTCTCTAACCAGCTATAGACCTGTCTCAAACCAACTAAAGACCTGTCTCTAACCAACTAAAGACCTGTCTCTAACCAGCTACAGACCTGTCTCTAACCAACTAAAGACCTGTCTCTAACCAACTAAAGACCTGTCTCTAACCAGCTACAGACCTGTCTCTAACCAACTAAAGACCTGTCTCTAACCAGCTACAGACATGTCTCTAACCAGCTACAGACCTGTCTTTTACCAGCTACAGACCTGTCCCTAACCAGCTAAAGACCTGTCTCTAACCAGCTACAGACCTGTCTCCAACCAACTATAGACCTGTCTCTAACCAGCTATAGACCTGTCTCTAACCAGCTACAGACATGTCTCTAACCAGCTATAGACCTGTCTCTAACCAGCTACAGACCTGTCTCTAACCAACTAAAGACCTGTCTCTAACCAGCTACAGACCTGTCTCTAACCAGCTATAGACCTGTCTCTAACCAACTAAAGACCTGTCTCTAACCAACTAAAGACCTGTCTCTAACCAGCTATACACCTGTCTCTAACCAACTAAAGACCTGTCTCTAACAAGCTACAGACCTGTCTCTAACCAACTAAAGACCTGTCTTATAACCAGCTATAGACCTGTCTCTAACCAGCTATAGACCTGTCTCTAACCAACTAAAGACCTGTCTTATAACCAGCTATAGACCTGTCTCTAACCAGCTATAGACCTGTCTCTAACCAACTAAAGACCTGTCTCTAACCAGCTACAGACCTGTCTCTAACCAGCTACAGACCTGTCTCTAACCAGCTACAGACATGTCTCTAACCAGCTATAGACCTGTCTCTAACCAACTAAAGACCTGTCTCTAACCAACTAAAGACCTGTCTCTAACAAGCTATACACCTGTCTCTAACCAACTAAAGACCTGTCTCTAACCAGCTACAGACCTGTCTCTAACCAACTAAAGACCTGTCTCTAACCAGCTACAGACCTGTCTCTAACCAACTAAAGACCTGTCTCTAACCAGCTACAGACCTGTCTCTAACCAGCTATAGACCTGTCTCTAACCAGCTACAGACATGTCTCTAACCAGCTATAGACCTGTCTCTAACCAACTAAAGACCTGTCTCTAACCAGCTACAGACCTGTCTCTAACCAACTAAAGACCTGTCTCTAACCAACTAAAGACCTGTCTCTAACCAACTAAAGACCTGTCTCTAACCAGCTACACACCTGTCTCTAACCAACTATAGACCTGTCTCTAACCAGCTTCAGACCGGTCTCCAACCAACTAAAGACCTGTCTCTAACCAGCTATAGACCTGTCTCTAACCAGCTACAGACATGTCTCTAACCAGCTACAGACCTGTCTCTAACCAACTAAAGACCTGTCTCTAACCAGCTATAGACCTGTCTCTAACCAACTAAAGACCTGTCTCTAACCAGCTACAGACCTGTCTCTAACCAACTAAAGACCTGTCTTATAACCAGCTATAGACCTGTCTCTAACCAGCTATAGACCTGTCTCTAACCAACTAAAGACCTGTCTCTAACCAGCTACAGACCTGTCTCTAACCAGCTACAGACCTGTCTCTAACCAGCTACAGACATGTCTCTAACCAGCTATAGACCTGTCTCTAACCAACTAAAGACCTGTCTCTAACCAACTAAAGACCTGTCTCTAACCAGCTAAAGACCTGTCTCTAACCAACTAAAGACATATCTCTAACCAGCTATAGACCTGTCTCTAACCAGCTATAGACCTGTCTCTAACCAGCTACAGACATGTCTCTAACCAACTAAAGACCTGTCTCTAACCAGCTACAGACCTGTCTCTAACCAACTAAAGAACTGTCTCTAACCAGCTATACACCTGTCTCTAACCAACTAAAGACCTGTCTCTAACCAGCTACAGACCTGTCTCTAACCAACTAAAGACCTGTCTTATAACCAGCTATAGACCTGTCTCTAACCAGCTATAGACCTGTCTCTAACCAACTAAAGACCTGTCTCTAACCAGCTACAGACCTGTCTCTAACCAACTAAAGACCTGTCTTATAACCAGCTATAGACCTGTCTCTAACCAACTAAAGACCTGTCTTATAACCAGCTATAGACCTGTCTCTAACCAACTAAAGACCTGTCTCTAACCAACTAAAGACCTGTCTCTAACCAGCTACAGACCTGTCTCTAACCAACTAAAGACCTGTCTCTAACCAACTAAAGACCTGTCTCTAACCAGCTACAGACCTGTCTCTAACCAACTAAAGACCTGTCTCTAACCAGCTACAGACATGTCTCTAACCAGCTACAGACCTGTCCCTTACCAGCTAAAGACCTGTCTTTTACCAGCTACAGACCTGTCCCTAACCAGCTAAAGACCTGTCTCTAACCAGCTACAGACCTGTCTCCAACCAACTATAGACCTGTCTCTAACCAGCTATAGACCTGTCTCTAACCAGCTACAGACATGTCTCTAACCAGCTATAGACCTGTCTCTAACCAGCTACAGACCTGTCTCTAACCAACTAAAGACCTGTCTCTAACCAGCAACAGACCTGTCTCTAACCAGCTATAGACCTGTCTCTAACCAACTAAAGACCTGTCTCTAACCAACTAAAGACCTGTCTCTAACCAGCTACAGACCTGTCTCTAACCAACTAAAGACCTGTCTCTAACCAGCTACAGACCTGTCCCTTACCAGCTACAGACCTGTCTTTTACCAGCTACAGACCTGTCCCTAACCAGCTATAGACCTGTCTCTAACCAGCTAAAGACCTGTCTCTAACCAGCTACAGACCTGTCTGTTACAAGCTACAGACCTGTCTCTAACCAACTAAAGACCTGTCTTATAACCAGCTATAGACCTGTCTCTAACCAGCTATAGACCTGTCTCTAACCAACTAAAGACCTGTCTCTAACCAGCTACAGACCTGTCTCTAACCAGCTATAGACCTGTCTCTAACCAACTAAAGACCTGTCTCTAACCAACTAAAGACCTGTCTCTAACCAGCTAAAGACCTGTCTCTAACCAACTAAAGACATATCTCTAACCAGCTATAGACCTGTCTCTAACCAACTAAAGACCTGTCTCTAACCAGCTACAGACATGTCTCTAACCAACTAAAGACCTGTCTCTAACCAGCTACAGACCTGTCTCTAACCAACTAAAGAACTGTCTCTAACCAGCTATACACCTGTCTCTAACCAACTAAAGACCTGTCTCTAACCAGCTACAGACCTGTCTCTAACCAGCTACAGACCTGTCTTATAACCAGCTATAGACCTGTCTCTAACCAGCTATAGACCTGTCTCTAACCAACTAAAGACCTGTCTCTAACCAGCTACAGACCTGTCTCTAACCAACTAAAGACCTGTCTTATAACCAGCTATAGACCTGTCTCTAACCAACTAAAGACCTGTCTTATAACCAGCTATAGACCTGTCTCTAACCAACTAAAGACCTGTCTCTAACCAACTAAAGACCTGTCTCTAACCAGCTACAGACCTGTCTCTAACCAACTAAAGACCTGTCTCTAACCAACTAAAGACCTGTCTCTAACCAGCTACAGACCTGTCTCTAACCAACTAAAGACCTGTCTCTAACCAGCTACAGACATGTCTCTAACCAGCTACAGACCTGTCCCTTACCAGCTAAAGACCTGTCTTTTACCAGCTACAGACCTGTCCCTAACCAGCTAAAGACCTGTCTCTAACCAGCTACAGACCTGTCTCCAACCAACTATAGACCTGTCTCTAACCAGCTATAGACCTGTCTCTAACCAGCTACAGACATGTCTCTAACCAGCTATAGACCTGTCTCTAACCAGCTACAGACCTGTCTCTAACCAACTAAAGACCTGTCTCTAACCAGCAACAGACCTGTCTCTAACCAGCTATAGACCTGTCTCTAACCAACTAAAGACCTGTCTCTAACCAACTAAAGACCTGTCTCTAACCAGCTACAGACCTGTCTCTAACCAACTAAAGACCTGTCTCTAACCAGCTACAGACCTGTCCCTTACCAGCTACAGACCTGTCTTTTACCAGCTACAGACCTGTCCCTAACCAGCTATAGACCTGTCTCTAACCAGCTAAAGACCTGTCTCTAACCAGCTATAGACCTGTCTCTAACCAGCTACTGACATGTCTCTAACCAGCTATAGACCTGTCTCTAACCAGCTATAGACCTGTCTCTAACCAGCTATAGACCTGTCTCTAACCAACTAAAGACCTGTCTCTAACCAGCTACAGACCTGTCTCTAACCAACTAAAGACCTGTCTTATAACCAGCTATAGACCTGTCTCTAACCAACTAAAGACCTGTCTTATAACCAGCTATAGACCTGTCTCTAACCAACTAAAGACCTGTCTCTAACCAACTAAAGACCTGTCTCTAACCAGCTACAGACCTGTCTCTAACCAACTAAAGACCTGTCTCTAACCAACTAAAGACCTGTCTCTAACCAGCTACAGACCTGTCTCTAACCAACTAAAGACCTGTCTCTAACCAGCTACAGACATGTCTCTAACCAGCTACAGACCTGTCCCTTACCAGCTAAAGACCTGTCTTTTACCAGCTACAGACCTGTCCCTAACCAGCTAAAGACCTGTCTCTAACCAGCTACAGACCTGTCTCCAACCAACTATAGACCTGTCTCTAACCAGCTATAGACCTGTCTCTAACCAGCTACAGACATGTCTCTAACCAGCTATAGACCTGTCTCTAACCAGCTACAGACCTGTCTCTAACCAACTAAAGACCTGTCTCTAACCAGCAACAGACCTGTCTCTAACCAGCTATAGACCTGTCTCTAACCAACTAAAGACCTGTCTCTAACCAACTAAAGACCTGTCTCTAACCAGCTACAGACCTGTCTCTAACCAACTAAAGACCTGTCTCTAACCAGCTACAGACCTGTCCCTTACCAGCTACAGACCTGTCTTTTACCAGCTACAGACCTGTCCCTAACCAGCTATAGACCTGTCTCTAACCAGCTAAAGACCTGTCTCTAACCAGCTACAGACCTGTCTGTTACAAGCTACAGACCTGTCTCTAACCAACTAAAGACCTGTCTTATAACCAGCTATAGACCTGTCTCTAACCAGCTATAGACCTGTCTCTAACCAACTAAAGACCTGTCTCTAACCAGCTACAGACCTGTCTCTAACCAGCTATAGACCTGTCTCTAACCAACTAAAGACCTGTCTCTAACCAACTAAAGACCTGTCTCTAACCAGCTAAAGACCTGTCTCTAACCAACTAAAGACATATCTCTAACCAGCTATAGACCTGTCTCTAACCAACTAAAGACCTGTCTCTAACCAGCTACAGACATGTCTCTAACCAACTAAAGACCTGTCTCTAACCAGCTACAGACCTGTCTCTAACCAACTAAAGAACTGTCTCTAACCAGCTATACACCTGTCTCTAACCAACTAAAGACCTGTCTCTAACCAGCTACAGACCTGTCTCTAACCAGCTACAGACCTGTCTTATAACCAGCTATAGACCTGTCTCTAACCAGCTATAGACCTGTCTCTAACCAACTAAAGACCTGTCTCTAACCAGCTACAGACCTGTCTCTAACCAACTAAAGACCTGTCTTATAACCAGCTATAGACCTGTCTCTAACCAACTAAAGACCTGTCTTATAACCAGCTATAGACCTGTCTCTAACCAACTAAAGACCTGTCTCTAACCAACTAAAGACCTGTCTCTAACCAGCTACAGACCTGTCTCTAACCAACTAAAGACCTGTCTCTAACCAACTAAAGACCTGTCTCTAACCAGCTACAGACCTGTCTCTAACCAACTAAAGACCTGTCTCTAACCAGCTACAGACATGTCTCTAACCAGCTACAGACCTGTCCCTTACCAGCTAAAGACCTGTCTTTTACCAGCTACAGACCTGTCCCTAACCAGCTAAAGACCTGTCTCTAACCAGCTACAGACCTGTCTCCAACCAACTATAGACCTGTCTCTAACCAGCTATAGACCTGTCTCTAACCAGCTACAGACATGTCTCTAACCAGCTATAGACCTGTCTCTAACCAGCTACAGACCTGTCTCTAACCAACTAAAGACCTGTCTCTAACCAGCAACAGACCTGTCTCTAACCAGCTATAGACCTGTCTCTAACCAACTAAAGACCTGTCTCTAACCAACTAAAGACCTGTCTCTAACCAGCTACAGACCTGTCTCTAACCAACTAAAGACCTGTCTCTAACCAGCTACAGACCTGTCCCTTACCAGCTACAGACCTGTCTTTTACCAGCTACAGACCTGTCCCTAACCAGCTATAGACCTGTCTCTAACCAGCTAAAGACCTGTCTCTAACCAGCTACAGACCTGTCTGTTACAAGCTACAGACCTGTCTCTAACCAACTAAAGACCTGTCTTATAACCAGCTATAGACCTGTCTCTAACCAGCTATAGACCTGTCTCTAACCAACTAAAGACCTGTCTCTAACCAGCTACAGACCTGTCTCTAACCAGCTACAGACATGTCTCTAACCAGCTATAGACCTGTCTCTAACCAGCAACAGACCTGTCTCTAACCAGCTATAGACTTGTCTCTAACCAGCTACAGACATGTCTCTAACCAGCTACAGACATGTCTCTAACCAACTAAAGACCTGTCTCTAACCAGCTACAGACATGTGTCTAACCAACTAAAGACCTGTCTCTAACCAGCTACAGACCTGTCTCTAACCAGCTATAGACCTGTCTCTAACCAGCTACAGACCTGTCTCTAACCAGCTACAGACATGTCTCTAACCAGCTATAGACCTGTCTCTAACCAGCTACAGACCTGTCTCTAACCAGCTATAGACCTGTCTCTAACCAGCTACAGACATGTCTCTAACCAGCTATAGACCTGTCGCTAACCAACTAAAGACCTGTCTCTAACCAGCTACAGACCTGTCTCTAACCAACTAAAGACCTGTCTCTAACCAACTAAAGACCTGTCTCTAACCAGCTACAGACCTGTCTCTAACCAACTAAAGACCTGTCTCTAACCAACTAAAGACCTGTCTCTAACCAGCTACAGACCTGTCTCTAACCAACTATAGACCTGTCTCTAACCAGCTTCAGACCGGTCTCCAACCAACTAAAGACCTGTCTTTAACCAGCTATAGACCTGTCTCTAACCAGCTACAGACATGTCTCTAACCAGCTACAGACCTGTCTCTAACCAACTAAAGACCTGTCTCTAACCAGCTATAGACCTGTCTCTAACCAGCTACAGACCTGTCTCTAACCAACTAAAGACCTGTCTTATAACCAGCTATAGACCTGTCTCTAACCAGCTATAGACCTGTCTCTAACCAACTAAAGACCTGTCTCTAACCAGCTACAGACCTGTCTCTAACCAACTAAAGACCTGTCTTATAACCAGCTATAGACCTGTCTCTAACCAGCTATAGACCTGTCTCTAACCAACTAAAGACCTGTCTCTAACCAGCTATAGACCTGTCTCTAACCAGCTACAGACCTGTCTCTAACCATCTACAGATATGTCTCTAACCAGCTATAGACCTGTCTCTAACCAACTAAAGACCTGTCTCTAACCAACTAAAGACCTGTCTCTAACCAGCTAAAGACCTGTCTCTAACCAACTAAAGACATGTCTCTAACCAGCTATAGACCTGTCTCTAACCAGCTACAGACCTGTCTCTAACCAGCTACAGACATGTCTCTAACCAACTAAAGACCTGTCTCTAACCAGCTACAGACCTGTCTCTAACCAACTAAAGACCTGTCTCTAACCAGCTATACACCTGTCTCTAACCAACTAAAGACCTGTCTCTAACCAGCTACAGACCTGTCTCTAACCAACTAAAGACCTGTCTTATAACCAGCTATAGACCTGTCTCTAACCAGCTATAGACCTGTCTCTAACCAACTAAAGACCTGTCTCTAACCAGCTACAGACCTGTCTCTAACCAACTAAAGACCTGTCTTATAACCAGCTATAGACCTGTGTCTAACCAGCTATAGACCTGTCTCTAACCAACTAAAGACCTGTCTCTAACCAGCTACAGACCTGTCTCTAACCAACTAAAGACCTGTCTCTAACCAACTACAGACCTGTCTCTAACCAACTAAAGACCTGTCTCTAACCAGCTACAGACCTGTCTCTAACCAACTAAAGACCTGTCTCTAACCAGCTACAGACCTGTCTCTAACCAGCTATAGACCTGTCTCTAACCAGCTACAGACATGTCTCTAACCAGCTATAGACCTGTCTCTAACCAACTAAAGACCTGTCTCTAACCAGCTACAGACCTGTCTCTAACCAACTAAAGACCTGTCTCTAACCAACTAAAGACCTGTCTCTAACCAGCTATAGACCTGTCTCTAACCAACTAAAGACCTGTCTCTAACCAGCTACAGACCTGTCTCTAACCAACTAAAGACCTGTCTTATAACCAGCTATAGACCTGTCTCTTACCAGCTATAGACCTGTCTCTAACCAACTAAAGACCTGTCTCTAACCACCTACAGACCTGTCTCTAACCAGCTACAGACGTGTCTCTAACCAGCTACAGACATGTCTCTAACCAGCTATAGACCTGTCTCTAACCAACTAAAGACCTGTCTCTAACCAACTAAAGACCTGTCTCTAACCAGCTATACACCTGTCTCTAACCAACTAAAGACCAGTCTCTAACCAGCTACAGACCTGTCTCTAACCAACTAAAGACCTGTCTCTAACCAGCTACAGACCTGTCTCTAACCAACTAAAGACCTGTCTCTAACCAACTAAAGACCTGTCTCTAACCAGCTACAGACCTGTCTCTAACCAACTAAAGACCTGTCTCTAACCAACTAAAGACCTGTCTCTAACCAGCTATAGACCTGTCTCTAACCAGCTAAAGACCTGTCTCTAACCAGCTACAGACCTGTCTCTAACCAACTAAAGAGCTGTCTTATAACCAGCTATAGACCTGTCTCTAACCAGCTATAGACCTGTCTCTAACCAACTAAAGACCTGTCTCTAACCAGCTACAGACCTGTCTCTAACCAGCTACAGACCTGTCTCTAACCAGCTACAGACATGTCTCTAACCAGCTATAGACCTGTCTCTAACCAACTAAAGACCTGTCTCTAACCAACTAAAGACCTGTCTCTAACCAACTAAAGACATGTCACTAACCAGCTATAGACCTGTCTCTAACCAGCTATAGACCTGTCTCTAACCAGCTACAGACATGTCTCTAACCAACTAAAGACCTGTCTCTAACCAGCTACAGACCTGTCTCTAACCAACTAAAGACCTGTCTCTAACCAGCTATACACCTGTCTCTAACCAACTAAAGACCTGTCTCTAACCAGCTACAGACCTGTCTCTAACCAACTAAAGACCTGTCTTATAACCAGCTATAGACCTGTCTCTAACCAGCTATAGACCTGTCTCTAACCAGCAACAGACCTGTCTCTAACCAGGTACAGACCTGTCTCTAACCAACTAAAGACCTGTCTTATAACCAGCTATAGACCTGTCTCTAACCAGCTATAGACCTGTCTCTAACCAACTAAAGACCTGTCTCTAACCAGCTACAGACCTGTCTCTAACCAGCTACAGACCTGTCTCTAACCAGCTATAGACCTGTCTCTAACCAACTAAAGACCTGTCTCTAACCAACTAAAGACCTGTCTCTAACCAGCTAAAGACCTGTCTCTAACCAGCTACAGACATGTCTCTAACCAGCTATAGACCTGTCTCTAACCAGCTATAGACCTGTCTCTAACCAGCTACAGACATGTCTCTAACCAACTAAAGACCTGTCTCTAACCAGCTACAGACCTGTCTCTAACCAACTAAAGACCTGTCTCTAACCAGCTATACACCTGTCTCTAACCAACTAAAGACCTGTCTCTAACCAGCTAAAGACCTGTCCCTAACTAACTAAAGACCTGTCTCTAACCAACTAAAGACCTGTCTCTAACCAGCTACAGACCTGTCTCTAACCAACTAAAGACCTGTCTCTAACCAACTAAAGACCTGTCTCTAACCAGCTACAGACCGGTCTCCAACCAACTAAAGACCTGTCTCTAACCAGCTATAGACCTGTCTCTAACCAGCTACAGACCTGTCTCTAACCAACTAAAGACCTGTCTCTAACCAGCTACAGACCTGTCTCTAACCAGCTATAGACCTGTCTCTAACCAGCTACTGACATGTCTCTAACCAGCTATAGACCTGTCTCTAACCAACTAAAGACCTGTCTCTAACCAGCTACAGACCTGTCTCTAACCAACTAAAGACCTGTCTCTAACCAACTAAAGACCTGTCTCTAACCAGCTACAGACCTGTCTCTAACCAACTAAAGACCTGTCTCTAACCAACTAAAGACCTGTCTCTAACCAGCTACAGACCGGTCTCCAACCAACTAAAGACCTGTCTCTAACCAGCTATAGACCTGTCTCTAACCAGCTACAGACCTGTCTCTAACCAACTAAAGACCTGTCTCTAACCAGCTACAGACCTGTCTCTAACCAACTAAAGACCTGTCTTATAACCAGCTATAGACCTGTCTCTAACCAGCTATAGACCTGTCTCTAACCAACTAAAGACCTGTCTCTAACCAGCTACAGACCTGTCTCTAACCAACTAAAGACCTGTCTCTAACCAGCTACAGACCTGTCTCTAACCAGCTATAGACCTGTCTCTAACCAGCTACAGACATGTCTCTAACCAGCTATAGACCTGTCTCTAACCAGCTAAAGACCTGTCTCTAACCAGCTACAGACCTGTCTCTAACCAACTAAAGACCTGTCTCTAACCAACTAAAGACCTGTCTCTAACCAGCTATACACCTGTCTCTAACCAACTAAAGACCTGTCTCTAACCAGCTACAGACCTGTCTCTAACCAACTAAAGACCTGTCTCTAACCAGCTACAGACCTGTCTCTAACCAACTAAAGACCTGTCTCTAACCAGCTACAGACCTGTCTCTAACCAGCTATAGACCTGTCTCTAACCAGCTAAAGACCTGTCTCTAACCAGCTACAGACCTGTCTCTAACCAACTAAACAGCTGTCTTATAACCAGCTATAGACCTGTCTCTAACCAGCTATAGACCTGTCTCTAACCAACTAAAGACCTGTCTCTAACCAGCTACAGACCTGTCTCTAACCAGCTACAGACCTGTCTCTAACCAGCTACAGACATGTCTCTAACCAGCTATAGACCTGTCTCTAACCAACTAAAGACCTGTCTCTAACCAACTAAAGACCTGTCTCTAACCAACTAAAGACATGTCACTAACCAGCTATAGACCTGTCTCTAACCAGCTATAGACCTGTCTCTAACCAGCTACAGACATGTCTCTAACCAACTAAAGACCTGTCTCTAACCAGCTACAGACCTGTCTCTAACCAACTAAAGACCTGTCTCTAACCAGCTATACACCTGTCTCTAACCAACTAAAGACCTGTCTCTAACCAGCTACAGACCTGTCTCTAACCAACTAAAGACCTGTCTTATAACCAGCTATAGACCTGTCTCTAACCAGCTATAGACCTGTCTCTAACCAACTAAAGACCTGTCTCTAACCAGGTACAGACCTGTCTCTAACCAACTAAAGACCTGTCTTATAACCAGCTATAGACCTGTCTCTAACCAGCTATAGACCTGTCTCTAACCAACTAAAGACCTGTCTCTAACCAGCTACAGACCTGTCTCTAACCAGCTACAGACCTGTCTCTAACCAGCTATAGACCTGTCTCTAACCAACTAAAGACCTGTCTCTAACCAACTAAAGACCTGTCTCTAACCAGCTAAAGACCTGTCTCTAACCAGCTACAGACATGTCTCTAACCAGCTATAGACCTGTCTCTAACCAGCTATAGACCTGTCTCTAACCAGCTACAGACATGTCTCTAACCAACTAAAGACCTGTCTCTAACCAGCTACAGACCTGTCTCTAACCAACTAAAGACCTGTCTCTAACCAGCTATACACCTGTCTCTAACCAACTAAAGACCTGTCTCTAACCAGCTACAGACCTGTCCCTAACTAACTAAAGACCTGTCTCTAACCAACTAAAGACCTGTCTCTAACCAGCTACAGACCTGTCTCTAACCAACTAAAGACCTGTCTCTAACCAACTAAAGACCTGTCTCTAACCAGCTACAGACCGGTCTCCAACCAACTAAAGACCTGTCTCTAACCAGCTATAGACCTGTCTCTAACCAGCTACAGACCTGTCTCTAACCAACTAAAGACCTGTCTCTAACCAGCTACAGACCTGTCTCTAACCAGCTATAGACCTGTCTCTAACCAGCTACTGACATGTCTCTAACCAGCTATAGACCTGTCTCTAACCAACTAAAGACCTGTCTCTAACCAGCTACAGACCTGTCTCTAACCAACTAAAGACCTGTCTCTAACCAACTAAAGACCTGTCTCTAACCAGCTACAGACCTGTCTCTAACCAACTAAAGACCTGTCTCTAACCAACTAAAGACCTGTCTCTAACCAGCTACAGACCTGTCTCCAACCAACTAAAGACCTGTCTCTAACCAGCTATAGACCTGTCTCTAACCAGCTACAGACCTGTCTCTAACCAACTAAAGACCTGTCTCTAACCAGCTACAGACCTGTCTCTAACCAACTAAAGACCTGTCTTATAACCAGCTATAGACCTGTCTCTAACCAGCTATAGACCTGTCTCTAACCAACTAAAGACCTGTCTCTAACCAGCTACAGACCTGTCTCTAACCAGCTACAGACCGGTCTCCAACCAACTAAAGACCTGTCTCTAACCAGCTATAGACCTGTCTCTAACCAGCTACAGACATGTCTCTAACCAGCTATAGACCTGTCTCTAACCAGCTACAGACCTGTCTCTAACCAACTAAAGACCTGTCTCTAACCAGCTACAGACCTGTCTCTAACCAACTAAAGACCTGTCTTATAACCAGCTACAGACTTGTCTCTAACCAGCTATAGACCTGTCTCTAACCAGCTATAGACCTGTCTCTAACCAGCTATAGACCTGTCTCTAACCAGCTACAGACCTGTCTCTAACCAACTAAAGACCTGTCTTATAACCAGCTATAGACCTGTCTCTAACCAGCTATAGACCTGTCTCTAACCAACTAAAGACCTGTCTCTAACCAGCTACAGACCTGTCTCTAACCAGCTACAGACCGGTCTCCAACCAACTAAAGACCTGTCTCTAACCAGCTATAGACCTGTCTCTAACCAGCTACAGACCTGTCTCTAACCAGCTATAGACCTGTCTCTAACCAGCTACTGACATGTCTCTAACCAGCTATAGACCTGTCTCTAACCAACTAAAGACCTGTCTCTAACCAACTAAAGACCTGTCTCTAACCAGCTACAGACCTGTCTCTAACCAGCTACAGACATGTCTCTAACCAACTAAAGACCTGTCTTATAACCAGCTATAGACCTGTCTCTAACCAGCTATAGACCTGTCTCTAACCAACTAAAGACCTGTCTCTAACCAGCTACAGACCTGTCTCTAACCAGCTACAGACCTGTCTCTAACCAGCTACAGACATGTCTCTAACCAATTATAGACCTGTCTCTAACCAGCTATAGACCTGTCTCTAACCAACTAAAGACCTGTCTCTAACCAACTAAAGACCTGTCTCTAACCAGCTACAGACCTGTCTCTAACCAGCTACAGACCTGTCTCTAACCTCTCGTTTATATCCAAGATAATTGAGAAAGTTGTTTTCAATCAGCTTCATGACTTCTTAAATGAAAGTGGAAATCTTGATAAATTCCAGTCAGGGTTTTGACCTCATCACAGACCTGAAACAGTTCTGGTTAAAGTTTTACATGACATCAGTCTGAGTACAGATTCTGGTCCAGTGTCAGTCCTGGTTCTGCTGGATCTTAGTGCTGCATCCAATACTGTGGATCACAGAATTCTGTTGGAAAACTGGGCTGTACTTTCTGGACTGGTCCTTAACTGGTTCAGGTCCTGTTTAGAAGGTCAGAGTTATTTAGTTAAAATTGACAGGTATGAATCTGAGCGAGTGGCCGTGACTTGCGGAGTACCTCAGGGGTCAGTCCTTGGACCTCTTCTGTTCAACTTGTGTCTCTGCTCCCTTTGGGTCAAATAATACAGAACTTCAACATCAATTATCACAGTTATGCAGACGACACGCAGCTTTATGTGTCTTTGTCACCAGAAGACCACAGTCCAATAGACTTACTGTGTTTGGAGCAAGTAAACACCTGGATGAGAGAGAATTTCCTTCAATTAAATGCAGACAAAACTGAGATTATTCTGTTTGGTAGCAAAGAGAAGAGGGTGGGCATTGGGAAACACTTGGAGACTCAAGCTCTAAAAACCACCAATCAAGTCTGTAACCTTGGAGTGTTGATAGACTCAGATCTGACTTTCAGCAGCCACATAAAAGCTTCACTAAGAAACTTTTTACCATCAGAAACATCAACAGAATTAAAAGTTTAGTCTCCCAGAAAGATCAGGAGAAACTCATCCATGCATTCATCTCCAGCAGACTGGATTACTGTAATGGTCTTTTAACAGTGCTTCCTAAAAAGAGCATTAAACATCTGCAGCTCATCCAGAATGCGGCTGCTAGAGCTTTAACAAGAACTAAGAGGTCTGAACACATCACACCAGTTTTAAAATCTTTACACTGGCTTCCAATTCACCACAGCATAGATTTCAAAACCCTGCTGATTGCTTTCAAATCCCAGAATGATTCTGGACCAGAATAAATCTGTGATATGTTCAGAGAATATAAACCAAGCAGAGCTCTTTGATCCAAAGACGCTGGTCAATGACTCCAGACCAGAGTCCAAACCATAGAGGGGGGCAATTCAGTTTCAGTTTAATTCAACTTTATTTATATTGCGTCAAATCACAGCAATGCCATCTCAAGACGCTTTGCAGACAGAGGGGAAAACATAATGAAGGCCAATTCATAACAGCCTATATAAGGAAACCAACAGATTGAGTTGAGTCCAACTCAATCTCCCATCCTGAGCAAGCACACTGGCGACAGTGGGAAGGAAAAAACTCCCCTTTAACAGGAAGAAAACCTCCGGCAGAACCCGGCTCAGGGAGGGCAGCCATCTGCCTCGACTGGTTGGGGTGGAGAGGACAGGAAAGACAGATCAACATGTACAACTGCACTTATTCAGGAAGACCTGCGGAAAAAAGGAGAAATAAGTTAGAGACGGCAATATTGGCATATATTTATACATTAATATATTAGAGAAAAAGAGCGAGGTACTTCTCAGTGCATCAGGTAACATCCCCATTGCTACATAAGTAATGGATGGCTAGACTACCCATAACTATAAGAGCAATGAGCAGAACCTGGACAGTTGGGTCCCGTACATACAGACTCCAACTCAGGAGATACTCATATCCTAACTATAAGGATCATAGAAAAGGAAGGTTTTCAGCTTGATCTACCTACGCCTACACCCCCACAGCTCCAGCATTTTCACTGCGAAACAGTGCCAAGTGATTGAGCTTCGTGGGAGAGGTTTACTACCCCTGCAAGTTATAAAATCTGTTCATTTGTCATTTATCAAAAAGCAGGAGCAGCCAGCGCATGTCGGAGCACCGTCACATCGCAGTCACAGTGCAGCAACAGCGCAGAACCTGTTTTCATCAGGTTCAACATGGGGCGAGCTTTCCCCAGCTAGAAGGAGCTCAGAAAGGAGAAAGAATTTTAAAGCTTTATTCTCCACAAATATGTCAACTGTACTATTAAATTATCCTATAGCAAAATTTTTTCATTGGATTATGGTAGACTTTTGGTAGAGGTTTGATTGTTGCTAAACAGCATAAAAGATGGCTTTTGTCACAGTAAATGCAGCAAATTTAGCCTTTGCATCAGTTTTTAGTTCAGCTTTTAGTCCAGCTTTTAACCTGATATTTAGTCTGACTTTTATTCTGACCTTTAGTTCAGTTTTTAGTCCAGCTCTTAGTCCGGTTTTTAATCTGTTTTTTTTAGTCCAGATTTTAGTCTGAACTTTAGTCCGGCCTTTAGTCCAGCTTTTAGTCTGACTTTTAGTCCTGCTTTTTGTATAGTTTTTAATTCAGCTTTTAGTCGATCTTTTTTGTTCGGATTTTAGTTCAGCTTTTAATCTGACCTTAAGTCGGACGTTTATTCTGACCTTTAGTTCATCTTTTAGTCCAATTTCAGTTTGGCTTTTCGTTCTACTTTCCGTTTTGCATTTAGTCCGGCTTTAAGTCCATCTTTTAGTCTGACTTCAGTTTACCTTTAGTCTGAATTTTAGTCTGAGTTTTAGCCCGACTCTTTGTTTGACTTCTAGTCCAGCTTTGATTCTGGCTTTTTGTCTAGTTTTTAGTCCGGCTATTAGTTCAGCTCTCATGTTGGCTTTTGGTCCGGCTTTTCGTTTAAACTGACGATGTTGACCATGAAAATGATAGTTTAAACATTTCCTTTAGCTCTATTCTAAACTCAGTTGGGTTTTCACAAAATGTCCATGGAGCCACTCACTCTCATGGTCATACTCTTGATCTGGTTCTAACATCTGGTATTGAGACTGATAAGCTCAAAGTATTTCCTCAAAACCCTGTCTTGTCCGATCACTTCTTATTAACCTTTGAATTCACTTTATTTGATTACTCACTGACCAAAAATAAATTCTACTATAGTAGATGTTTATCAGACAATAATATTACAAAATTTAAACAATCAGTTGAATCAATTTTTTCCCCTCTACCATGTGTTAGCATAACCGAGAGTCCCCCTTTAAGCCTTACTCCTGCTCAGATTGATCAACATGCTGATACTATAACAGCTTCAATGCGTACAACCTTGGATAATGTTGCTCCCCTAAAGAAGAAGAAATTAGGTAAGATTATGAAGGCTCCCTGGTTTAATTCCCAGCTTCGAGCTCTAAAACAGGCGTCAAGGCGGGTTAGGGTTAGTGGAATAGTTCTTAGTTAGTGGAATGGTTCTTGTTCTAACCCAGTCAGGCTTTTAGTCCGACTTTAGTCTGATATTTAGTCCCTGATTTTTGTCCAGCCTTTAGTCTGACTTTTAGACCGACTTTTACTTAAGCTTTTAGTCCAGTTTTTAGTCTGGCTTTTAGTCCAGCTTTTAGTCTAGCTTTTAGTCCAGTTTTTAGTCTAGCTTTTAGTCCAGCTTTTAGTCTGGCTTTTAGTCCAGTTTTTAGTCTAGCTTTTAGTCCAGTTTTTAGTCTAGCTTTTAGTCCAGTTTTTAGTCCGGCTTTTAGTCCAGCTTTTAGTCTAGCTTTTAGTCCAGTTTTTAGTCTAGCTTTTAGTCCAGTTTTTAGTCTAGCTTTTAGTCCAGTTTTTAGTCTAGCTTTTAGTCCAGTTTTTAGTCTAGCTTTTAGTCCAGTTTTTAGTCCGGCTTTTAGTCCAGCTTTTAGTCTAGCTTTTAGTCCAGTTTTTAGTCTGGCTTTTAGTCCAGCTTTTAGTCTAGCTTTTAGTCCAGTTTTTAGTCTAGCTTTTAGTCCAGCTTTTAGTCTGGCTTTTAGTCCAGTTTTTAGTCTAGCTTTTAGTCCAGTTTTTAGTCTAGCTTTTAGTCCAGTTTTTAGTCCGGATATTAGTCCAGCTTTTAGTCTGGCTTTTAGTCCAGCTTTTAGTCTAGCTTTTAGTCCAGTTTTTAGTCTAGCTTTTAGTCCAGCTTTTAGTCTAGCTTTTAGTCCAGTTTTTAGTCTAGCTTTTAGTCCAGCTTTTAGTCTGGCTTTTAGTCCAGCTTTTAGTCTAGCTTTTAGTCCAGTTTTTAGTCTAGCTTTTAGTCCAGCTTTTAGTCCAGCTTTTAGTCTAGCTTTTAGTCCAGTTTTTAGTCTAGCTTTTAGTCCAGTTTTTAGTCTAGCTTTTAGTCCAGCTTTTAGTCTGGCTTTTAGTCCAGCTTTTAGCCTGATTTTTAGTCTGACTTTTTGTCCAACTTTTAGTCCAGATTTTAGTCTCGCTTTTAGTCTAACTTTTTCTCTGGCTTTTAGTTCAGCTTTTAATCCATCTTTTAGTCTGCAATTTCAGTCTGACTTTTACTTTTAGTCTGACTGTTAGTTTGAGTTTAAACCCAGCTCATAGTTTGACTTCTAGTCCAGCTTTTAGTCTGGTTTATGGTCCGACTTTTAGTTCACCTTCTGATCCAGCTTTTAGTCTGACTGAGTTTTAGTCAAGTGTTTAGTCCAGCTTTTAGTTTGATTCTTTGTCCAGGCTTTAGTCTGACTTTTAAACCCAGTTTTAGTTCAGGTTTTAGTCCAGCTTTTAGTCTGGTTTTTAGTCCAGTTTTTAGTCCAGCTTTTAGTTCAGGTTTTGGCCTGATTTTTAGTCTGACTTTATGTCCAACTTTCAGTCCAGATTTTAGTCTGACTTTTAGTCTGGCTTTTAGTATGGATTTCAGTCCGGCTTTTAGTCTAACGTTAGTCTGACTTTTGGTCCAGCCTTGAGTCCAGCTCTTAGTTCAGTTTTTTTTCCATTATTCATGGCATTTAACTGTCTCTTCTTTCTCCAGCAGCTGCTCAGCCTCCCGCCACGCTGACTGCAGACATGTTGGCTTCCTGTTTTACTGAAAAGGTTGCTACCATCAGGAATCACTTCTCTGAGCCTGACCAGCTCAGTCCACCACATCCAGCTAGTGGTGCTTCATTTTGCTCCTTCCGCACTCTGAATGAGAATGAAGTCCTAAAGCTTCTACAAAACTCTAAAGCCACTAGCTGTCCTCTGGATCCGGTCCCTACCGACATCCTGCAGAGCATTTTACCTCCAATCAATCTGCAGTGACCCATATTATCATCTCCTCTCTGGAATCCGCTGTCTTTCCCTCTGTCTTCCAGCAAGCTCGGGTCACCCCGCTGCTGAAGAAACCCACACTCAACCCAGTCCAGGTTGGAAACTACCGGCTGGTCCCACTGGTGCCGTTCATGTCCACACTACTGGAGCGGGTCGTCTTCAGTCTCCCAGTTCCTCCATGATAGAAACCAGTTAGATCCACATCAGTCTGGCTTTAGGCGAGGTCATTCCACTGGAACTGCTCTCCTGTCTGTTACCGATTCCCTCCGGCTGGACCAGATCCACTGGTCAGTCCTCAGTCCTGGTCCTGCTGGACCAGATCCACTGGTCAGTCCTCAATCCTGCTGGACCAGATCCACTGGTCAGTCCTCAGTCCTGCTGGACCAGATCCACTGGTCAGTCCTCAATCCTGATCCTGCTGGACCAGATCCACTGGTCAGTCCTCAGTCCTGCTGGACCAGATCCACTGGTCAGTCCTCAGTCCTGCTGGACCAGATCCACTGGTCAGTCCTCAATCCTGATCCTGCTGGACCAGATCCACTGGTCAGTCCTCAGTCCTGCTGGACCAGATCCACTGGTCAGTCCTCAGTCCTGCTGGACCAGATCCACTGGTCAGTCCTCAATCCTGATCCTGCTGGACCAGATCCACTGGTCAGTCCTGGTCCTGCTGGACCAGATCCACTGGTCAGTCCTCAATCCTGATCCTGCTGGACCAGATCCACCGGTCAGTCCTGGTCCTGCTGGACCAGATCCACTGGTCAGTCCTCAGTCCTGGTCCTGCTGGACCAGATCCACTGGTCAGTCCTCAGTCCTGCTGGACCAGATCCACTGGTCAGTCCTCAATCCTGATCCTGCTGGACCAGATCCACTAGTCAGTCCTCAGTCCTGGTCCTGCTGGACCAGATCCACTGGTCAGTCCTCAGTCCTGCTGGACCAGATCCACTGGTCAGTCCTCAGTCCTGCTAGACCAGATCCACTGGTAAGTCCTCAATCCTGATCCTGCTGGACCAGATCCACTGGTCAGTCCTCAGTCCTGCTGGACCAGATCCACTGGTCAGTCCTCAATCCTGATCCTGCTGGACCAGATCCACTGGTCAGTCCTGGTCCTGCTGGACCAGATCCACTGGTCAGTCCTCAGTCCTGCTGGACCAGATCCACTGGTCAGTCCTCAATCCTGATCCTGCTGGACCAGATCCACTAGTCAGTCCTCAGTCCTGGTCCTGCTGGACCAGATCCACTGGTCAGTCCTCAGTCCTGCTGGACCAGATCCACTGGTCAGTCCTCAGTCCTGCTGGACCAGATCCACTGGTAAGTCCTCAATCCTGATCCTGCTGGACCAGATCCACTGGTCAGTCCTCAGTCCTGATCCTGCTGGACAAGATCCACCGGTCAGTCCTGGTCCTGCTGGACCAGATCCACTGGTCAGTCCTCAGTCCTGGTCCTGCTGGACCAGATCCACTGGTCAGTCCTCAGTCCTGCTGGACCAGATCCACTGGTCAGTCCTCAGTCCTGCTGGACCAGATCCACTGGTCAGTCCTCAATCCTGATCCTGCTGGACCAGATCCACTGGTCAGTCCTCAGTCCTGATCCTGCTGGACCAGATCCACTGGTCAGTCCTCAATCCTGATCCTGCTGGACCAGATCCACCGGTCAGTCCTGGTCCTGCTGGACCAGATCCACTGGTCAGTCCTCAGTCCTCGTCCTCCTGGACCAGATCCACTAGTCAGTCCTCAGTCCTGGTCCTGCTGGACCAGATCCACTGGTCAGTCCTCAGTCCTGGTCCTGCTGGACCAGATCCACTGGTCAGTCCTCAGTCCTGCTGGACCAGATCCACTGGTCAGTCCTCAGTCCTGCTGGACCAGATCCACTGGTCAGTCCTCAATCCTGATCCTGCTGGACCAGATCCACCGGTCAGTCCTGATCCTGCTGGACCAGATCCACTGGTCAGTCCTCAGTCCTGATCCTGCTGGACCAGATCCACTGGTCAGTCCTCAGTCCTGCTGGACAAGGTCCACTGGTCAGTCCTCAGTCCTGATCCTGCTGGACCAGATCCACTGGTCAGTCCTCAGTCCTGATCCTGCTGGACCAGATCCACCGGTCAGTCCTGGTCCTGCTGGACCAGAACCACTGGTCAGTCCTCAGTCCTCGTCCTCCTGGACCAGATCCACTGGTCAGTCCTCAGTCCTGGTCCTGCTGGACCAGATCCACTGGTCAGTCCTCAGTCCTGCTGGACCAGATCCACTGGTCAGTCCTCAATCCTGATCCTGCTGGACCAGATCCACTGGTCAGTCCTCAATCCTGATCCTGCTGGACCAGATCCACCGGTCAGTCCTGGTCCTGCTGGACCAGATCCACTGGTCAGTCCTCAGTCCTGATCCTGCTGGACCAGATCCACTGGTCAGTCCTCAGTCCTGCTGGACCAGATCCACTGGTCAGTCCTCAATCCTGATCCTGCTGGACCAGATCCACTGGTCAGTCCTCAATCCTGATCCTGCTGGACCAGAGCCACCGGTCAGTCCTGGTCCTGCTGGACCAGATCCACTGGTCAGTCCTCAGTCCTGGTCCTGCTGGACCAGACCCACTGGTCAGTCCTCAGTCCTGCTGGACCAGATCCACTGGTCAGTCCTCAGTCCTGGTCCTGCTGGACCAGATCCACTGGTCAGTCCTCAGTCCTGCTGGACCAGATCCACTGGTCAGTCCTCAGTCCTGCTGGACCAGATCCACTGGTCAGTCCTCAGTCCTGCTGGACCAGATCCACTGGTCAGTCCTCAATCCTGATCCTGCTGGGCCAGATCCACTGGTCAGTCCTCAGTCCTGATCCTGCTGGACCGGATCCACTGGTCAGTCCTCAGTCCTCGTCCTCCTGGACCAGATCCACTGGTCAGTCCTCAGTCCTGGTCCTGCTGGACCAGATCCACTGGTCAGTCCTGGTCCTGCTGGACCAGATCCACTGGTCAGTCCTCAGTCCTGCTGGACCAGATCCACTGGTCAGTCCTCAATCCTGATCCTGCTGGACCAGATCCACTAGTCAGTCCTCAGTCCTGGTCCTGCTGGACCAGATCCACTGGTCAGTCCTCAGTCCTGCTGGACCAGATCCACTGGTCAGTCCTCAGTCCTGCTGGACCAGATCCACTGGTAAGTCCTCAATCCTGATCCTGCTGGACCAGATCCACTGGTCAGTCCTCAGTCCTGATCCTGCTGGACAAGATCCACCGGTCAGTCCTGGTCCTGCTGGACCAGATCCACTGGTCAGTCCTCAGTCCTGGTCCTGCTGGACCAGATCCACTGGTCAGTCCTCAGTCCTGCTGGACCAGATCCACTGGTCAGTCCTCAGTCCTGCTGGACCAGATCCACTGGTCAGTCCTCAATCCTGATCCTGCTGGACCAGATCCACTGGTCAGTCCTCAGTCCTGATCCTGCTGGACCAGATCCACTGGTCAGTCCTCAATCCTGATCCTGCTGGACCAGATCCACCGGTCAGTCCTGGTCCTGCTGGACCAGATCCACTGGTCAGTCCGCAGTCCTGATCCTGCTGGACCAGATCCACTGGTCAGTCCTCAGTCCTGCTGGACAAGGTCCACTGGTCAGTCCTCAGTCCTGATCCTGCTGGACCAGATCCACTGGTCAGTCCTCAGTCCTGATCCTGCTGGACCAGATCCACCGGTCAGTCCTGGTCCTGCTGGACCAGATCCACTGGTCAGTCCTCAGTCCTCGTCCTCCTGGACCAGATCCACTGGTCAGTCCTCAGTCCTGGTCCTGCTGGACCAGATCCACTGGTCAGTCCTCAGTCCTGCTGGACCAGATCCACTGGTCAGTCCTCAGTCCTGCTGGACCAGATCCACTGGTCAGTCCTCAATCCTGATCCTGCTGGACCAGATCCACTGGTCAGTCCTCAATCCTGATCCTGCTGGACCAGATCCACCGGTCAGTCCTGGTCCTGCTGGACCAGATCCACTGGTCAGTCCTCAGTCCTGATCCTGCTGGACCAGATCCACTGGTCAGTCCTCAGTCCTGCTGGACCAGATCCACCGGTCAGTCCTGGTCCTGCTGGACCAGAACCACTGGTCAGTCCTCAGTCCTCGTCCTCCTGGACCAGATCCACTGGTCAGTCCTCAGTCCTGGTCCTGCTGGACCAGATCCACTGGTCAGTCCTCAGTCCTGCTGGACCAGATCCACTGGTCAGTCCTCAGTCCTGCTGGACCAGATCCACTGGTCAGTCCTCAATCCTGATCCTGCTGGACCAGATCCACTGGTCAGTCCTCAATCCTGATCCTGCTGGACCAGATCCACCGGTCAGTCCTGGTCCTGCTGGACCAGATCCACTGGTCAGTCCTCAGTCCTGATCCTGCTGGACCAGATCCACTGGTCAGTCCTCAGTCCTGCTGGACCAGATCCACTGGTCAGTCCTCAATCCTGATCCTGCTGGACCAGATCCACTGGTCAGTCCTCAATCCTGATCCTGCTGGACCAGAGCCACCGGTCAGTCCTGGTCCTGCTGGACCAGATCCACTGGTCAGTCCTCAGTCCTGGTCCTGCTGGACCAGACCCACTGGTCAGTCCTCAGTCCTGCTGGACCAGATCCACTGGTCAGTCCTCAGTCCTGGTCCTGCTGGACCAGATCCACTGGTCAGTCCTCAGTCCTGCTGGACCAGATCCACTGGTCAGTCCTCAGTCCTGCTGGACCAGATCCACTGGTCAGTCCTCAGTCCTGCTGGACCAGATCCACTGGTCAGTCCTCAATCCTGATCCTGCTGGGCCAGATCCACTGGTCAGTCCTCAGTCCTGATCCTGCTGGACCGGATCCACTGGTCAGTCCTCAGTCCTCGTCCTCCTGGACCAGATCCACTGGTCAGTCCTCAGTCCTGGTCCTGCTGGACCAGATCCACTGGTCAGTCCTGGTCCTGCTGGACCAGATCCACTGGTCAGTCCTCAGTCCTGCTGGACCAGATCCACTGGTCAGTCCTCAATCCTGATCCTGCTGGACCAGATCCACTAGTCAGTCCTCAGTCCTGGTCCTGCTGGACCAGATCCACTGGTCAGTCCTCAGTCCTGCTGGACCAGATCCACTGGTCAGTCCTCAGTCCTGCTGGACCAGATCCACTGGTAAGTCCTCAATCCTGATCCTGCTGGACCAGATCCACTGGTCAGTCCTCAGTCCTGATCCTGCTGGACAAGATCCACCGGTCAGTCCTGGTCCTGCTGGACCAGATCCACTGGTCAGTCCTCAGTCCTGGTCCTGCTGGACCAGATCCACTGGTCAGTCCTCAGTCCTGCTGGACCAGATCCACTGGTCAGTCCTCAGTCCTGCTGGACCAGATCCACTGGTCAGTCCTCAATCCTGATCCTGCTGGACCAGATCCACTGGTCAGTCCTCAGTCCTGATCCTGCTGGACCAGATCCACTGGTCAGTCCTCAATCCTGATCCTGCTGGACCAGATCCACCGGTCAGTCCTGGTCCTGCTGGACCAGATCCACTGGTCAGTCCTCAGTCCTCGTCCTCCTGGACCAGATCCACTAGTCAGTCCTCAGTCCTGGTCCTGCTGGACCAGATCCACTGGTCAGTCCTCAGTCCTGGTCCTGCTGGACCAGATCCACTGGTCAGTCCTCAGTCCTGCTGGACCAGATCCACTGGTCAGTCCTCAGTCCTGCTGGACCAGATCCACTGGTCAGTCCTCAATCCTGATCCTGCTGGACCAGATCCACCGGTCAGTCCTGATCCTGCTGGACCAGATCCACTGGTCAGTCCTCAGTCCTGATCCTGCTGGACCAGATCCACTGGTCAGTCCTCAGTCCTGCTGGACAAGGTCCACTGGTCAGTCCTCAGTCCTGATCCTGCTGGACCAGATCCACTGGTCAGTCCTCAGTCCTGATCCTGCTGGACCAGATCCACCGGTCAGTCCTGGTCCTGCTGGACCAGATCCACTGGTCAGTCCTCAGTCCTCGTCCTCCTGGACCAGATCCACTGGTCAGTCCTCAGTCCTGGTCCTGCTGGACCAGATCCACTGGTCAGTCCTCAGTCCTGCTGGACCAGATCCACTGGTCAGTCCTCAGTCCTGCTGGACCAGATCCACTGGTCAGTCCTCAATCCTGATCCTGCTGGACCAGATCCACTGGTCAGTCCTCAATCCTGATCCTGCTGGACCAGATCCACCGGTCAGTCCTGGTCCTGCTGGACCAGATCCACTGGTCAGTCCTCAGTCCTGATCCTGCTGGACCAGATCCACTGGTCAGTCCTCAGTCCTGCTGGACCAGATCCACTGGTCAGTCCTCAATCCTGATCCTGCTGGACCAGATCCACTGGTCAGTCCTCAATCCTGATCCTGCTGGACCAGAGCCACCGGTCAGTCCTGGTCCTGCTGGACCAGATCCACTGGTCAGTCCTCAGTCCTGGTCCTGCTGGACCAGACCCACTGGTCAGTCCTCAGTCCTGCTGGACCAGATCCACTGGTCAGTCCTCAGTCCTGGTCCTGCTGGACCAGATCCACTGGTCAGTCCTCAGTCCTGCTGGACCAGATCCACTGGTCAGTCCTCAGTCCTGCTGGACCAGATCCACTGGTCAGTCCTCAATCCTGATCCTGCTGGACCAGATCCACTGGTCAGTCCTGGTCCTGCTGGACCAGATCCACTGGTCAGTCCTCAATCCTGATCCTGCTGGACCAGATCCACCGGTCAGTCCTGGTCCTGCTGGACGAGATCCACTGGTCAGTCCTCAGTCCTGGTCTTGCTGGACCAGATCCACTGGTCAGTCCTCAGTCCTGCTGGACCAGATCCACTGGTCAGTCCTCCATCCTGATCCTGCTGGACCAGATCCACTGGTCAGTCCTCAGTCCTGGTCCTGCTGGACCAGATCCACTGGTCAGTCCTCAGTCCTGCTGGACCAGATCCACTGGTCAGTCCTCAATCCTGATCCTGCTGGACCAGATCCACTGGTCAGTCCTCAATCCTGATCCTGCTGGACCAGATCCACCGGTCAGTCCTGGTCCTGCTGGACCAGATCCACTGGTCAGTCCTCAGTCCTGGTCCTGCTGGACCAGATCCACTGGTCAGTCCTCAGTCCTGCTGGACCAGATCCACTGGTCAGTCCTCAATCCTGATCCTGCTGGGCCAGATCCACTGGTCAGTCCTCAGTCCTGATCCTGCTGGACCGGATCCACTGGTCAGTCCTCAGTCCTCGTCCTCCTGGACCAGATCCACTAGTCAGTCCTCAGTCCTGGTCCTGCTGGACCAGATCCACTGGTCAGTCCTCAGTCCTGGTCCTGCTGGACCAGATCCACTGGTCAGTCCTCAGTCCTGCTGGACCAGATCCACTGGTCAGTCCTCAGTCCTGATCCTGCTGGACCTGATCCACTGGTCAGTCCTCAATCCTGACCCTGCTGGACCAGATCCACCGGTCAGTCCTGGTCCTGCTGGACCAGATCCAATGGTCAGTCCTCAGTCCTGGTCCTGCTTGACCAGATCCACTGGTCAGTCCTCAGTCCTGATCCTGCTGGACCAGATCCACTGGTCAGTCCTCAGTCCTGCTGGACCAGATCCACTGGTCAGTCCTCAATCCTGATCCTGCTGGACCAGATCCACTGGTCAGTCCTCAATCCTGATCCTGCTGGACCAGATCCACCGGTCAGTCCTGGTCCTGCTGGACCAGATCCACTGGTCAGTCCTCAGTCCTGGTCCTGCTGGACCAGATCCACTGGTCAGTCCTCAGTCCTGCTGGACCAGATCCACTGGTCAGTCCTCAGTCCTGCTGGACCAGATCCACTGGTCAGTCCTCAGTCCTGGTCCTGCTGGACCAGATCCACTGGTCAGTCCTCAGTCCTGCTGGAACAGATCCACTGGTCAGTCCTCAGTCCTGCTGGACCAGATCCACTGGTCAGTCCTCAATCCTGATCCTGCTGGACCAGATCCACTGGTCAGTCCTCAGTCCTGCTGGACCAGATCCACTGGTCAGTCCTCAGTCCTGCTGGACCAGATCCACTGGTCAGTCCTCAGTCCTGATCCTGCTGGACCAGATCCACTGGTCAGTCCTCAATCCTGATCCTGCTGGACCAGATCCACCGGTCAGTCCTCAGTCCTCGTCCTCCTGGACCAGATCCACTAGTCAGTCCTCAGTCCTGGTCCTGCTGGACCAGATCCACTGGTCAGTCCTCAGTCCTGCTGGACCAGATCCACTGGTCAGTCCTGGTCCTGCTGGACCAGATCCACTGGTCAGTCCTCTGTCCTGCTGGACAAGATCCACTGGTCAGTCCTCAGTCCTGATCCTGCTGGACCAGATCCACTGGTCAGTCCTCAGTCCTGATCCTGCTGGACCAGATCCACTGGTCAGTCCTCAATCCTGATCCTGCTGGACCAGATCCACCGGTCAGTCCTCAGTCCTCGTCCTCCTGGACCAGATCCACTAGTCAGTCCTCAGTCCTGGTCCTGCTGGACCAGATCCACTGGTCAGTCCTCAGTCCTGATCCTGCTGGACCAGATCCACTGGTCAGTTCTCAGTCCTGCTGGACCAGATCCACTGGTCAGTCCTCAGTCCTGCTGGACCAGATCCACTGGTCAGTCCTCAGTCCTGATCCTGCTGGACCAGATCCACTGGTCAGTCCTGGTCCTGCTGGACCAGATCCACTGGTCAGTCCTCAATCCTGATCCTGCTGGACCAGATCCACCGGTCAGTCCTCAGTCCTCGTCCTCCTGGACCAGATCCACTAGTCAGTCCTCAGTCCTGGTCCTGCTGGACCAGATCCACTGGTCAGTCCTCAGTCCTGCTGGACCAGATCCACTGGTCAGTCCTGGTCCTGCTGGACCAGATCCACTGGTCAGTCCTCTGTCCTGCTGGACAAGATCCACTGGTCAGTCCTCAGTCCTGATCCTGCTGGACCAGATCCACTGGTCAGTCCTCAGTCCTGATCCTGCTGGACCAGATCCACTGGTCAGTCCTCAATCCTGATCCTGCTGGACCAGATCCACCGGTCAGTCCTCAGTCCTCGTCCTCCTGGACGAGATCCACTAGTCAGTCCTCAGTCCTGGTCCTGCTGGACCAGATCCACTGGTCAGTCCTCAGTCCTGGTCCTGCTGGACCAGATCCACCGGTCAGTCCTCAGTCCTGCTGGACCAGATCCACTGGTCAGTCCTCAATTCTGATCCTGCTGGACCAGATCCACTGGTCAGTCCTCAATCCTGATCCTGCTGGACCAGATCCACCGGTCAGTCCTGGTCCTGCTGGACCAGATCCACTGGTCAGTCCTGGTCCTGCTGGACCAGATCCACTGGTCAGTCCTCAATCCTGATCCTGCTGGACCAGATCCACCGGTCAGTCCTGGTCCTGCTGGACGAGATCCACTGGTCAGTCCTCAGTCCTGGTCTTGCTGGACCAGATCCACTGGTCAGTCCTCAGTCCTGCTGGACCAGATCCACTGGTCAGTCCTCCATCCTGATCCTGCTGGACCAGATCCACTGGTCAGTCCTCAGTCCTGGTCCTGCTGGACCAGATCCACTGGTCAGTCCTCAGTCCTGCTGGACCAGATCCACTGGTCAGTCCTCAATCCTGATCCTGCTGGACCAGATCCACTGGTCAGTCCTCAATCCTGATCCTGCTGGACCAGATCCACCGGTCAGTCCTGGTCCTGCTGGACCAGATCCACTGGTCAGTCCTCAGTCCTGGTCCTGCTGGACCAGATCCACTGGTCAGTCCTCAGTCCTGCTGGACCAGATCCACTGGTCAGTCCTCAATCCTGATCCTGCTGGGCCAGATCCACTGGTCAGTCCTCAGTCCTGATCCTGCTGGACCGGATCCACTGGTCAGTCCTCAGTCCTCGTCCTCCTGGACCAGATCCACTAGTCAGTCCTCAGTCCAGGTCCTGCTGGACCAGATCCACTGGTCAGTCCTCAGTCCTGGTCCTGCTGGACCAGATCCACTGGTCAGTCCTCAGTCCTGCTGGACCAGATCCACTGGTCAGTCCTCAGTCCTGATCCTGCTGGACCTGATCCACTGGTCAGTCCTCAATCCTGATCCTGCTGGACCAGATCCACCGGTCAGTCCTGGTCCTGCTGGACCAGATCCACTGGTCAGTCCTCAGTCCTGGTCCTGCTGGACCAGATCCACTGGTCAGTCCTCAGTCCTGATCCTGCTGGACCAGATCCACTGGTCAGTCCTCAATCCTGATCCTGCTGGACCAGATCCACTGGTCAGTCCTCAATCCTGATCCTGCTGGACCAGATCCACCGGTCAGTCCTGGTCCTGCTGGACCAGATCCTCTGGTCAGTCCTCAGTCCTGGTCCTGCTGGACCAGATCCACTGGTCAGTCCTCAGTCCTGCTGGACCAGATCCACTGGTCAGTCCTCAGTCCTGCTGGACCAGATCCACTGGTCAGTCCTCAGTCCTGGTCCTGCTGGACCAGATCCACTGGTCAGTCCTCAGTCCTGCTGGAACAGATCCACTGGTCAGTCCTCAGTCCTGCTGGACCAGATCCACTGGTCAGTCCTCAATCCTGATCCTGCTGGACCAGATCCACTGGTCAGTCCTCAGTCCTGCTGGACCAGATCCACTGGTCAGTCCTCAGTCCTGCTGGACCAGATCCACTGGTCAGTCCTCAGTCCTGATCCTGCTGGACCAGATCCACTGGTCAGTCCTGGTCCTGCTGGACCAGATCCACTGGTCAGTCCTCAATCCTGATCCTGCTGGACCAGATCCACTGGTCAGTCCTCAGTCCTCGTCCTCCTGGACCAGATCCACTAGTCAGTCCTCAGTCCTGGTCCTGCTGGACCAGATCCACTGGTCAGTCCTCAGTCCTGCTGGACCAGATCCACTGGTCAGTCCTGGTCCTGCTGGACCAGATCCACTGGTCAGTCCTCTGTCCTGCTGGACAAGATCCACTGGTCAGTCCTCAGTCCTGATCCTGCTGGACCAGATCCACTGGTCAGTCCTCAGTCCTGATCCTGCTGGACCAGATCCACTGGTCAGTCCTCAATCCTGATCCTGCTGGACCAGATCCACCGGTCAGTCCTCAGTCCTCGTCCTCCTGGACCAGATCCACTAGTCAGTCCTCAGTCCTGGTCCTGCTGGACCAGATCCACTGGTCAGTCCTCAGTCCTGGTCCTGCTGGACCAGATCCACCGGTCAGTCCTCAGTCCTGCTGGACCAGATCCACTGGTCAGTCCTCAATTCTGATCCTGCTGGACCAGATCCACTGGTCAGTCCTCAATCCTGATCCTGCTGGACCAGATCCACCGGTCAGTCCTGGTCCTGCTGGACCAGATCCACTGGTCAGTCCTGGTCCTGCTGGACCAGATCCACTGGTCAGTCCTCAATCCTGATCCTGCTGGACCAGATCCACCGGTCAGTCCTGGTCCTGCTGGACCAGATCCACTGGTCAGTCCTCAGTCCTGGTCCTGCTGGACCAGATCCACTGGTCAGTCCTCAGTCCTGCTGGACCAGATCCACTGGTCAGTCCTGGTCCTGCTGGACCAGATCCACTGGTCAGTCCTCAGTCCTGCTGGACAAGATCCACTGGTCAGTCCTCAGTCCTGATCCTGCTGGACCAGATCCACTGGTCAGTCGTCAGTCCTGGTCCTGCTGGACCAGATCCACTGGTCAGTCCTCAGTCCTGCTGGACCAGATCCACTGTTCAGTCCTCAGTCCTGATCCTGCTGGACCAGATCCACCGGTCAGTCCTGGTCCTGCTGGACCAGATCCACTGGTCAGTCCTCAGTCCTGCTGGATCAGATCCACTGGTCAGTCCTCAATCCTGATCCTGCTGGACCAGGTCCACTGGTCAGTCCTCAATCCTGATCCTGCTGCACCAGATCCACTGGTCAGTCCTCAGTCCTGCTGGACCAGATCCACTGGTCAGTCCTCAGTCCTGGTCCTGCTGGACCAGATCCACCGGTCAGTCCTCAGTCCTGCTGGACCAGATCCACTGGTCAGTCCTCAGTCCTGCTGGACCAGATCCACTGGTCAGTCCTCAGTCCTGATCCTGCTGGACCAGATCCACTGGTCAGTCCTCAGTCCTGGTCCTGCTGGACCAGATCCACTGGTCAGTCCTCAGTCCTGCTGGACCAGATCCACTGGTCAGTCCTCAATCCTGATCCTGCTGGACCAGATCCACTGGTCAGTCCTCAATCCTGATCCTGCTGGACCAGATCCACCGGTCAGTCCTGGTCCTGCTGGACCAGATCCACTGGTCAGTCCTCAGTCCTGGTCCTGCTGGACCAGATCCACTGGTCAGTCCTCAGTCCTGCTGGACCAGATCCACTGGTCAGTCCTCAGTCCTGATCCTGCTGGACCAGATCCACTGGTCAGTCCTCAATCCTGATCCTGCTGGACCAGATCCACCGGTCAGTCCTGGTCCTGCTGGACCATATCCACTGGTCAGTCCTGGTCCTGCTGGACCAGATCCACTGGTCAGTCCTCAGTCCTGATCCTGCTGGACCAGATCCACCGGTCAGTCCTGGTCCTGCTGGACCAGATCCACTGGTCAGTCCTCAGTCCTGGTCCTGCTGGACCAGATCCACTGGTCAGTCCTCAGTCCTGCTGGACCAGATCCACTGGTCAGTCCTGGTCCTGCTGGACCAGATCCACTGGTCAGTCCTCAGTCCTGCTGGACAAGATCCACTGGTCAGTCCTCAGTCCTGATCCTGCTGGACCAGATCCACTGGTCAGTCCTCAGTCCTGATCCTGCTGGACCAGATCCACTGGTCAGTCCTCAATCCTGATCCTGCTGGACCAGATCCACCGGTCAGTCCTCAGTCCTCGTCCTCCTGGACCAGATCCACTAGTCAGTCCTCAGTCCTGGTCCTGCTGGACCAGATCCACTGGTCAGTCCTCAGTCCTGGTCCTGCTGGACCAGATCCACTGGTCAGTCCTCAGTCCTGCTGGACCAGATCCACTGGTCAGTCCTCAGTCCTGGTCCTGCTGGACCAGATCCACTGGTCAGTCCTCAGTCCTGATCCTTCTGGACTAGATCCACTGGTCAGTCCTCAGTCCTGATCCTGCTGGACCAGATCCACTGGTCGGTCCTCAATCCTGATCCTGCTGGACCAGATCCACCGGTCAGTCCTGGTCCTGCTGGACCAGATCCACTGGTCAGTCCTCAGTCCTCGTCCTCCTGGACCAGATCCACTAGTCAGTCCTCAGTCCTGGTCCTGCTGGACCAGATCCACTGGTCAGTCCTCAGTCCTGCTGGACCAGATCCACTGGTCAGTCCTCAGTCCTGGTCCTACTGGACCAGATCCACTGGTCAGTCCTCAGTCCTGCTGGACCAGATCCACTGGTCAGTCCTCAGTCCTGATCCTGCTGGACCAGATCCACTGGTCAGTCGTCAGTCCTGGTCCTGCTGGACCAGATCCACTGGTCAGTCCTCAGTCCTGCTGGACCAGATCCACTGTTCAGTCCTCAGTCCTGATCCTGCTGGACCAGATCCACCGGTCAGTCCTGGTCCTGCTGGACCAGATCCACTGGTCAGTCCTCAGTCCTGCTGGATCAGATCCACTGGTCAGTCCTCAATCCTGATCCTGCTGGACCAGGTCCACTGGTCAGTCCTCAATCCTGATCCTGCTGCACCAGATCCACTGGTCAGTCCTCAGTCCTGCTGGACCAGATCCACTGGTCAGTCCTCAGTCCTGGTCCTGCTGGACCAGATCCACCGGTCAGTCCTCAGTCCTGCTGGACCAGATCCACTGGTCAGTCCTCAGTCCTGCTGGACCAGATCCACTGGTCAGTCCTCAGTCCTGCTGGACCAGATCCACTGGTCAGTCCTCAGTCCTGATCCTGCTGGACCAGATCCACTGGTCAGTCCTCAGTCCTGGTCCTGCTGGACCAGATCCACTGGTCAGTCCTCAGTCCTGCTGGACCAGATCCACTGGTCAGTCCTCAATCCTGATCCTGCTGGACCAGATCTATTGGTCAGTCCTCAATCCTGATCCTGCTGGACCAGATCCACCGGTCAGTCCTGGTCCTGCTGGACCAGATCCACTGGTCAGTCCTCAGTCCTGGTCCTGCTGGACCAGATCCACTGGTCAGTCCTCAGTCCTGCTGGACCAGATCCACTGGTCAGTCCTCAGTCCTGATCCTGCTGGACCAGATCCACTGGTCAGTCCTCAATCCTGATCCTGCTGGACCAGATCCACTGGTCAGTCCTCAGTCCTCGTCCTCCTGGACCAGATCCACTAGTCAGTCCTCAGTCCTGGTCCTGCTGGACCAGATCCACTGGTCAGTCCTCAGTCCTGGTCCTGCTGGACCAGATCCCCTGGTCAGTCCTCAGTCCTGCTGGACCAGATCCACTGGTCAGTCCTCAGTCCTGGTCCTGCTGGACCAGATCCACTGGTCAGTCCTCAGTCCTGATCCTTCTGGACCAGATCCACTGGTCAGTCCTCAGTCCTGATCCTGCTGGACCAGATCCACTGGTCAGTCCTCAATCCTGATCCTGCTGGACCAGATCCACCGGTCAGTCCTGGTCCTGCTGGACCAGATCCACTGGTAAGTCCTCAGTCCTCGTCCTCCTGGACCAGATCCACTAGTCAGTCCTCAGTCCTGGTCCTGCTGGACCAGATCCACTGGTCAGTCCTCAGTCCTGGTCCTGCTGGACCAGATCCACTGGTCAGTCCTCAGTCCTGGTCCTGCTGGACCAGATCCACTGGTCAGTCCTCAGTCCTGCTGGACCAGATCCACTGGTCAGTCCTCAATCCTGATCCTGCTGGACCAGATCCACTGGTCAGTCGTCAGTCCTGGTCCTGCTGGACCAGATCCACTGGTCAGTCCTCAGTCCTGCTGGACCAGATCCACTGGTCAGTCCTCAATCCTGGTCCTGCTGGACCAGATCCACTGGTCAGTCCTCAGTCCTGATCCTGCTGGACCAGATCCACTGGTCAGTCCTCAGTCCTGCTGGACCAGATCCACTGGTCAGTCCTCAGTCCTGCTGGATCAGATCCACTGGTCAGTCCTCAATCCTGATCCTGCTGGACCAGATCCACTGGTCAGTCCTCAGTCCTGATCCTGCTGCACCAGATCCACTGGTCAGTCCTCTGTCCTGCTGGACCAGATCCACTGGTCAGTCCTCAGTCCTGGTCCTGCTGGACCAGATCCACCGGTCAGTCCTGGTCCTGCTGGACCAGATCCACTGGTCAGTCCTCAGTCCTGCTGGACCAGATCCACTGGTCAGTCCTCAGTCCTGATCGTGCTGGACCAGATCCACTGGTCAGTCCTCAGTCCCGGTCCTGCTGGACCAGATCCACTGGTCAGTCCTCAGTCCTGCTGGACCAGATCCACTGGTCAGTCCTCAATCCTGATCCTGCTGGACCAGATCCACTGGTCAGTCCTCAATCCTGATCCTGCTGGACCAGATCCACCGGTCAGTCCTGGTCCTGCTGGACCAGATCCACTGGTCAGTCCTCAGTCCTGATCCTGCTGGACCAGATCCACTGGTCAGTCCTCAGTCCTCGTCCTCCTGGACCAGATCCACTAGTCAGTCCTCAGTCCTGGTCCTGCTGGACCAGATCCACTGGTCAGTCCTCAGTCCTGCTGGACCAGATCCACTGGTCAGTCCTCAGTCCTGCTGGACCAGATCCACTGGTCAGTCCTCAGTCCTGATCCTGCTGGACCAGATCCACCGGTCAGTGCTGGTCCTGCTGGACCAGATCCACTGGTCAGTCCTCAGTCCTGATCCTGCTGGACCAGATCCACTGGTCAGTCCTCAGTCCTGCTGGACCAGATCCACTGGTCAGTCCTCAATCCTGATCCTGCTGGACCAGATCCACCGGTCAGTCCTGGTCCTGCTGGACCAGATCCACTGGTCAGTACTCAGTCCTGGTCCTCCTGGACCAGATCCACTGGTCAGTCCTCAGTCCTGGTCCTGCTGGACCAGATCCACTGGTCAGTCCTGGTCCTCCTGGACCAGATCCACTGGTCAGTCCTCAGTCCTGCTGGACCAGATCCACTGGTCAGTCCTGGTCCTGCTGGACCAGATCCACTGGTCAGTCCTCAGTCCTGCTGGACAAGATCCACTGGTCAGTCCTCAGTCCTCAGTCCTGCTGGACCAGATCCACTGGTCACTCCTCAGTCCTGATTCTGCTGGACCAGATCCACTGGTCAGTCCTCAGTCCTGGTCCTGCTGGACCAGATCCACTGGTCAGTCCTCAAGCCTGATCCTGCTGGACCAGATCCACTGGTCAGTCCTCAATCCTGATCCTGCTGGACCAGATCCACCGGTCAGTCCTGGTCCTGCTGGACCAGATCCACTGGTCAGTCCTCAGTCCTGATCCTGCTGGACCAGATCCACTGGTCAGTCCTCAGTCCTCGTCCTCCTGGACCAGATCCACTAGTCAGTCCTCAGTCCTGGTCCTGCTGGACCAGATCCACTGGTCAGTCCTCAGTCCTGCTGGACCAGATCCACTGGTCAGTCCTCAGTCCTGCTGGACCAGATCCACCGGTCAGTGCTGGTCCTGCTGGACCAGATCCACTGGTCAGTCCTCAGTCCTGATCCTGCTGGACCAGATCCACTGGTCAATCCTCAGTCCTGCTGGACCAGATCCACTGGTCAGTCCTCAGTCCTGCTGGACCAGATCCACTGGTCAGTCCTCAATCCTGATCCTGCTGGACCAGATCCAATGGTCAGTCCTCAGTCCTGATCCTGCTGGACCAGATCCACTGGTCAGTCCTCAATCCTGATCCTGCTGGACCAGATCCACCGGTCAGTCCTGGTCCTGCTGGACCAGATCCACTGGTCAGTCCTCAGTCCTAGTCCTGCTGGACCAGATCCACTGGTCAGTCCTCAGTCCTGCTGGACCAGATCCACTGGTCAGTCCTCAGTCCTGCTGGACCAGATCCACTGGTCAGTCCTCAGTCCTGATCCTGCTGGACCAGATCCACTGGTCAGTCCTCAGTCCTGATCCTGCTGGACCAGATCCACTGGTCAGTCCTCAATCCTGATCCTGCTGGACCAGATCCACCGGTCAGTCCTGGTCCTGCTGGACCAGATCCACTGGTCAGTCCGCAGTCCTGATCCTGCTGGACCAGATCCACTGGTCAGTCCTCAGTCCTCGTCCTCCTGGACCAGATCCACTAGTCAGTCCTCAGTCCTGGTCCTGCTGGACCAGATCCACTGGTCAGTCCTCAGTCCTGCTGGACCAGATCCACTGGTCAGTCCTCAGTCCTGCTGGACCAGATCCACTGGTCAGTCCTCAGTCCTGATCCTGCTGGACCAGATCCACCGGTCAGTGCTGGTCCTGCTGGACCAGATCCACTGGTCAGTCCTCAGTCCTGATCCTGCTGGACCAGATCCACTGGTCAGTCCTCAGTCCTGCTGGACCAGATCCACTGGTCAGTCCTCAATCCTGATCCTGCTGGACCAGATCCACTGGTCAGTCCTCAATCCTCATCCTGCTGGACCAGATCCACTGGTCAGTCCTCAGTCCTGCTGGACCAGATCCACTGGTCAGTCCTCAGTCTTGCTGGACCAGATCCACTGGTCAGTCCTCAATCCTGATCCTGCTGGACCAGATCCACTGGTCAGTCCTGGTCCTGCTGGACCAGATCCACTGGTCAGTCCTCAATCCTGATCCTGCTGGACCAGATCCACCGGTCAGTCCTGGTCCTGCTGGACCAGATCCACTGGTCAGTCCTCAGTCCTGGTCCTGCTGGACCAGATCCACTGGTCAGTCCTCAGTCCTGCTGGACCAGATCCACTGGTCAGTCCTGGTCCTGCTGGACCAGATCCACTGGTCAGTCCTCAGTCCTGCTGGACAAGATCCACTGGTCAGTCCTCAGTCCTGATCCTGCTGGACCAGATCCACTGGTCAGTCCTCAATCCTGATCCTGCTGGACCAGATCCACCGGTCAGTCCTCAGTCTTCGTCCTCCTGGACCAGATCCACTAGTCAGTCCTCAGTCCTGGTCCTGCTGGACCAGATCCACTGGTCAGTCCTCAGTCCTGGTCCTGCTGGACCAGATCCACCGGTCAGTCCTCAGTCCTGCTGGACCAGATCCACTGGTCAGTCCTCAGTCCTGCTGGACCAGATCCACTGGTCAGTCCTCAGTCCTGATCCTGCTGGACCAGATCCACTGGTCAGTCCTGGTCCTGCTGGACCAGATCCACTGGTCAGTCCTCAATCCTGATCCTGCTGGACCAGATCCACCGGTCAGTCCTGGTCCTGCTGGACCAGATCCACTGGTCAGTCCTCAGTCCTGGTCCTGCTGGACCAGATCCACTGGTCAGTCCTCAGTCCTGCTGGACCAGATCCACTGGTCAGTCCTGGTCCTGCTGGACCAGATCCACTGGTCAGTCCTCAGTCCTGATCCTGCTGGACCAGATCCACTGGTCAGTCCTCAGTCCTGATCCTGCTGGACCAGATCCACTGGTCAGTCCTCAATCCTGATCCTGCTGGACCAGATCCACCGGTCAGTCCTCAGTCCTCGTCCTCCTGGACCAGATCCACTAGTCAGTCCTCAGTCCTGGTCCTGCTGCACCAGATCCACTGGTCAGTCCTCAGTCCTGGTCCTGCTGGACCAGATCCACCAGTCAGTCCTCAGTCCTGCTGGACCAGATCCACTGGTCAGTCCTCAGTCCTGCTGGACCAGATCCACTGGTCAGTCCTCAATTCTGATCCTGCTGGACCAGATCCACTGGTCAGTCCTCAGTCCTGATCCTGCTGGACCAGATCCACTGGTCAGTCCTCAGTCCTGATCCTGCTGGACCAGATCCACCGGTCAGTCCTGGTCCTGCTGGACCAGATCCACTGGTCAGTCCTCAGTCCTCGTCCTCCTGGACCAGATCCACTAGTCAGTCCTCAGTCCTGGTCCTGCTGGACCAGATCCACTGGTCAGTCCTCAGTCCTGGTCCTGCTGGACCAGATCCACTGGTCAGTCCTCAGTCCTGGTCCTGCTGGACCAGATCCACTGGTCAGTCCTCAGTCCTGATCCTTCTGGACCAGATCCACTGGTCAGTCCTCAGTCCTGATCCTGCTGGACCAGATCCACTGGTCAGTCCTCAATCCTGATCCTGCTGGACCAGATCCACCGGTCAGTCCTGGTCCTGCTGGACCAGATCCACTGGTAAGTCCTCAGTCCTCGTCCTCCTGGACCAGATCCACTAGTCAGTCCTCAGTCCTGGTCCTGCTGGACCAGATCCACTGGTCAGTCCTCAGTCCTGGTCCTGCTGGACCAGATCCACTGGTCAGTCCTCAGTCCTGCTGGACCAGATCCACTGGTCAGTCCTCAGTCCTGGTCCTGCTGGACCAGATCCACTGGTCAGTCCTGAGTCCTGCTGGACCAGATCCACTGGTCAGTCCTCAATCCTGATCCTGCTGGACCAGATCCACTGGTCAGTCGTCAGTCCTGGTCCTGCTGGACCAGATCCACTGGTCAGTCCTCAGTCCTGCTGGACCAGATCCACTGGTCAGTCCTCAATCCTGGTCCTGCTGGACCAGATCCACTGGTCAGTCCTCAGTCCTGATCCTGCTGGACCAGATCCACTGGTCAGTCCTCAGTCCTGCTGGATCAGATCCACTGGTCAGTCCTCAATCCTGATCCTGCTGGACCAGATCCACTGGTCAGTCCTCAGTCCTGATCCTGCTGCACCAGATCCACTGGTCAGTCCTCAGTCCTGCTGGACCAGATCCACTGGTCAGTCCTCAGTCCTGGTCCTGCTGGACCAGATCCACCGGTCAGTCCTGGTCCTGCTGGACCAGATCCACCGGTCAGTCCTCAGTCATGCTGGACCAGATCCACTGGTCAGTCCTCAGTCCTGATCCTGCTGGACCAGATCCACTGGTCAGTCCTCAGTCCTGGTCCTGCTGGACCAGATCCACTGGTCAGTCCTCAGTCCTGCTGGACCAGATCCACTGGTCAGTCCTCAATCCTGATCCTGCTGGACCAGATCCACTGGTCAGTCCTCAATCCTGATCCTGCTGGACCAGATCCACCGGTCAGTCCTGGTCCTGCTGGACCAGATCCACTGTTCAGTCCTCAGTCCTGATCCTGCTGGACCAGATCCACTGGTCAGTCCTCAGTCCTCGTCCTCCTGGACCAGATCCACTAGTCAGTCCTCAGTCCTGGTCCTGCTGGACCAGATCCACTGGTCAGTCCTCAGTCCTGCTGGACCAGATCCACTGGTCAGTCCTCAGTCCTGCTGGACCAGATCCACTGGTCAGTCCTCAGTCCTGATCCTGCTGGACCAGATCCACCGGTCAGTGCTGGTCCTGCTGGACCAGATCCACTGGTCAGTCCTCAGTCCTGATCCTGCTGGACCAGATCCACTGGTCAGTCCTCAGTCCTGCTGGACCAGATCCACTGGTCAGTCCTCAGTCCTGCTGGACCAGATCCACTGGTCAGTCCTCAATCCTGATCCTGCTGGACCAGATCCACCGGTCAGTCCTGGTCCTGCTGGACCAGATCCACTGGTCAGTACTCAGTCCTGGTCCTCCTGGACCAGATCCACTGGTCAGTCCTCAGTCCTGGTCCTGCTGGACCAGATCCACTGGTCAGTCCTGGTCCTCCTGGACCAGATCCACTGGTCAGTCCTCAGTCCTGCTGGACCAGATCCACTGGTCAGTCCTGGTCCTGCTGGACCAGATCCACTGGTCAGTCCTCAGTCCTGTTGGACAAGATCCACTGGTCAGTCCTCAGTCCTCAGTCCTGCTGGACCAGATCCACTGGTCAGTCCTCAGTCCTGATTCTGCTGGACCAGATCCACTGGTCAGTCCTCAGTCCTGGTCCTGCTGGACCAGATCCACTGGTCAGTCCTCAATCCTGATCCTGCTGGACCAGATCCACTGGTCAGTCCTCAATCCTGATCCTGCTGGACCAGATCCACCGGTCAGTCCTGGTCCTGCTGGACCAGATCCACTGGTCAGTCCTCAATCCTGATCCTGCTGGACCAGATCCACTGGTCAGTCCTCAATCCTGATCCTGCTGGACCAGATCCACCGGTCAGTCCTGGTCCTGCTGGACCAGATCCACTGGTCAGTCCTCAGTCGTGATCCTGCTGGACCAGATCCACTGGTCAGTCCTCAGTCCTCGTCCTCCTGGACCAGATCCACTAGTCAGTCCTCAGTCCTGGTCCTGCTGGACCAGATCCACTGGTCAGTCCTCAGTCCTGCTGGACCAGATCCACTGGTCAGTCCTCAGTCCTGATCCTGCTGGACCAGATCCACCGGTCAGTGCTGGTCCTGCTGGACCAGATCCACTGGTCAGTCCTCAGTCCTGATCCTGCTGGACCAGATCCACTGGTCAGTCCTCAGTCCTGCTGGACCAGATCCACTGGTCAGTCCTCAGTCCTGCTGGACCAGATCCACTGGTCAGTCCTCAATCCTGATCCTGCTGGACCAGATCCACTGGTCAGTCCTCAGTCCTGGTCCTGCTGGACCAAATCCACCGGTCAGTCCTGGTCCTGCTGGACCAGATCCACTGGTCAGTCCTCAGTCCTGCTGGACCAGATCCACTGGTCAGTCCTCAGTCCTGATCCTGCTGGACCAGATCCACTGGTCAGTCCTCAGTACTGGTCCTGCTGGACCAGATCCACTGGTCAGTCCTCAGTCCTGCTGGACCAGATCCACTGGTCAGTCCTCAATCCTGATCCTGCTGGACCAGATCCACTGGTCAGTCCTCAGTCCTGATCCTGCTGGACCAGATCCACTGGTCAGTCCTCAATCCTGATCCTGCTGGACCAGATCCACCGGTCAGTCCTGGTCCTGCTGGACCAGATCCACTGGTCAGTCCTCAGTCCTGGTCCTCCTGGACCAGATCCACTGGTCAGTCCTCAGTCCTAGTCCTGCTGGACCAGATCCACTGGTCAGTCCTCAGTCCTGCTGGACCAGATCCACTGGTCAGTCCTCAGTCCTGATCCTGCTGGACCAGATCCACTGGTCAGTACTCAGTCCTGATCCTGCTGGACCAGATCCACTGGTCAGTCCTCAATCATGATCCTGCTGGACCAGATCCACCGGTCAGTCCTGGTCCTGCTGGACCAGATCCACTGGTCAGTACTCAGTCCTGGTCCTCCTGGACCAGATCCACTGGTCAGTCCTCAGTCCTGCTGGACCAGATCCACTGGTCAGTCCTCAGTCCTGCTGGATCAGATCCACTGGTCAGTCCTCAATCCTGATCCTGCTGGACCAGATCCACTGGTCAGTCCTCAGTCCTGATCCTGCTGCACCAGATCCACTGGTCAGTCCTCAGTCCTGCTGGACCAGATCCACTGGTCAGTCCTGGTCCTCCTGGACCAGATCCACTGGTCAGTCCTCAGTCCTGCTGGACCAGATCCACTGGTCAGTCCTGGTCCTGCTGGACCAGATCCACTGGTCAGTCCTCAGTCCTGCTGGACAAGATCCACTGGTCAGTCCTCAGTCCTCAGTCCTGCTGGACCAGATCCACTGGTCAGTCCTCAGTCCTGATTCTGCTGGACCAGATCCACTGGTGAGTCCTCAGTCCTGGTCCTGCTGGACCAGATCCACTGGTCAGTCCTCAATCCTGATCCTGCTGGACCAGATCCACTGGTCAGTCCTCAATCCTGATCCTGCTGGACCAGATCCACCGGTCAGTCCTGGTCCTGCTGGACCAGATCCACTGGTCAGTCCTCAGTCGTGATCCTGCTGGACCAGATCCACTGGTCAGTCCTCAGTCCTCGTCCTCCTGGACCAGATCCACTAGTCAGTCCTCAGTCCTGGTCCTGCTGGACCAGATCCACTGGTCAGTCCTCAGTCCTGCTGGACCAGATCCACTGGTCAGTCCTCAGTCCTGATCCTGCTGGACCAGATCCACCGGTCAGTGCTGGTCCTGCTGGACCAGATCCACTGGTCAGTCCTCAGTCCTGATCCTGCTGGACCAGATCCACTGGTCAGTCCTCAGTCCTGCTGGACCAGATCCACTGGTCAGTCCTCAGTCCTGCTGGACCAGATCCACTGGTCAGTCCTCAATCCTGATCCTGCTGGACCAGATCCACTGGTCAGTCCTCAGTCCTGGTCCTGCTGGACCAAATCCACCGGTCAGTCCTGGTCCTGCTGGACCAGATCCACTGGTCAGTCCTCAGTCCTGCTGGACCAGATCCACTGGTCAGTCCTCAGTCCTGATCCTGCTGGACCAGATCCACTGGTCAGTCCTCAGTACTGGTCCTGCTGGACCAGATCCACTGGTCAGTCCTCAGTCCTGCTGGACCAGATCCACTGGTCAGTCCTCAATCCTGATCCTGCTGGACCAGATCCACTGGTCAGTCCTCAGTCCTGATCCTGCTGGACCAGATCCACTGGTCAGTCCTCAATCCTGATCCTGCTGGACCAGATCCACCGGTCAGTCCTGGTCCTGCTGGACCAGATCCACTGGTCAGTCCTCAGTCCTGGTCCTCCTGGACCAGATCCACTGGTCAGTCCTCAGTCCTAGTCCTGCTGGACCAGATCCACTGGTCAGTCCTCAGTCCTGCTGGACCAGATCCACTGGTCAGTCCTCAGTCCTGATCCTGCTGGACCAGATCCACTGGTCAGTACTCAGTCCTGATCCTGCTGGACCAGATCCACTGGTCAGTCCTCAATCATGATCCTGCTGGACCAGATCCACCGGTCAGTCCTGGTCCTGCTGGACCAGATCCACTGGTCAGTACTCAGTCCTGGTCCTCCTGGACCAGATCCACTGGTCAGTCCTCAGTCCTGCTGGACCAGATCCACTGGTCAGTCCTCAGTCCTGCTGGATCAGATCCACTGGTCAGTCCTCAATCCTGATCCTGCTGGACCAGATCCACTGGTCAGTCCTCAGTCCTGATCCTGCTGCACCAGATCCACTGGTCAGTCCTCAGTCCTGCTGGACCAGATCCACTGGTCAGTCCTCAGTCCTGATCCTGCTGGACCAGATCCACCGGTCAGTCCTGGTCCTGCTGGACCAGATCCACTGGTCAGTCCTCAGTCCTGCTGGACCAGATCCACTGGTCAGTCCTCAGTCCTGATCCTGCTGGACCAGATCCACTGGTCAGTCCTCAGTCCTGGTCCTGCTGGACCAGATCCACTGGTCAGTCCTCAGTCCTGCTGGACCAGATCCACTGGTCAGTCCTCAATCCTGATCCTGCTGGACCAGATCCACTGGTCAGTCCTCAATCCTGATCCTGTTGGACCAGATCCACCGGTCAGTCCTGGTCCTGCTGGACCAGATCCACTGGTCAGTCCTCAGTCCTGATCCTGCTGGACCAGATCCACTGGTCAGTCCTCAGTCCTCGTCCTCCTGGACCAGATCCACTAGTCAGTCCTCAGTCCTGGTCCTGCTGGACCAGATCCACTGGTCAGTCCTCAGTCCTGCTGGACCAGATCCACTGGTCAGTCCTCAGTCCTGCTGGACCAGATCCACTGGTCAGTCCTCAGTCCTGATCCTGCTGGACCAGATCCACCGGTCAGTGCTGGTCCTGCTGGACCAGATCCACTGGTCAGTCCTCAGTCCTGCTGGACCAGATCCACTGGTCAGTCCTCAATCCTGATCCTGCTGGACCAGATCCACCGGTCAGTCCTGGTCCTGCTGGACCAGATCCACTGGTCAGTACTCAGTCCTGGTCCTCCTGGACCAGATCCACTGGTCAGTCCTCAGTCCTGGTCCTTCTGGACCAGATCCACTGGTCAGTCCTGGTCCTCCTGGACCAGATCCACTGGTCAGTCCTGGTCCTGCTGGACCAGATCCACTGGTCAGTCCTCAGTCCTGCTGGACAAGATCCACTGGTCAGTCCTCAGTCCTCAGTCCTGCTGGACCAGATCCACTGGTCAGTCCTCAGTCCTGATTCTGCTGGACCAGATCCACTGGTCAGTCCTCAGTGCTGGTCCTGCTGGACCAGATCCACTGGTCAGTCCTCAATCCTGATCCTGCTGGACCAGATCCACTGGTCAGTCCTCAATCCTGATCCTGCTGGACCAGATCCACCTGTCAGTCCTGGTCCTGCTGGACCAGATCCACTGGTCAGTCCTCAGTCCTGATCCTGCTGGACCAGATCCACTGGTCAGTCCTCAGTCCTCGTCCTCCTGGACCAGATCCACTAGTCAGTCCTCAGTCCTGGTCCTGCTGGACCAGATCCACTGGTCAGTCCTCAGTCCTGCTGGACCAGATCCACTGGTCAGTCCTCAGTCCTGATCCTGCTGGACCAGATCCACCGGTCAGTGCTGGTCCTGCTGGACCAGATCCACTGGTCAGTCCTCAGTCCTGATCCTGCTGGACCAGATCCACTGGTCAGTCCTCAGTCCTGCTGGACCAGATCCACTGGTCAGTCCTCAATCCTGATCCTGCTGGACCAGATCCACTGGTCAGTCCTCAGTCCTGGTCCTGCTGGACCAGATCCACCGGTCAGTCCTGGTCCTGCTGGACCAGATCCACTGGTCAGTCCTCAGTCCTGCTGGACCAGATCCACTGGTCAGTCCTCAGTCCTGATCCTGCTGGACCAGATCCACTGGTCAGTCCTCAGTCCTGGTCCTGCTGGACCAGATCCACTGGTCAGTCCTCAGTCCTGCTGGACCAGATCCACTGGTCAGTCCTCAATCCTGATCCTGCTGGACCAGATCCACTGGTCAGTCCTCAGTCCTGATCCTGCTGGACCAGATCCACTGGTCAGTCCTCAGTCCTGATCCTGCTGGACCAGATCCACCGGTCAGTCCTGGTCCTGCTGGACCAGATCCACTGGTCAGTCCTCAGTCCTGGTCCTCCTGGACCAGATCCACTGGTCAGTCCTCAGTCCTAGTCCTGCTGGACCAGATCCACTGGTCAGTCCTCAGTCCTGCTGGACCAGATCCACTGGTCAGTCCTCAGTCCTGATCCTGCTGGACCAGATCCACTGGTCAGTCCTCAGTCCTGATCCTGCTGGACCAGATCCACTGGTCAGTCCTCAATCCTGATCCTGCTGGACCAGATCCACCGGTCAGTCCTGGTCCTGCTGGACCAGATCCACTGGTCAGTACTCAGTCCTGGTCCTCCTGGACCAGATCCACTGGTCAGTCCTCAGTCCTGGTCCTGCTGGACCAGATCCACTGGTCAGTCCTCAGTCCTGGTCCTCCTGGACCAGATCCACTGGTCAGTCCTCAGTCCTGCTGGACCAGATCCACTGGTCAGTCCTCAGTCCTGGTCCTGCTGGACCAGATCCACCGGTCAGTCCTGGTCCTGCTGGACCAGATCCACTGGTCAGTCCTCAGTCCTGGTCCTGCTGGACCAGATCCACTGGTCAGTCCTCAGTCCTGCTGGAACAGATCCACTGGTCAGTCCTCAGTCCTGATCCTGCTGGACCAGATCCACTGATCAGTCCTCAGTCCTGGTCCTGCTGGACCAGATCCACTGGTCAGTCCTCAGTCCTGCTGGACCAGATCCACTGGTCAGTCCTCAATCCTGATCCTGCTGGACCAGATCCACTGGTCAGTCCTCAATCCTGATCATGCTGGACCAGATCCACCGGTCAGTCCTGGTCCTGCTGGACCAGATCCACTGGTCAGTCCTCAGTCCTGGTCCTGCTGGACCAGATCCACTGGTCAGTCCTCAGTCCTGCTGGACCAGATCCACTGGTCAGTCCTCAGTCCTGATCCTGCTGGACCAGATCCCCTGGTCAGTCCTCAATCCTGATCCTGCTGGACCAGATCCACCGGTCAGTCCTGGTCCTGCTGGACCAGATCCACTGGTCAGTCCTCAGTCCTGATCCTGCTGGACCAGATCCACTGGTCAGTCCTCAGTCCTCGTCCTCCTGGTCCAGATCCACTAGTCAGTCCTCAGTCCTGGTCCTGCTGGACCAGATCCACTGGTCAGTCCTCAGTCCTGCTGGACCAGATCCACTGGTCAGTCCTCAGTCCTGCTGGACCAGATCCACTGGTCAGTCCTCAGTCCTGATCCTGCTGGACCAGATCCACTGGTCAGTCCTCAGTCCTGATCCTGCTGGACCAGATCCACTGGTCAGTCCTCAGTCCTGCTGGACCAGATCCACTGGTCAGTCCTCAGTCCTGGTCCTGCTGGACCAGATCCACTGGTCAGTCCTGGTCCTGCTGGACCAGATCCACTGGTCAGTCCTCAGTCCTGCTGGACCAGATCCACTGGTCAGTCCTCAGTCCTGATCCTGCTGGACCAGATCCACTGGTCAGTCCTCAGTCCTGGTCCTGCTGGACCAGATCCACTGGTCAGTCCTCAGTCCTGCTGGACCAGATCCACTGGTCAGTCCTCAATCCTGATCCTGCTGGACCAGATCCACTGGTCAGTCCTCAGTCCTGATCCTGCTGGACCAGATCCACCGGTCAGTCCTGGTCCTGCTGGACCAGATCCACTGGTCAGTCCTCAGTCCTGGTCTTGCTGGACCAGATCCACTGGTCAGTCCTCAGTCCTGCTGGACCAGATCCACTGGTCAGTCCTCAGTCCTGATCCTGCTGGACCAGATCCACTGGTCAGTCCTCAATCCTGATCCTGCTGGACCAGATCCACCGGTCAGTCCTGGTCCTGCTGGACCAGATCCACTGGTCAGTCCTCAGTCCTGATCCTGCTGGACCAGATCCACTGGTCAGTCCTCAGTCCTGGTCCTGCTGGACCAGATCCACTGGTCAGTCCTCAGTCCTGCTGGACCAGATCCACTGGTCAGTCCTCAGTCCTGATCCTGCTGGACCAGATCCAACGGTCAGTCCTGGTCCTGCTGGACCAGATCCACTGGTCAGTCCTCAGTCCTGGTCCTGCTGGACCAGATCCACTGGTCAGTCCTCAGTCCTGATCCTGCTGGACCAGATCCACTGGTCAGTCCTCAGTCCTGCTGGACCAGATCCACTGGTCAGTCCTCATTCCTGCTGGACCAGATCCACTGGTCAGTCCTCAATCCTGATCCTGCTGGACCAGATCCACTGGTCAGTCCTCAATCCTGATCCTGCTGGACCAGATCCACCGGTCAGTCCTGGTCCTGCTGGACCAGATCCACTGGTCAGTCCTCAGTCCTGGTCCTCCTGGACAAGATCCACTGGTCAGTCCTCAGTCCTGGTCCTGCTGGACCAGATCCACTGGTCAGTCCTCAGTCCTGCTGGACCAGATCCACTGGTCAGTCCTCAGTCCTGCTGGACCAGATCCACTGGTCAGTCCTCAGTCCTGATCCTGCTGGACCAGATCTACTGGTCAGTACTCAGTCCTGGTCCTCCTGGACCAGATCCACTGGTCAGTCCTCAGTCCTGGTCCTGCTGGACCAGATCCACTGGTCAGTCCTCAGTCCTGGTCCTCCTGGACCAGATCCACTGGTCAGTACTCAGTCCTGCTGGACCAGATCCACTGGTCAGTCCTCAGTCCTGGTCCTGCTGGACCAGATCCACCGGTCAGTCCTGGTCCTGCTGGACCAGATCCACTGGTCAGTCCTCAGTCCTGGTCCTGCTGGACCAGATCCACTGGTCAGTCCTCAGTCCTGCTGGACCAGATCCACTGGTCAGTCCTCAGTCCTGATCCTGCTGGACCAGATCCACTGGTCAGTCCTCAGTCCTGGTCCTGCTGGACCAGATCCACTGGTCAGTCCTCAGTCCTGCTGGACCAGATCCACTGGTCAGTCCTCAGTCCTGATCCTGCTGGACCAGATCCACTGGTCAGTCCTCAATCCTAGTCCTGCTGGACCAGATCCACTGGTCAGTCCTCAGTCCTGCTGGACCAGATCCACTGGTCAGTCCTCAGTCCTGATCCTGCTGGACCAGATCCACTGGTCAGTCCTCAGTCCTGATCCTGCTGGACCAGATCCACTGGTCAGTCCTCAATCATGATCCTGCTGGACCAGATCCACCGGTCAGTCCTGGTCCTGCTGGACCAGATCCACTGGTCAGTACTCAGTCCTGGTCCTCCTGGACCAGATCCACTGGTCAGTCCTCAGTCCTGCTGGACCAGATCCACTGGTCAGTCCTCAGTCCTGCTGGATCAGATCCACTGGTCAGTCCTCAATCCTGATCCTGCTGGACCAGATCCACTGGTCAGTCCTCAGTCCTGATCCTGCTGCACCAGATCCACTGGTCAGTCCTCAGTCCTGCTGGACCAGATCCACTGGTCAGTCCTCAGTCCTGATCCTGCTGGACCAGATCCACCGGTCAGTCCTGGTCCTGCTGGACCAGATCCACTGGTCAGTCCTCAGTCCTGCTGGAGCAGATCCACTGGTCAGTCCTCAGTCCTGATCCTGCTGGACCAGATCCACTGGTCAGTCCTCAGTCCTGGTCCTGCTGGACCAGATCCACTGGTCAGTCCTCAGTCCTGCTGGACCAGATCCACTGGTCAGTCCTCAATCCTGATCCTGCTGGACCAGATCCACTGGTCAGTCCTCAATCCTGATCCTGTTGGACCAGATCCACCGGTCAGTCCTGGTCCTGCTGGACCAGATCCACTGGTCAGTCCTCAGTCCTGATCCTGCTGGACCAGATCCACTGGTCAGTCCTCAGTCCTCGTCCTCCTGGACCAGATCCACTAGTCAGTCCTCAGTCCTGGTCCTGCTGGACCAGATCCACTGGTCAGTCCTCAGTCCTGCTGGACCAGATCCACTGGTCAGTCCTCAGTCCTGCTGGACCAGATCCACTGGTCAGTCCTCAGTCCTGATCCTGCTGGACCAGATCCACCGGTCAGTGCTGGTCCTGCTGGACCAGATCCACTGGTCAGTCCTCAGTCCTGCTGGACCAGATCCACTGGTCAGTCCTCAATCCTGATCCTGCTGGACCAGATCCACCGGTCAGTCCTGGTCCTGCTGGACCAGATCCACTGGTCAGTACTCAGTCCTGGTCCTTCTGGACCAGATCCACTGGTCAGTCCTGGTCCTCCTGGACCAGATCCACTGGTCAGTCCTGGTCCTCCTGGACCAGATCCACTGGTCAGTCCTGGTCCTGCTGGACCAGATCCACTGGTCAGTCCTCAGTCCTGCTGGACAAGATCCACTGGTCAGTCCTCAGTCCTGCTGGACCAGATCCACTGGTCAGTCCTCAGTCCTGATTCTGCTGGACCAGATCCACTGGTCAGTCCTCAGTGCTGGTCCTGCTGGACCAGATCCACTGGTCAGTCCTCAGTCCTGATCCTGCTGGACCAGATCCACTGGTCAGTCCTCAATCCTGATCCTGCTGGACCAGATCCACCGGTCAGTCCTGGTCCTGCTGGACCAGATCCACTGGTCAGTCCTCAGTCCTGATCCTGCTGGACCAGATCCACTGGTCAGTCCTCAGTCCTCGTCCTCCTGGACCAGATCCACTAGTCAGTCCTCAGTCCTGGTCCTGCTGGACCAGATCCACTGGTCAGTCCTCAGTCCTGCTGGACCAGATCCACTGGTCAGTCCTCAGTCCTGATCCTGCTGGACCAGATCCACCGGTCAGTGCTGGTCCTGCTGGACCAGGTCCACTGGTCAGTCCTCAGTCCTGATCCTGCTGGACCAGATCCACTGGTCAGTCCTCAGTCCTGCTGGACCAGATCCACTGGTCAGTCCTCAATCCTGATCCTGCTGGACCAGATCCACTGGTCAGTCCTCAGTCCTGGTCCTGCTGGACCAGATCCACCGGTCAGTCCTGGTCCTGCTGGACCAGATCCACTGGTCAGTCCTCAGTCCTGCTGGACCAGATCCACTGGTCAGTCCTCAGTCCTGATCCTGCTGGACCAGATCCACTGGTCAGTCCTCAGTCCTGGTCCTGCTGGACCAGATCCACTGGTCAGTCCTCAGTCCTGCTGGACCAGATCCACTGGTCAGTCCTCAATCCTGATCCTGCTGGACCAGATCCACTGGTCAGTCCTCAGTCCTGATCCTGCTGGACCAGATCCACTGGTCAGTCCTCAATCCTGATCCTGCTGGACCAGATCCACCGGTCAGTCCTGGTCCTGCTGGACCAGATCCACTGGTCAGTCCTCAGTCCTGGTCCTCCTGGACCAGATCCACTGGTCAGTCCTCAGTCCTAGTCCTGCTGGACCAGATCCACTGGTCAGTCCTCAGTCCTGCTGGACCAGATCCACTGGTCAGTCCTCAGTCCTGATCCTGCTGGACCAGATCCACTGGTCAGTCCTCAGTCCTGATCCTGCTGGACCAGATCCACTGGTCAGTCCTCAATCCTGATCCTGCTGGACCAGATCCACCGGTCAGTCCTGGTCCTGCTGGACCAGATCCACTGGTCAGTACTCAGTCCTGGTCCTCCTGGACCAGATCCACTGGTCAGTCCTCAGTCCTGGTCCTGCTGGACCAGATCCACTGGTCAGTCCTCAGTCCTGGTCCTCCTGGACCAGATCCACTGGTCAGTCCTCAGTCCTGCTGGACCAGATCCACTGGTCAGTCCTCAGTCCTGGTCCTGCTGGACCAGATCCACCGGTCAGTCCTGGTCCTGCTGGACCAGATCCACTGGTCAGTCCTCAGTCCTGGTCCTGCTGGACCAGATCCACTGGTCAGTCCTCAGTCCTGCTGGAACAGATCCACTGGTCAGTCCTCAGTCCTGATCCTGCTGGACCAGATCCACTGATCAGTCCTCAGTCCTGGTCCTGCTGGACCAGATCCACTGGTCAGTCCTCAGTCCTGCTGGACCAGATCCACTGGTCAGTCCTCAATCCTGATCCTGCTGGACCAGATCCACTGGTCAGTCCTCAATCCTGATCATGCTGGACCAGATCCACCGGTCAGTCCTGGTCCTGCTGGACCAGATCCACTGGTCAGTCCTCAGTCCTGGTCCTGCTGGACCAGATCCACTGGTCAGTCCTCAGTCCTGCTGGACCAGATCCACTGGTCAGTCCTCAGTCCTGATCCTGCTGGACCAGATCCCCTGGTCAGTCCTCAATCCTGATCCTGCTGGACCAGATCCACCGGTCAGTCCTGGTCCTGCTGGACCAGATCCACTGGTCAGTCCTCAGTCCTGATCCTGCTGGACCAGATCCACTGGTCAGTCCTCAGTCCTCGTCCTCCTGGTCCAGATCCACTAGTCAGTCCTCAGTCCTGGTCCTGCTGGACCAGATCCACTGGTCAGTCCTCAGTCCTGCTGGACCAGATCCACTGGTCAGTCCTCAGTCCTGCTGGACCAGATCCACTGGTCAGTCCTCAGTCCTGATCCTGCTGGACCAGATCCACTGGTCAGTCCTCAGTCCTGATCCTGCTGGACCAGATCCACTGGTCAGTCCTCAGTCCTGCTGGACCAGATCCACTGGTCAGTCCTCAGTCCTGGTCCTGCTGGACCAGATCCACTGGTCAGTCCTGGTCCTGCTGGACCAGATCCACTGGTCAGTCCTCAGTCCTGCTGGACCAGATCCACTGGTCAGTCCTCAGTCCTGATCCTGCTGGACCAGATCCACTGGTCAGTCCTCAGTCCTGGTCCTGCTGGACCAGATCCACTGGTCAGTCCTCAGTCCTGCTGGACCAGATCCACTGGTCAGTCCTCAATCCTGATCCTGCTGGACCAGATCCACTGGTCAGTCCTCAGTCCTGATCCTGCTGGACCAGATCCACCGGTCAGTCCTGGTCCTGCTGGACCAGATCCACTGGTCAGTCCTCAGTCCTGGTCTTGCTGGACCAGATCCACTGGTCAGTCCTCAGTCCTGCTGGACCAGATCCACTGGTCAGTCCTCAGTCCTGATCCTGCTGGACCAGATCCACTGGTCAGTCCTCAATCCTGATCCTGCTGGACCAGATCCACCGGTCAGTCCTGGTCCTGCTGGACCAGATCCACTGGTCAGTCCTCAGTCCTGATCCTGCTGGACCAGATCCACTGGTCAGTCCTCAGTCCTGATCCTGCTGGACCAGATCCACTGGTCAGTCCTCAGTCCTGGTCCTGCTGGACCAGATCCACTGGTCAGTCCTCAGTCCTGCTGGACCAGATCCACTGGTCAGTCCTCAGTCCTGATCCTGCTGGACCAGATCCAACGGTCAGTCCTGGTCCTGCTGGACCAGATCCACTGGTCAGTCCTCAGTCCTGGTCCTGCTGGACCAGATCCACTGGTCAGTCCTCAGTCCTGATCCTGCTGGACCAGATCCACTGGTCAGTCCTCAGTCCTGCTGGACCAGATCCACTGGTCAGTCCTCATTCCTGCTGGACCAGATCCACTGGTCAGTCCTCAATCCTGATCCTGCTGGACCAGATCCACTGGTCAGTCCTCAATCCTGATCCTGCTGGACCAGATCCACCGGTCAGTCCTGGTCCTGCTGGACCAGATCCACTGGTCAGTCCTCAGTCCTGGTCCTCCTGGACCAGATCCACTGGTCAGTCCTCAGTCCTGGTCCTGCTGGACCAGATCCACTGGTCAGTCCTCAGTCCTGCTGGACCAGATCCACTGGTCAGTCCTCAGTCCTGCTGGACCAGATCCACTGGTCAGTCCTCAGTCCTGATCCTGCTGGACCAGATCTACTGGTCAGTACTCAGTCCTGGTCCTCCTGGACCAGATCCACTGGTCAGTCCTCAGTCCTGGTCCTGCTGGACCAGATCCACTGGTCAGTCCTCAGTCCTGGTCCTCCTGGACCAGATCCACTGGTCAGTACTCAATCCTGCTGGACCAGATCCACTGGTCAGTCCTCAGTCCTGGTCCTGCTGGACCAGATCCACTGGTCAGTACTCAGTCCTGGTCCTGCTGGACCAGATCCACTGGTCAGTCCTCAGTCCTGCTGGACCAGATCCACTGGTCAGTCCTCAATCCTGATCCTGCTGGACCAGATCCACTGGTCAGTCCTCAGTCCTGATCCTGCTGGACCAGATCCACTGGTCAGTCCTCAATCCTGATCCTGCTGGACCAGATCCACCGGTCAGTCCTTGTCCTGCTGGACCAGATCCACTGGTCAGTCCTCAGTCCTGGTCCTCCTGGACCAGATCCACTGGTCAGTCCTCAGTCCTAGTCCTGCTGGACCAGATCCACTGGTCAGTCCTCAGTCCTGCTGGACCAGATCCACTGGTCAGTCCTCAGTCCTGATCCTGCTGGACCAGATCCACTGGTCAGTCCTCAGTCCTGCTGGACCAGATCCACTGGTCAGTCCTCAATCCTGATCCTGCTGGACCAGATCCACTGGTCAGTCCTCAATCCTGATCATGCTGGACCAGATCCACCGGTCAGTCCTGGTCCTGCTGGACCAGATCCACTGGTCAGTCCTCAGTCCTGGTCCTGCTGGACCAGATCCACTGGTCAGTCCTCAGTCCTGGTCCTGCTGGACCAGATCCACTGGTCAGTCCTCAGTCCTGCTGGACCAGATCCACTGGTCAGTCCTCAGTCCTGGTCCTGCTGGACCAGATCCACCGGTCAGTCCTGGTCCTGCTGGACCAGATCCACTGGTCAGTCCTCAGTCCTGGTCCTGCTGGACCAGATCCACTGGTCAGTCCTCAGTCCTGCTGGAACAGATCCACTGGTCAGTCCTCAGTCCTGATCCTGCTGGACCAGATCCACTGATCAGTCCTCAGTCCTGGTCCTGCTGGACCAGATCCACTGGTCAGTCCTCAGTCCTGCTGGACCAGATCCACTGGTCAGTCCTCAATCCTGATCCTGCTGGACCAGATCCACTGGTCAGTCCTCAATCCTGATCATGCTGGACCAGATCCACCGGTCAGTCCTGGTCCTGCTGGACCAGATCCACTGGTCAGTCCTCAGTCCTGGTCCTGCTGGACCAGATCCACTGGTCAGTCCTCAGTCCTGCTGGACCAGATCCACTGGTCAGTCCTCAGTCCTGATCCTGCTGGACCAGATCCCCTGGTCAGTCCTCAATCCTGATCCTGCTGGACCAGATCCACCGGTCAGTCCTGGTCCTGCTGGACCAGATCCACTGGTCAGTCCTCAGTCCTGATCCTGCTGGACCAGATCCACTGGTCAGTCCTCAGTCCTCGTCCTCCTGGTCCAGATCCACTAGTCAGTCCTCAGTCCTGGTCCTGCTGGACCAGATCCACTGGTCAGTCCTCAGTCCTGCTGGACCAGATCCACTGGTCAGTCCTCAGTCCTCGTCCTCCTGGTCCAGATCCACTAGTCAGTCCTCAGTCCTGGTCCTGCTGGACCAGATCCACTGGTCAGTCCTCAGTCCTGCTGGACCAGATCCACTGGTCAGTCCTCAGTCCTGCTGGACCAGATCCACTGGTCAGTCCTCAGTCCTGATCCTGCTGGACCAGATCCACTGATCAGTCCTCAGTCCTGATCCTGCTGGACCAGATCCACTGGTCAGTCCTCAGTCCTGCTGGACCAGATCCACTGGTCAGTCCTCAGTCCTGGTCCTGCTGGACCAGATCCACTGGTCAGTCCTGGTCCTGCTGGACCAGATCCACTGGTCAGTCCTCAGTCCTGCTGGACCAGATCCACTGGTCAGTCCTCAGTCCTGATCCTGCTGGACCAGATCCACTGGTCAGTCCTCAGTCCTGGTCCTGCTGGACCAGATCCACTGGTCAGTCCTCAGTCCTGCTGGACCAGATCCACTGGTCAGTCCTCAATCCTGATCCTGCTGGACCAGATCCACTGGTCAGTCCTCAGTCCTGATCCTGCTGGACCAGATCCACCGGTCAGTCCTGGTCCTGCTGGACCAGATCCACTGGTCAGTCCTCAGTCCTGGTCTTGCTGGACCAGATCCACTGGTCAGTCCTCAGTCCTGCTGGACCAGATCCACTGGTCAGTCCTCAGTCCTGATCCTGCTGGACCAGATCCACTGGTCAGTCCTCAATCCTGATCCTGCTGGACCAGATCCACCGGTCAGTCCTGGTCCTGCTGGACCAGATCCACTGGTCAGTCCTCAGTCCTGATCCTGCTGGACCAGATCCACTGGTCAGTCCTCAGTCCTGGTCCTGCTGGACCAGATCCACTGGTCAGTCCTCAGTCCTGCTGGACCAGATCCACTGGTCAGTCCTCAGTCCTGATCCTGCTGGACCAGATCCAACGGTCAGTCCTGGTCCTGCTGGACCAGATCCACTGGTCAGTCCTCAGTCCTGGTCCTGCTGGACCAGATCCACTGGTCAGTCCTCAGTCCTGATCCTGCTGGACCAGATCCACTGGTCAGTCCTCAGTCCTGCTGGACCAGATCCACTGGTCAGTCCTCATTCCTGCTGGACCAGATCCACTGGTCAGTCCTCAATCCTGATCCTGCTGGACCAGATCCACTGGTCAGTCCTCAATCCTGATCCTGCTGGACCAGATCCACCGGTCAGTCCTGGTCCTGCTGGACCAGATCCACTGGTCAGTCCTCAGTCCTGGTCCTCCTGGACCAGATCCACTGGTCAGTCCTCAGTCCTGGTCCTGCTGGACCAGATCCACTGGTCAGTCCTCAGTCCTGCTGGACCAGATCCACTGGTCAGTCCTCAGTCCTGCTGGACCAGATCCACTGGTCAGTCCTCAGTCCTGATCCTGCTGGACCAGATCCACTGGTCAGTACTCAGTCCTGGTCCTCCTGGACCAGATCCACTGGTCAGTCCTCAGTCCTGGTCCTGCTGGACCAGATCCACTGGTCAGTCCTCAGTCCATTTCCTCCTGGACCAGATCCACTGGTCAGTCCTCAGTCCTGCTGGACCAGATCCACTGGTCAGTCCTCAGTCCTGATCCTGCTGGACCAGATCCCCTGGTCAGTCCTCAATCCTGATCCTGCTGGACCAGATCCACCGGTCAGTCCTGGTCCTGCTGGACCAGATCCACTGGTCAGTCCTCAGTCCTGATCCTGCTGGACCAGATCCACTGGTCAGTCCTCAGTCCTGGTCCTCCTGGTCCAGATCCACTAGTCAGTCCTCAGTCCTGGTCCTGCTGGACCAGATCCACTGGTCAGGACTCAGTCCTGCTGGACCAGATCCACTGGTCAGTCCTCAGTCCTGCTGGACCAGATCCACTGGTCAGTCCTCAGTCCTGATCCTGCTGGACCAGATCCACTGGTCAGTCCTCAGTCCTGATCCTGCTGGACCAGATCCACTGGTCAGTCCTCAGTCCTGCTGGACCAGATCCACTGGTCAGTCCTCAGTCCTGGTCCTGCTGGACCAGATCCACTGGTCAGTCCTGGTCCTGCTGGACCAGATCCACTGGTCAGTCCTCAGTCCTGCTGGACCAGATCCACTGGTCAGTCCTCAGTCCTGATCCTGCTGGACCAGATCCACTGGTCAGTCCTCAGTCCTGGTCCTGCTGGACCAGATCCACTGGTCAGTCCTCAGTCCTGCTGGACCAGATCCACTGGTCAGTCCTCAATCCTGATCCTGCTGGACCAGATCCACTGGTCAGTCCTCAGTCCTGATCCTGCTGGACCAGATCCACCGGTCAGTCCTGATCCTGCTGGACCAGATCCCCTGGTCAGTCCTCAATCCTGATCCTGCTGGACCAGATCCACCGGTCAGTCCTGGTCCTGCTGGACCAGATCCACTGGTCAGTCCTCAGTCCTGATCCTGCTGGACCAGATCCACTGGTCAGTCCTCAGTCCTCGTCCTCCTGGTCCAGATCCACTAGTCAGTCCTCAGTCCTGGTCCTGCTGGACCAGATCCACTGGTCAGTCCTCAGTCCTGCTGGACCAGATCCACTGGTCAGTCCTCAGTCCTGCTGGACCAGATCCACTGGTCAGTCCTCAGTCCTGATCCTGCTGGACCAGATCCACTGGTCAGTCCTCAGTCCTGATCCTGCTGGACCAGATCCACTGGTCAGTCCTCAGTCCTGCTGGACCAGATCCACTGGTCAGTCCTCAGTCCTGGTCCTGCTGGACCAGATCCACTGGTCAGTCCTGGTCCTGCTGGACCAGATCCACTGGTCAGTCCTCAGTCCTGATCCTGCTGGACCAGATCCACTGGTCAGTCCTCAGTCCTGGTCCTGCTGGACCAGATCCACTGGTCAGTCCTCAGTCCTGCTGGACCAGATCCACTGGTCAGTCCTCAATCCTGATCCTGCTGGACCAGATCCACTGGTCAGTCCTCAGTCCTGATCCTGCTGGACCAGATCCACCGGTCAGTCCTGGTCCTGCTGGACCAGATCCACTGGTCAGTCCTCAGTCCTGGTCTTGCTGGACCAGATCCACTGGTCAGTCCTCAGTCCTGCTGGACCAGATCCACTGGTCAGTCCTCAGTCCTGATCCTGCTGGACCAGATCCACTGGTCAGTCCTCAATCCTGATCCTGCTGGACCAGATCCACCGGTCAGTCCTGGTCCTGCTGGACCAGATCCACTGGTCAGTCCTCAGTCCTGATCCTGCTGGACCAGATCCACTGGTCAGTCCTCAGTCCTGATCCTGCTGGACCAGATCCACTGGTCAGTCCTCAGTCCTGGTCCTGCTGGACCAGATCCACTGGTCAGTCCTCAGTCCTGCTGGACCAGATCCACTGGTCAGTCCTCAGTCCTGATCCTGCTGGACCAGATCCAACGGTCAGTCCTGGTCCTGCTGGACCAGATCCACTGGTCAGTCCTCAGTCCTGGTCCTGCTGGACCAGATCCACTGGTCAGTCCTCAGTCCTGATCCTGCTGGACCAGATCCACTGGTCAGTCCTCAGTCCTGCTGGACCAGATCCACTGGTCAGTCCTCATTCCTGCTGGACCAGATCCACTGGTCAGTCCTCAATCCTGATCCTGCTGGACCAGATCCACTGGTCAGTCCTCAATCCTGATCCTGCTGGACCAGATCCACCGGTCAGTCCTGGTCCTGCTGGACCAGATCCACTGGTCAGTCCTCAGTCCTGGTCCTCCTGGACCAGATCCACTGGTCAGTCCTCAGTCCTGGTCCTGCTGGACCAGATCCACTGGTCAGTCCTCAGTCCTGCTGGACCAGATCCACTGGTCAGTCCTCAGTCCTGCTGGACCAGATCCACTGGTCAGTCCTCAGTCATGATCCTGCTGGACCAGATCTACTGGTCAGTACTCAGTCCTGGTCCTCCTGGACCAGATCCACTGGTCAGTCCTCAGTCCTGGTCCTGCTGGACCAGATCCACTGGTCAGTCCTCAGTCCTGGTCCTCCTGGACCAGATCCACTGGTCAGTACTCAATCCTGCTGGACCAGATCCACTGGTCAGTCCTCAGTCCTGGTCCTGCTGGACCAGATCCACTGGTCAGTCCTCAATCCTGATCCTGCTGGACCAGATCCACTGGTCAGTCCTCAATCCTGATCCTGCTGGACCAGATCCACCGGTCAGTCCTGGTCCTGCTGGACCAGATCCACTGGTCAGTCCTCAGTCCTGGTCCTCCTGGACCAGATCCACTGGTCAGTCCTCAGTCCTGGTCCTGCTGGACCAGATCCACTGGTCAGTCCTCAGTCCTGCTGGACCAGATCCACTGGTCAGTCCTCAGTCCTGATCCTGCTGGACCAGATCTACTGGTCAGTACTCAGTCCTGGTCCTCCTGGACCAGATCCACTGGTCAGTCCTCAGTCCTGGTCCTGCTGGACCAGATCCACTGGTCAGTCCTCAGTCCTGGTCCTCCTGGACCAGATCCACTGGTCAGTACTCAATCCTGCTGGACCAGATCCACTGGTCAGTCCTCAGTCCTGGTCCTGCTGGACCAGATCCATCGGTCAGTCCTGGTCCTGCTGGACCAGATCCACTGGTCAGTCCTCAGTCCTGGTCCTGCTGGACCAGATCCACTGGTCAGTCCTCAGTCCTGCTGGACCAGATCCACTGGTCAGTCCTCAGTCCTGATCCTGCTGGACCAGATCCACTGGTCAGTCCTCAGTCCTGGTCCTGCTGGACCAGATCCACTGGTCAGTCCTCAGTCCTGGTCCTGCTGGACCAGATCCACTGGTCAGTCCTCAGTCCTGCTGGACCAGATCCACTGGTCAGTCCTCAGTCCTGATCCTGCTGGACCAGATCCACCGGTCAGTCCTGGTCCTGCTGGACCAGATCCACTGGTCAGTCCTCAGTCCTGGTCTTGCTGGACCAGATCCACTGGTCAGTCCTCAGTCCTGCTGGACCAGATCCACTGGTCAGTCCTCAGTCCTGATCCTGCTGGACCAGATCCACCGGTCAGTCCTGGTCCTGCTGGACCAGATCCACTGGTCAGTCCTCAGTCCTGATCCTGCTGGACCAGATCCACTGGTCAGTCCTCAGTCCTGGTCCTCCTGGACCAGATCCACTGGTCAGTCCTCAGTCCTGGTCCTGCTGGACCAGATCCACTGGTCAGTCCTCAGTCCTGCTGGACCAGATCCACTGGTCAGTCCTCAGTCCTGCTGGACCAGATCCACTGGTCAGTCCTCAGTCCTGATCCTGCTGGACCAGATCCACTGGTCAGTACTCAGTCCTGGTCCTCCTGGACCAGATCCACTGGTCAGTCCTCAGTCCTGGTCCTGCTGGACCAGATCCACTGGTCAGTCCTCAGTCCATTTCCTCCTGGACCAGATCCACTGGTCAGTCCTCAGTCCTGCTGGACCAGATCCACTGGTCAGTCCTCAGTCCTGATCCTGCTGGACCAGATCCCCTGGTCAGTCCTCAATCCTGATCCTGCTGGACCAGATCCACCGGTCAGTCCTGGTCCTGCTGGACCAGATCCACTGGTCAGTCCTCAGTCCTGATCCTGCTGGACCAGATCCACTGGTCAGTCCTCAGTCCTCGTCCTCCTGGTCCAGATCCACTAGTCAGTCCTCAGTCCTGGTCCTGCTGGACCAGATCCACTGGTCAGGACTCAGTCCTGCTGGACCAGATCCACTGGTCAGTCCTCAGTCCTGCTGGACCAGATCCACTGGTCAGTCCTCAGTCCTGATCCTGCTGGACCAGATCCACTGGTCAGTCCTCAGTCCTGATCCTGCTGGACCAGATCCACTGGTCAGTCCTCAGTCCTGCTGGACCAGATCCACTGGTCAGTCCTCAGTCCTGGTCCTGCTGGACCAGATCCACTGGTCAGTCCTGGTCCTGCTGGACCAGATCCACTGGTCAGTCCTCAGTCCTGCTGGACCAGATCCACTGGTCAGTCCTCAGTCCTGATCCTGCTGGACCAGATCCACTGGTCAGTCCTCAGTCCTGGTCCTGCTGGACCAGATCCACTGGTCAGTCCTCAGTCCTGCTGGACCAGATCCACTGGTCAGTCCTCAATCCTGATCCTGCTGGACCAGATCCACTGGTCAGTCCTCAGTCCTGATCCTGCTGGACCAGATCCACCGGTCAGTCCTGATCCTGCTGGACCAGATCCCCTGGTCAGTCCTCAATCCTGATCCTGCTGGACCAGATCCACCGGTCAGTCCTGGTCCTGCTGGACCAGATCCACTGGTCAGTCCTCAGTCCTGATCCTGCTGGACCAGATCCACTGGTCAGTCCTCAGTCCTCGTCCTCCTGGTCCAGATCCACTAGTCAGTCCTCAGTCCTGGTCCTGCTGGACCAGATCCACTGGTCAGTCCTCAGTCCTGCTGGACCAGATCCACTGGTCAGTCCTCAGTCCTGCTGGACCAGATCCACTGGTCAGTCCTCAGTCCTGATCCTGCTGGACCAGATCCACTGGTCAGTCCTCAGTCCTGCTGGACCAGATCCACTGGTCAGTCCTGGTCCTGCTGGACCAGATCCACTGGTCAGTCCTCAGTCCTGCTGGACCAGATCCACTGGTCAGTCCTCAGTCCTGATCCTGCTGGACCAGATCCACTGGTCAGTCCTCAGTCCTGGTCCTGCTGGACCAGATCCACTGGTCAGTCCTCAGTCCTGCTGGACCAGATCCACTGGTCAGTCCTCAATCCTGATCCTGCTGGACCAGATCCACTGGTCAGTCCTCAGTCCTGATCCTGCTGGACCAGATCCACCGGTCAGTCCTGGTCCTGCTGGACCAGATCCACTGGTCAGTCCTCAGTCCTGGTCTTGCTGGACCAGATCCACTGGTCAGTCCTCAGTCCTGCTGGACCAGATCCACTGGTCAGTCCTCAGTCCTGATCCTGCTGGACCAGATCCACTGGTCAGTCCTCAATCCTGATCCTGCTGGACCAGATCCACCGGTCAGTCCTGGTCCTGCTGGACCAGATCCACTGGTCAGTCCTCAGTCCTGATCCTGCTGGACCAGATCCACTGGTCAGTCCTCAGTCCTGATCCTGCTGGACCAGATCCACTGGTCAGTCCTCAGTCCTGGTCCTGCTGGACCAGATCCACTGGTCAGTCCTCAGTCCTGCTGGACCAGATCCACTGGTCAGTCCTCAGTCCTGATCCTGCTGGACCAGATCCAACGGTCAGTCCTGGTCCTGCTGGACCAGATCCACTGGTCAGTCCTCAGTCCTGGTCCTGCTGGACCAGATCCACTGGTCAGTCCTCAGTCCTGATCCTGCTGGACCAGATCCACTGGTCAGTCCTCAGTCCTGCTGGACCAGATCCACTGGTCAGTCCTCATTCCTGCTGGACCAGATCCACTGGTCAGTCCTCAATCCTGATCCTGCTGGACCAGATCCACTGGTCAGTCCTCAATCCTGATCCTGCTGGACCAGATCCACCGGTCAGTCCTGGTCCTGCTGGACCAGATCCACTGGTCAGTCCTCAGTCCTGGTCCTCCTGGACCAGATCCACTGGTCAGTCCTCAGTCCTGGTCCTGCTGGACCAGATCCACTGGTCAGTCCTCAGTCCTGCTGGACCAGATCCACTGGTCAGTCCTCAGTCCTGCTGGACCAGATCCACTGGTCAGTCCTCAGTCATGATCCTGCTGGACCAGATCTACTGGTCAGTACTCAGTCCTGGTCCTCCTGGACCAGATCCACTGGTCAGTCCTCAGTCCTGGTCCTGCTGGACCAGATCCACTGGTCAGTCCTCAGTCCTGGTCCTCCTGGACCAGATCCACTGGTCAGTACTCAATCCTGCTGGACCAGATCCACTGGTCAGTCCTCAGTCCTGGTCCTGCTGGACCAGATCCACCGGTCAGTCCTGGTCCTGCTGGACCAGATCCACTGGTCAGTCCTCAGTCCTGGTCCTGCTGGACCAGATCCACTGGTCAGTCCTCAGTCCTGCTGGACCAGATCCACTGGTCAGTCCTCAGTCCTGATCCTGCTGGACCAGATCCACTGGTCAGTCCTCAGTCCTGGTCCTGCTGGACCAGATCCACTGGTCAGTCCTCAGTCCTGGTCCTGCTGGACCAGATCCACTGGTCAGTCCTCAGTCCTGCTGGACCAGATCCACTGGTCAGTCCTCAGTCCTGATCCTGCTGGACCAGATCCACCGGTCAGTCCTGGTCCTGCTGGACCAGATCCACTGGTCAGTCCTCAGTCCTGGTCTTGCTGGACCAGATCCACTGGTCAGTCCTCAGTCCTGCTGGACCAGATCCACTGGTCAGTCCTCAGTCCTGATCCTGCTGGACCAGATCCACTGGTCAGTCCTCAATCCTGATCCTGCTGGACCAGATCCACCGGTCAGTCCTGGTCCTGCTGGACCAGATCCACTGGTCAGTCCTCAGTCCTGATCCTGCTGGACCAGATCCACTGGTCAGTCCTCAGTCCTCGTCCTCCTGGACCAGATCCACTAGTCAGTCCTCAGTCCTGGTCCTGCTGGACCAGATCCACTGGTCAGTCCTCAGTCCTGCTGGACCAGATCCACTGGTCAGTCCTCAGTCCTGGTCCTGCTGGACCAGATCCAACGGTCAGTCCTGGTCCTGCTGGACCAGATCCACTGGTCAGTCCTCAGTCCTGGTCCTGCTGGACCAGATCCACTGGTCAGTCCTCAGTCCTGATCCTGCTGGACCAGATCCACTGGTCAGTCCTCAGTCCTGCTGGACCAGATCCACTGGTCAGTCCTCATTCCTGCTGGACCAGATCCACTGGTCAGTCCTCAATCCTGATCCTGCTGGACCAGATCCACTGGTCAGTCCTCAATCCTGATCCTGCTGGACCAGATCCAATGGTCAGTCCTGGTCCTGCTGGACCAGATCCACTGGTCAGTCCTCAGTCCTGGTCCTCCTGGACCAGATCCACTGGTCAGTCCTCAGTCCTGGTCCTGCTGGACCAGATCCACTGGTCAGTCCTCAGTCCTGCTGGACCAGATCCACTGGTCAGTCCTCAGTCCTGCTGGACCAGATCCACTGGTCAGTCCTCAGTCCTGATCCTGCTGGACCAGATCCACTGGTCAGTACTCAGTCCTGGTCCTCCTGGACCAGATCCACTGGTCAGTCCTCAGTCCTGGTCCTGCTGGACCAGATCCACTGGTCAGTCCTCAGTCCATGTCCTCCTGGACCAGATCCACTGGTCAGTACTCAGTCCTGCTGGACCAGATCCACTGGTCAGTCCTCAGTCCTGGTCCTGCTGGACCAGATCCACCGGTCAGTCCTGGTCCTGCTGGACCAGATCCACTGGTCAGTCCTCAGTCCTGGTCCTGCTGGACCAGATCCACTGGTCAGTCCTCAGTCCTGCTGGACCAGATCCACTGGTCAGTCCTCATCCTGATCCTGCTGGACCAGATCCACTGGTCAGTCCTCAGTCCTGGTCCTGCTGGACCAGATCCACTGGTCAGTCCTCAGTCCTGCTGGACCAGATCCACTGGTCAGTCCTCAGTCCTGATCCTGCTGGACCAGATCCACTGGTCAGTCCTCAATCCTGATCCTGCTGGACCAGATCCACCGGTCAGTCCTGGTCCTGCTGGACCAGATCCACTGGTCAGTCCTCAGTCCTGGTCCTGCTGGACCAGATCCACTGGTCAGTCCTCAGTCCTGCTGGACCAGATCCACTGGTCAGTCCTCAGTCCTGATCCTGCTGGACCAGATCCACTGGTCAGTCCTCAATCCTGATCCTGATGGACCAGATCCACCGGTCAGTCCTGGTCCTACTGGACCAGATCCACTGGTCAGTCCTCAGTCCTGATCCTGCTGGACCAGATCCACTAGTCAGTCCTCAGTCCTGGTCCTGCTGGACCAGATCCACTGGTCAGTCCTCAGTCCTGCTGGACCAGATCCACTGGTCAGTCCTCAGTCCTGCTGGACCAGATCCACTGGTCAGTCCTCAGTCCTGATCCTGCTGGACCAGATCCACCTGTCAGTCCTGGTCCTGCTGGACCAGATCCACTGGTCAGTCCTCAGTCCTGATCCTGCTGGACCAGATCCACTGGTCAGTCCTCAGTCCTGCTGGACCAGATCCACTGGTCAGTCCTCAATCCTGATCCTGCTGGACCAGATCCACTGGTCAGTCCTGGTCCTGCTGGACCAGATCCACTGGTCAGTCCTCAGTCCTGGTCCTGCTGGACCAGATCCACTGGTCAGTCCTCAGTCCTGCTGGACCAGATCCACTGGTCAGTCCTCAGGCCTGATCCTGCTGGACCAGACCCACCGGTCAGTCCTGGTCCTGCTGGACCAGATCCACTGGTCAGTCCTCAGTCCTGGTCCTCCTGGACCAGATCCACTGGTCAGTCCTCAGTCCTGGTCCTGCTGGACCAGATCCACTGGTCAGTCCTCAGTCCTGCTGGACAAGATCCACTGGTCAGTCCTCAGTCCTGATCCTGCTGGACCAGATCCACTGGTCAGTCCTCAGTCCTGATCCTGCTGGACCAGATCCACTGGTCAGTCCTCAGTCCTGATCCTGCTGGACCAGATCCACCGGTCAGTCCTGGTCCTGCTGGACCAGATCCACTGGTCAGTCCTCAGTCCTGGTCCTGCTGGACCAGATCCACTGGTCAGTCCTCAGTCCTGATCCTGCTGGACCAGATCCACTGGTCAGTCCTCAATCCTGCTGGACCATATCCACTGGTCAGTCCTCAATCCTGATCCTGCTGGACCAGATCCACTGGTCAGTCCTCAATCCTGATCCTGCTGGACCAGATCCACTGGTCAGTCCTCAGTCCTGCTGGACCAGATCCACTGGTCAGTCCTGGTCCTGCTGGACCAGATCCACTGGTCAGTCCTCAGTCCTGATCCTGCTGGACCAGATCCACTGGTCAGTCTTCAGTCCTGGTCCTGCTGGACCAGATCCACTGGTCAGTCCTCAGTCCTGCTGGACCAGATCCACTGGTCAGTCCTCAGTCCTGATCCTGCTGGACCAGATCCACTGGTCAGTCCTCAATCCTGATCCTGCTGGACCAGATCCACCGGTCAGTCCTGGTCCTGCTGGACCAGATCCACTGGTCAGTCCTGGTCCTGCTGGACCAGATCCACTGGTCAGTCCTCAGTCCTGGTCCTCCTGGACCAGATCCACTGGTCAGTCCTCAGTCCTGGTCCTGCTGGACCAGATCCACTGGTCAGTCCTCAGTCCTGCTGGACAAGATCCACTGGTCAGTCCTCAGTCCTGATCCTGCTGGACCAGATCCACTGGTCAGTCCTCAGTCCTGATCCTGCTGGACCAGATCCACTGGTCAGTCCTCAATCCTGATCCTGCTGGACCAGATCCACCGGTCAGTCCTCAGTCCTCGTCCTCCTGGACCAGATCCACTAGTCAGTCCTCAGGCCTGGTCCTGTTGGACCAGATCCACTGGTCAGTCCTCAGTCCTGGTCCTGCTGGACCAGATCCACCGGTCAGTCCTCAGTCCTGCTGGACCAGATCCACTGGTCAGTCCTCAGTCCTGCTGGACCAGATCCACTGGTCAGTCCTCAGTCCTGATCCTGCTGGACCAGATCCACTGGTCAGTCCTCAGTCCTGATCCTGCTGGACCAGATCCACCGGTCAGTCCTGGTCCTGCTGGACCAGATCCACTGGTCAGTCCTCAGTCCTGGTCCTGCTGGACCAGATCCACTGGTCAGTCCTCAGTCCTGATCCTGCTGGACCAGATCCACTGGTCAGTCCTCAATCCTGACCCTGCTGGACCAGATCCACTGGTCAGTCCTCAATCCTGGTCCTGCTGGACCAGATCCACTGATTAGTCCTCAGTCCTGCTGGACCAGATCCACTGGTCAGTCCTGGTCCTGCTGGACCAGATCCACTGGTCAGTCCTCAGTCCTGATCCTGCTGGACCAGATCCACTGGTCAGTCCTCAGTCCTGGTCCTGCTGGACCAGATCCACTGGTCAGTCCTCAGTCCTGCTGGACCAGATCCACTGGTCAGTCCTCAATCCTGATCCTGCTGGACCAGATCCACTGGTCAGTCCTCAATCCTGATCCTGCTGGACCAGATCCACCGGTCAGTCCTGGTCCTGCTGGACCAGATCCACTGGTCAGTCCTCAGTCCTGGTCCTGCTGGACCAGATCCACTGGTCAGTCCTCAGTCCTGCTGGACCAGATCCACTGGTCAGTCCTCAGTCCTGATCCTGCTGGACCAGATCCACTGGTCAGTCCTCAGTCCTGGTCCTGCTGGACCAGATCCACTGGTCAGTCCTCAGTCCTGCTGGACCAGATCCACTGGTCAGTCCTCAGTCCTGTTCCTGCTGGACCAGATCCACTGGTCAGTCCTCAATCCTGATCCTGCTGGACCAGATCCACTGGTCAGTCCTCAGTCCTGGTCCTGCTGGACCAGATCCACTGGTCAGTCCTCAGTCCTGCTGGACCAGATCCAGTGGTCAGTCCTCAGTCCTGCTGGACCAGATCCATTGGTCAGTCCTCAATCCTGATCCTGCTGGACCAGATCCACCGGTCAGTCCTGGTCCTGCTGGACCATATCCACTGGTCAGTCCTCAGTCCTGGTCCTGCTGGACCAGATCCACTGGTCAGTCCTCAGTCCTGCTGGACCAGATCCACTGGTCAGTCCTCAGTCCTGATCCTGCTGGACCAGATCCACTGGTCAGTCCTCAGTCCTCGTCCTCCTGGACCAGATCCACTAGTCAGTCCTCAGGCCTGGTCCTGTTGGACCAGATCCACTGGTCAGTCCTCAGTCCTGGTCCTGCTGGACCAGATCCACCGGTCAGTCCTCAGTCCTGCTGGACCAGATCCACTGGTCAGTCCTCAGTCCTGCTGGACCAGATCCACTGGTCAGTCCTCAGTCCTGATCCTGCTGGACCAGATCCACTGGTCAGTCCTCAGTCCTGATCCTGCTGGACCAGATCCACCGGTCAGTCCTGGTCCTGCTGGACCAGATCCACTGGTCAGTCCTCAGTCCTGGTCCTGCTGGACCAGATCCACTGGTCAGTCCTCAGTCCTGATCCTGCTGGACCAGATCCACTGGTCAGTCCTCAATCCTGCTGGACCAGATCCACTGGTCAGTCCTCAATCCTGCTGGACCAGATCCACTGGTCAGTCCTCAATCCTGATCCTGCTGGACCAGATCCACTGGTCAGTCCTGGTCCTGCTGGACCAGATCCACTGGTCAGTCCTCAGTCCTGGTCCTGCTGGACCAGATCCACCGGTCAGTCCTGGTCCTGCTGGACCAGATCCACTGGTCAGTCCTCAGTCCTGGTCCTGCTGGACCAGATCCACTGGTCAGTCCTCAGTCCTGCTGGACCAGATCCACTGGTCAGTCCTGGTCCTGCTGGACCAGATCCACTGGTCAGTCCTCAGTCCTGATCCTGCTGGACCAGATCCACTGGTCAGTCCTCAGTCCTGGTCCTGCTGGATCAGATCCACTGGTCAGTCCTCAGTCCTGCTGGACCAGATCCACTGGTCAGTCCTCAATCCTGATCCTGCTGGACCAGATCCACTGGTCAGTCCTCAATCCTGATCCTGCTGGACCAGATCCACCGGTCAGTCCTGGTCCTGCTGGACCAGATCCACTGGTCAGTCCTCAGTCCTGGTCCTGCTGGACCAGATCCACTGGTCAGTCCTCAGTCCTGCTGGACCAGATCCACTGGTCAGTCCTCAGTCCTGATCCTGCTGGACCAGATCCACTGGTCAGTCCTCAATCCTGATCCTGCTGGACCAGATCCACCGGTCAGTCCTGGTCCTGCTGGACCAGATCCACTGGTCAGTCCTCAGTCCTGATCCAGCTGGACCAGATCCACTGGTCAGTCCTCAGTCCTCGTCCTCCTGGACCAGATCCACTAGTCAGTCCTCAGTCCTGGTCCTGCTGGACCAGATCCACTGGTCAGTCCTCAGTCCTGCTGGACCAGATCCACTGGTCAGTCCTCAGTCCTGCTGGACCAGATCCACTGGTCAGTCCTCAGTCCTGATCCTGCTGGACCAGATCCACCGGTCAGTCCTGGTCCTGCTGGACCAGATCCACTGGTCAGGCCTCAGTCCTGGTCCTGCTGGACCAGATCCACTGGTCAGTCCTCAGTCCTGCTGGACCAGATCCACTGGTCAGTCCTCAGTCCTGATCCTGCTGGACCAGATCCACTGGTCAGTCCTCAGTCCTGATCCTGCTGGACCAGATCCACTGGTCAGTCCTCAATCCTGATCCTGCTGGACCAGATCCACCGGTCAGTCCTGGTCCTGCTGGACCAGATCCACTGGTCAGTCCTCAGTCTTGGTCCTCCTGGACCAGATCCACTGGTCAGTCCTCAGTCCTGGTCCTGCTGGACCAGATCCACTGGTCAGTCCTCAGTCCTGCTGGACCAGATCCACTGGTCAGTCCTCAGTCCTGCTGGACCAGATCCACTGGTCAGTCCTCAATCCTGATCCTGCTGGACCAGATCCACTGGTCAGTCCTCAGTCCTGATCCTGCTGGACCAGATCCACTGGTCAGTCCTCAATCCTGATCCTGCTGGACCAGATCCACCGGTCAGTCCTGGTCCTGCTGGACCAGATCCACTGGTCAGTCCTCAGTCCTGGTCCTGCTGGACCAGATCCACTGGTCAGTCCTCTGTCCTGGTCCTCCTGGACCAGATCCACTGGTCAGTCCTCAGTCCTGCTGGACCAGATCCACTGGTCAGTCCTCAATCCTGATCCTGCTGGACCAGATCCACTGGTCAGTCCTCATTCCTGATCCTGCTGGACCAGATCCACCGGTCAGTCCTGGTCCTGCTGGACCAGATCCACTGGTCAGTCCTCAGTCCTGGTCCTGCTGGACCAGATCCACTGGTCAGTCCTCAGTCCTGCTGGACCAGATCCACTGGTCAGTCCTCAGTCCTGATCCTGCTGGACCAGATCCACTGGTCAGTCCTCAATCCTGATCCTGCTGGACCAGATCCACCGGTCAGTCCTGGTCCTGCTGGACCAGATCCACTGGTCAGTACTCAGTCCTGGTCCTCCTGGACCAGATCCACTGGTTAGTCCTCAGTCCTGGTCCTGCTGGACCAGATCCACTGGTCAGTCCTCAGTCCTGGTCCTCCTGGACCAGATCCACTGGTCAGTCCTCAGTCCTGCTGGACCAGATCCACTGGTCAGTCCTCAGTCCTGGTCCTGCTGGACCAGATCCACCGGTCAGTCCTGGTCCTGCTGGACCAGATCCACTGGTCAGTCCTCAGTCCTGGTCCTGCTGGACCAGATCCACTGGTCAGTCCTCAGTCCTGCTGGAACAGATCCACTGGTCAGTCCTAAGTCCTGATCATGCTGGAACAGATCCACTGGTCAGTCCTCAGTCCTGGTCCTGTTGGATCCAGATCCACTGGTCAGTCCTCAGTCCTGCTGGACCAGATCCACTGGTCAGTCCTCAATCCTGATCCTGCTGGACCAGATCCACTGGTCAGTCCTCAATCCTGATCATGCTGGACCAGATCCACCGGTCAGTCCTGGTCCTGCTGGACCAGATCCACTGGTCAGTCCTCAGTCCTGGTCCTGCTGGACCAGATCCACTGGTCAGTCCTCAGTCCTGCTGGACCAGATCCACTGGTCAGTCCTCAATCCTGATCCTGCTGGACCAGATCCACCGGTCAGTCCTGGTCCTGCTGGACCAGATCCACTGGTCAGTCCTCAGTCCTGATCCAGCTGGACCAGATCCACTGGTCAGTCCTCAGTCCTCGTCCTCCTGGACCAGATCCACTAGTCAGTCCTCAGTCCTGGTCCTGCTGGACCAGATCCACTGGTCAGTCCTCAGTCCTTCGGGACCAGATCCACTGGTCAGTCCTCAGTCCTGCTGGACCAGATCCACTGGTCAGTCCTCAGTCCTGATCCTGCTGGACCAGATCCACCGGTCAGTCCTGGTCCTGCTGGACCAAATCCACTGGTCAGTCCTCAGCCCTGGTCCTGCTGGACCAGATCCACTGGTCAGTCCTCAGTCCTGCTGGACCAGATCCACTGGTCAGTCCTCAGTCCTGATCCTGCTGGACCAGATCCACTGGTCAGTCCTCAGTCCTGATCCTGCTGGACCAGATCCACTGGTCAGTCCTCAATCCTGATCCTGCTGGACCAGATCCACCGGTCAGTCCTGGTCCTGCTGGACCAGATCCACTGGTCAGTCCTCAGTCTTGGTCCTCCTGGACCATATCCACTGGTCAGTCCTCAGTCCTGGTCCTGCTGGACCAGATCCACTGGTCAGTCCTCAGTCCTGCTGGACCAGATCCACTGGTCAGTCCTCAGTCCTGCTGGACCAGATCCACTGGTCAGTCCTCAATCCTGATCCTGCTGGACCAGATCCACCGGTCAGTCCTGGTCCTGCTGGACCAGATCCACTGGTCAGTCCTCAGTCCTGGTCCTGCTGGACCAGATCCACTGGTCAGTCCTCTGTCCTGGTCCTCCTGGACCAGATCCACTGGTCAGTCCTCAGTCCTGCTGGACCAGATCCACTGGTCAGTCCTCTGTCCTGGTCCTCCTGGACCAGATCCACTGGTCAGTCCTCAGTCCTGCTGGACCAGATCCACTGGTCAGTCCTCAGTCCTGGTCCTGCTGGACCAGATCCACCGGTCAGTCCTGGTCCTGCTGGACCAGATCCACTGGTCAGTCCTCAGTCCTGGTCCTGCTGGACCAGATCCACTGGTCAGTCCTCAGTCCTGCTGGACCAGATCCACTGGTCAGTCCTCAGTCCTGATCCTGCTGGACCAGATCCACTGGTCAGTCCTCAGTCCTGGTCCTGCTGGACCAAATCCACTGGTCAGTCCTCAGTCCTGCTGGACCAGATCCACTGGTCAGTCCTCAGTCCTGCTGGACCAGATCCACTGGTCAGTCCTCAATCCTGATCCTGCTGGACCAGATCCACTGGTCAGTCCTCAGTCCTGATCCTGCTGGACCAGATCCACCGGTCAGTCCTGGTCCTGCTGGACCAGATCCACTGGTCAGTCCTCAGTCCTGCTGGACCAGATCCACTGGTCAGTCCTCAGTCCTGATCCTGCTGGACCAGATCCACTGGTCAGTCCTCAGTCCTGGTCCTGCTGGACCAGATCCACTGGTCAGTCCTCAGTCCTGCTGGACCAGATCCACTGGTCAGTCCTCAGTCCTGATCCTGCTGGACCAGATCCACTGGTCAGTCCTCAGTCCTGCTGGACCAGATCCACTGGTCAGTCCTCAGTCCTGCTGGACCAGATCCACTGGTCAGTCCTCAATCCTGATCCTGCTGGACCAGATCCACTGGTCAGTCCTCAGTCCTGATCCTGCTGGACCAGATCCACCGGTCAGTCCTGGTCCTGCTGGACCAGATCCACTGGTTAGTCCTCAGTCCTGCTGGACCAGATCCACTGGTCAGTCCTCAGTCCTGATCCTGCTGGACCAGATCCACTGGTCAGTCCTCAGTCCTGGTCCTGCTGGACCAGATCCACTGGTCAGTCCTCAGTCCTGCTGGACCAGATCCACTGGTCAGTCCTCAATCCTGATCCTGCTGGACCAGATCCACTGGTCAGTCCTCAATCCTGATCCTGCTGGACCAGATCCACCGGTCAGTCCTGGTCCTGCTGGACCAGATCCACTGGTCAGTCCTCAATCCTGATCCTGCTGGACCAGATCCACCGGTCAGTCCTGGTCCTGCTGGACCAGATCCACTGGTCAGTCCTCAGTCCTGGTCCTGCTGGACCAGATCCACTGGTCAGTCCTCTGTCCTGGTCCTCCTGGACCAGATCCACCGGTCAGTCCTGGTCCTGCTGGACCAGATCCACTGGTCAGTCCTCAGTCCTGGTCCTGCTGGACCAGATCCACTGGTCAGTCCTCAGTCCTGGTCCTGCTGGACCAGATCCACTGGTCAGTCCTCTGTCCTGGTCCTCCTGGACCAGATCCACTGGTCAGTCCTCAGTCCTGCTGGACCAGATCCACTGGTCAGTCCTCTGTCCTGGTCCTCCTGGACCAGATCCACTGGTCAGTCCTCAGTCCTGCTGGACCAGATCCACTGGTCAGTCCTCAGTCCTGGTCCTGCTGGACCAGATCCACCGGTCAGTCCTGGTCCTGCTGGACCAGATCCACTGGTCAGTCCTCAGTCCTGGTCCTGCTGGACCAGATCCACTGGTCAGTCCTCAGTCCTGCTGGACCAGATCCACTGGTCAGTCCTCAGTCCTGATCCTGCTGGACCAGATCCACTGGTCAGTCCTCAGTCCTGGTCCTGCTGGACCAAATCCACTGGTCAGTCCTCAGTCCTGCTGGACCAGATCCACTGGTCAGTCCTCAGTCCTGCTGGACCAGATCCACTGGTCAGTCCTCAATCCTGATCCTGCTGGACCAGATCCACTGGTCAGTCCTCAGTCCTGATCCTGCTGGACCAGATCCACCGGTCAGTCCTGGTCCTGCTGGACCAGATCCACTGGTCAGTCCTCAGTCCTGCTGGACCAGATCCACTGGTCAGTCCTCAGTCCTGATCCTGCTGGACCAGATCCACTGGTCAGTCCTCAGTCCTGGTCCTGCTGGACCAGATCCACTGGTCAGTCCTCAGTCCTGCTGGACCAGATCCACTGGTCAGTCCTCAGTCCTGATCCTGCTGGACCAGATCCACTGGTCAGTCCTCAGTCCTGCTGGACCAGATCCACTGGTCAGTCCTCAGTCCTGCTGGACCAGATCCACTGGTCAGTCCTCAATCCTGATCCTGCTGGACCAGATCCACTGGTCAGTCCTCAGTCCTGATCCTGCTGGACCAGATCCACCGGTCAGTCCTGGTCCTGCTGGACCAGATCCACTGGTTAGTCCTCAGTCCTGCTGGACCAGATCCACTGGTCAGTCCTCAGTCCTGATCCTGCTGGACCAGATCCACTGGTCAGTCCTCAGTCCTGGTCCTGCTGGACCAGATCCACTGGTCAGTCCTCAGTCCTGCTGGACCAGATCCACTGGTCAGTCCTCAATCCTGATCCTGCTGGACCAGATCCACTGGTCAGTCCTCAATCCTGATCCTGCTGGACCAGATCCACCGGTCAGTCCTGGTCCTGCTGGACCAGATCCACTGGTCAGTCCTCAATCCTGATCCTGCTGGACCAGATCCACCGGTCAGTCCTGGTCCTGCTGGACCAGATCCACTGGTCAGTCCTCAGTCCTGGTCCTGCTGGACCAGATCCACTGGTCAGTCCTCTGTCCTGGTCCTCCTGGACCAGATCCACCGGTCAGTCCTGGTCCTGCTGGACCAGATCCACTGGTCAGTCCTCAGTCCTGGTCCTGCTGGACCAGATCCACTGGTCAGTCCTCAGTCCTGCTGGACCAGATCCACTGGTCAGTCCTCAGTCCTGATCCTGCTGGACCAGATCCACTGGTCAGTCCTCAGTCCTGGTCCTGCTGGACCAAATCCACTGGTCAGTCCTCAGTCCTGCTGGACCAGATCCACTGGTCAGTCCTCAATCCTGATCCTGCTGGACCAGATCCACTGGTCAGTCCTCATTCCTGATCCTGCTGGACCAGATCCACCGGTCAGTCCTGGTCCTGCTGGACCAGATCCACTGGTCAGTCCTCAGTCCTGGTCCTGCTGGACCAGATCCACTGGTCAGTCCTCAGTCCTGCTGGACCAGATCCACTGGTCAGTCCTCAGTCCTGATCCTGCTGGACCAGATCCACTGGTCAGTCCTCAATCCTGATCCTGCTGGACCAGATCCACCGGTCAGTCCTGGTCCTGCTGGACCAGATCCACTGGTCAGTACTCAGTCCTGGTCCTCCTGGACCAGATCCACTGGTCAGTCCTCAGTCCTGGTCCTGCTGGACCAGATCCACTGGTCAGTCCTCAGTCCTGCTGGACCAGATCCACTGGTCAGTCCTCAGTCCTGATCCTGCTGGACCAGATCCACTGGTCAGTCCTCAGTCCTGGTCCTGCTGGACCAAATCCACTGGTCAGTCCTCAGTCCTGCTGGACCAGATCCACTGGTCAGTCCTCAATCCTGATCCTGCTGGACCAGATCCACTGGTCAGTCCTCATTCCTGATCCTGCTGGACCAGATCCACCGGTCAGTCCTGGTCCTGCTGGACCAGATCCACTGGTCAGTCCTCAGTCCTGGTCCTGCTGGACCAGATCCACTGGTCAGTCCTCAGTCCTGCTGGACCAGATCCACTGGTCAGTCCTCAGTCCTGATCCTGCTGGACCAGATCCACTGGTCAGTCCTCAATCCTGATCCTGCTGGACCAGATCCACCGGTCAGTCCTGGTCCTGCTGGACCAGATCCACTGGTCAGTACTCAGTCCTGGTCCTCCTGGACCAGATCCACTGGTCAGTCCTCAGTCCTGGTCCTGCTGGACCAGATCCACTGGTCAGTCCTCAGTCCTGGTCCTCCTGGACCAGATCCACTGGTCAGTCCTCAGTCCTGCTGGACCAGATCCACTGGTCAGTCCTCAGTCCTGGTCCTGCTGGACCAGATCCACCGGTCAGTCCTGGTCCTGCTGGACCAGATCCACTGGTCAGTCCTCAGTCCTGGTCCTGCTGGACCAGATCCACTGGTCAGTCCTCAGTCCTGCTGGAACAGATCCACTGGTCAGTCCTCAGTCCTGATCCTGCTGGACCAGATCCACTGGTCAGTCCTCAGTCCTGGTCCTGCTGGACCAGATCCACTGGTCAGTCCTCAGTCCTGCTGGACCAGATCCACTGGTCAGTCCTCAATCCTGATCCTGCTGGACCAGATCCACTTGTCAGTCCTCAATCCTGATCATGCTGGACCAGATCCACCGGTCAGTCCTGGTCCTGCTGGACCAGATCCACTGGTCAGTCCTCAGTCCTGGTCCTGCTGGACCAGATCCACTGGTCAGTCCTCAGTCCTGCTGGACCAGATCCACTGGTCAGTCCTCAGTCCTGATCCTGCTGGACCAGATCCACTGGTCAGTCCTCAATCCTGATCCTGCTGGACCAGATCCACCGGTCAGTCCTGGTCCTGCTGGACCAGATCCACTGGTCAGTCCTCAGTCCTGATCCTGCTGGACCAGATCCACTGGTCAGTCCTCAGTCCTCGTCCTCCTGGTCCAGATCCACTAGTCAGTCCTCAGTCCTGGTCCTGCTGGACCAGATCCACTGGTCAGTCCTCAGTCCTGCTGGACCAGATCCACTGGTCAGTCCTCAGTCCTGCTGGACCAGATCCACTGGTCAGTCCTCAGTCCTGCTGGACCAGATCCACTGGTCAGTCCTCAATCCTGATCCTGCTGGACCAGATCCACTGGTCAGTCCTGGTCCTGATCCTGCTGGACCAGATCCACTGGTCAGTCCTCAGTCCTGCTGGACCAGATCCACTGGTCAGTCCTCAGTCCTGGTCCTGCTGGACCAGATCCACCGGTCAGTCCTGGTCCTGCTGGACCAGATCCACTGGTCAGTCCTCAGTCCTGCTGGACCAGATCCACTGGTCAGTCCTCAGTCCTGGTCCTGCTGGACCAGATCCACTGGTCAGTCCTCAGTCCTGCTGGACCAGATCCACTGGTCAGTCCTCAATCCTGATCCTGCTGGACCAGATCCACTGGTCAGTCCTCAATCCTGATCCTGCTGGACCAGATCCACCGGTCAGTCCTGGTCCTGCTGGACCAGATCCACTGGTCAGTCCTCAGTCCTGGTCCTGCTGGACCAGATCCACTGGTCAGTCCTCAGTCCTGCTGGACCAGATCCACTGGTCAGTCCTCAGTCCTGATCCTGCTGGACCAGATCCACTGGTCAGTCCTCAATCCTGATCCTGCTGGACCAGATCCACCGGTCAGTCCTGGTCCTGCTGGACCAGATCCACTGGTCAGTCCTCAGTCCTGATCCTGCTGGACCAGATCCACTGGTCAGTCCTCAGTCCTCGTCCTCCTGGACCAGATCCACTAGTCAGTCCTCAGTCCTGGTCCTGCTGGACCAGATCCACTGGTCAGTCCTCAGTCCTGATCCTGCTGGACCAGATCCAACGGTCAGTCCTGGTCCTGCTGGACCAGATCCACTGGTCAGTCCTCAGTCCTGGTCCTGCTGGACCAGATCCACTGGTCAGTCCTCAGTCCTGATCCTGCTGGACCAGATCCACTGGTCAGTCCTCAGTCCTGCTGGACCAGATCCACTGGTCAGTCCTCAGTCCTGCTGGACCAGATCCACTGGTCAGTCCTCAATCCTGATCCTGCTGGACCAGATCCACTGGTCAGTCCTCAATCCTGATCCTGCTGGACCAGATCCACCGGTCAGTCCTGGTCCTGCTGGACCAGATCCACTGGTCAGTCCTCAGTCCTGGTCCTCCTGGACCAGATCCACTGGTCAGTCCTCAGTCCTGGTCCTGCTGGACCAGATCCACTGGTCAGTCCTCAGTCCTGCTGGACCAGATCCACTGGTCAGTCCTCAGTCCTGCTGGACCAGATCCACTGGTCAGTCCTCAGTCCTGATCCTGCTGGACCAGATCCACTGGTCAGTACTCAGTTCTGGTCCTCCTGGACCAGATCCACTGGTCAGTCCTCAGTCCTGGTCCTGCTGGACCAGATCCACTGGTCAGTCCTCAGTCCTGGTCCTGCTGGACCAGATCCACTGGTCAGTCCTCAGTCCTGCTGGACCAGATCCACTGGTCAGTCCTCAGTCCTGCTGGACCAGATCCACTGGTCAGTCCTCAGTCCTGATCCTGCTGGACCAGATCCACTGGTCAGTACTCAGTCCTGGTCCTCCTGGACCAGATCCACTGGTCAGTCCTCAGTCCTGGTCCTGCTGGACCAGATCCACTGGTCAGTACTCAGTCCTGCTGGACCAGATCCTCTGGTCAGTCCTCAGTCCTGGTCCTGCTGGACCAGATCCACCGGTCAGTCCTGGTCCTGCTGGACCAGATCCACTGGTCAGTCCTCAGTCCTGGTCCTGCTGGACCAGATCCACTGGTCAGTCCTCAGTCCTGCTGGACCAGATCCACTGGTCAGTCCTCAGTCCTGATCCTGCTGGACCAGATCCACTGGTCAGTCCTCAGTCCTGGTCCTGCTGGACCAGATCCACTGGTCAGTCCTCAGTCCTGCTGGACCAGATCCACTGGTCAGTCCTCAGTCCTGATCCTGCTGGACCAGATCCACTGGTCAGTCCTCAATCCTGATCCTGCTGGACCAGATCCACCGGTCAGTCCTGGTCCTGCTGGACCAGATCCACTGGTCAGTCCTCAGTCCTGGTCCTGCTGGACCAGATCCACTGGTCAGTCCTCAGTCCTGCTGGACCAGATCCACTGGTCAGTCCTCAGTCCTGATCCTGCTGGACCAGATCCACTGGTCAGTCCTCAATCCTGATCCTGCTGGACCAGATCAACCGGTCAGTCCTGGTCCTACTGGACCAGATCCACTGGTCAGTCCTCAGTCCTGATCCTGCTGGACCAGATCCACTGGTCAGTCCTCAGTCCTCGTCCTCCTGGACCAGATCCACTAGTCAGTCCTCAGTCCTGGTCCTGCTGGACCAGATCCACTGGTCAGTCCTCAGTCCTGCTGGACCAGATCCACTGGTCAGTCCTCAGTCCTGCTGGACCAGATCCACTGGTCAGTCCTCAGTCCTGATCCTGCTGGACCAGATCCACCTGTCAGTCCTGGTCCTGCTGGACCAGATCCACTGGTCAGTCCTCAGTCCTGATCCTGCTGGACCAGATCCACTGGTCAGTCCTCAGTCCTGCTGGACCAGATCCACTGGTCAGTCCTCAGTCCTGCTGGACCAGATCCACTGGTCAGTCCTCAATCCTGATCCTGCTGGACCAGATCCACTGGTCAGTCCTCAGTCCTGATCCTGCTGGACCAGATCCACTGGTCAGTCCTCAATCCTGATCCTGCTGGACCAGATCCACCGGTCAGTCCTGGTCCTGCTGGACCAGATCCACTGGTCAGTCCTCAGTCCTGGTCCTCCTGGACCAGATCCACTGGTCAGTCCTCAGTCCTGGTCCTGCTGGACCAGATCCACTGGTCAGTCCTCAGTCCTGCTGGACCAGATCCACTGGTCAGTCCTCAGTCCTGATCCTGCTGGACCAGATCCACTGGTCAGTCCTCAGTCCTGATCCTGCTGGACCAGATCCACTGGTCAGTCCTCAGTCCTGATCCTGCTGGACCAGACCCACCGGTCAGTCCTGGTCCTGCTGGACCAGATCCACTGGTCAGTCCTCAGTCCTGGTCCTCCTGGACCAGATCCACTGGTCAGTCCTCAGTCCTGATCCTGCTGGACCAGATCCACTGGTCAGTCCTCAGTCCTCGTCCTCCTGGACCAGATCCACTAGTCAGTCCTCAGTCCTGGTCCTGCTGGACCAGATCCACTGGTCAGTCCTCAGTCCTGCTGGACCAGATCCACTGGTCAGTCCTCAGTCCTGCTGGACCAGATCCACTGGTCAGTCCTCAGTCCTGATCCTGCTGGACCAGATCCACCTGTCAGTCCTGGTCCTGCTGGACCAGATCCACTGGTCAGTCCTCAGTCCTGATCCTGCTGGACCAGATCCACTGGTCAGTCCTCAGTCCTGCTGGACCAGATCCACTGGTCAGTCCTCAGTCCTGCTGGACCAGATCCACTGGTCAGTCCTCAATCCTGATCCTGCTGGACCAGATCCACTGGTCAGTCCTCAGTCCTGATCCTGCTGGACCAGATCCACCGGTCAGTCCTGGTCCTGCTGGACCAGATCCACTGGTCAGTCCTCAGTCCTGCTGGACCAGATCCACTGGTCAGTCCTCAGTCCTGATCCTGCTGGACCAGATCCACTGGTCATTCCTCAGTCCTGGTCCTGCTGGACCAGATCCACTGGTCAGTCCTCAGTCCTGCTGGACCAGATCCACTGGTCAGTCCTCAATCCTGATCCTGCTGGACCAGATCCACTGGTCAGTCCTCAATCCTGATCCTGCTGGACCAGATCCACCGGTCAGTCCTGGTCCTGCTGGACCAGATCCACTGGTCAGTCCTCAGTCCTGGTCCTGCTGGACCAGATCCACTGGTCAGTCCTCAGTCCTGCTGGACCAGATCCACTGGTCAGTCCTCAGTCCTGATCCTGCTGGACCAGATCCACTGGTCAGTCCTCAATCCTGATCCTGCTGGACCAGATCCACCGGTCAGTCCTGGTCCTGCTGGACCAGATCCACTGGTCAGTCCTCAGTCCTGATCCTGCTGGACCAGATCCACTGGTCAGTCCTCAGTCCTCGTCCTCCTGGACCAGATCCACTAGTCAGTCCTCAGTCCTGGTCCTGCTGGACCAGATCCACTGGTCAGTCCTCAGTCCTGCTGGACCAGATCCACTGGTCAGTCCTCAGTCCTGATCCTGCTGGACCAGATCCAACGGTCAGTCCTGGTCCTGCTGGACCAGATCCACTGGTCAGTCCTCAGTCCTGGTCCTGCTGGACCAGATCCACTGGTCAGTCCTCAGTCCTGGACCTGCTGGACCAGATCCACTGGTCAGTCCTCAGTCCTGCTGGACCAGATCCACTGGTCAGTCCTCAGTCCTGATCCTGCTGGACCAGATCCACTGGTCAGTCCTCAGTCCTGGTCCTGCTGGACCAGATCCACTGGTCAGTCCTCAGTCCTGCTGGACCAGATCCACTGGTCAGTCCTCAGTCCTGCTGGACCAGATCCACTGGTCAGTCCTCAGTCCTGCTGGACCAGATCCACTGGTCAGTCCTCAGTCCTGATCCTGCTGGACCAGATCCACTGGTCAGTCCTCAATCCTGATCCTGCTGGACCAGATCCACTGGTCAGTCCTCAATCCTGATCCTGCTGGACCAGATCCACCGGTCAGTCCTGGTCCTGCTGGACCAGATCCACTGGTCAGTCCTCAGTCCTGGTCCTGCTGGACCAGATCCACTGGTCAGTCCTCAGTCCTGCTGGACCAGATCCACTGGTCAGTCCTCAGTCCTGATCCTGCTGGACCAGATCCACTGGTCAGTCCTCAATCCTGATCCTGCTGGACCAGATCCACCGGTCAGTCCTGGTCCTACTGGACCAGATCCACTGGTCAGTCCTCAGTCCTGATCCTGCTGGACCAGATCCACTGGTCAGTCCTCAGTCCTCGTCCTCCTGGACCAGATCCACTAGTCAGTCCTCAGTCCTGGTCCTGCTGGACCAGATCCACTGGTCAGTCCTCAGTCCTGCTGGACCAGATCCACTGGTCAGTCCTCAGTCCTGCTGGACCAGATCCACTGGTCAGTCCTCAGTCCTGATCCTGCTGGACCAGATCCACCTGTCAGTCCTGGTCCTGCTGGACCAGATCCACTGGTCAGTCCTCAGTCCTGATCCTGCTGGACCAGATCCACTGGTCAGTCCTCAGTCCTGCTGGACCAGATCCACTGGTCAGTCCTCAGTCCTGCTGGACCAGATCCACTGGTCAGTCCTCAATCCTGATCCTGCTGGACCAGATCCACTGGTCAGTCCTCAGTCCTGATCCTGCTGGACCAGATCCACTGGTCAGTCCTCAATCCTGATCCTGCTGGACCAGATCCACCGGTCAGTCCTGGTCCTGCTGGACCAGATCCACTGGTCAGTCCTCAGTCCTGGTCCTCCTGGACCAGATCCACCGGTCAGTCCTCAGTCCTGCTGGACCAGATCCACTGGTCAGTCCTCAGTCCTGCTGGACCAGATCCACTGGTCAGTCCTCAGTCCTGATCCTGCTGGACCAGATCCACTGGTCAGTCCTCAGTCCTGATCCTGCTGGACCAGATCCACTGGTCAGTCCTCAATCCTGATCCTGCTGGACCAGACCCACCGGTCAGTCCTGGTCCTGCTGGACCAGATCCACTGGTCAGTCCTCAGTCCTGGTCCTCCTGGACCAGATCCACTGGTCAGTCCTCAGTCCTGATCCTGCTGGACCAGATCCACTGGTCAGTCCTCAGTCCTGGTCCTCCTGGACCAGATCCACTGGTCAGTCCTCAGTCCTGATCCTCCTGGACCAGATCCACTAGTCAGTCCTCAGTCCTGGTCCTGCTGGACCAGATCCACTGGTCAGTCCTCAGTCCTGCTGGACCAGATCCACTGGTCAGTCCTCAGTCCTGCTGGACCAGATCCACTGGTCAGTCCTCAGTCCTGATCCTGCTGGACCAGATCCACCTGTCAGTCCTGGTCCTGCTGGACCAGATCCACTGGTCAGTCCTCAGTCCTGATCCTGCTGGACCAGATCCACTGGTCAGTCCTCAGTCCTGGTCCTGCTGGACCAGATCCACTGGTCAGTCCTCAGTCCTGCTGGACAAGATCCACTGGTCAGTCCTCAGTCCTGATCCTGCTGGACCAGATCCACTGGTCAGTCCTCAGTCCTGATCCTGCTGGACCAGATCCACCGGTCAGTCCTGGTCCTGCTGGACCAGATCCACTGGTCAGTCCTCAGTCCTGGTCCTGCTGGACCAGATCCACTGGTCAGTCCTCAGTCCTGATCCTGCTGGACCAGATCCACTGGTCAGTCCTCAATCCTGCTGGACCAGATCCACTGGTCAGTCCTCAATCCTGATCCTGCTGGACCAGATCCACTGGTCAGTCCTCAATCCTGATCCTGCTGGACCAGATCCACTGGTCAGTCCTCAGTCCTGCTGGACCAGATCCACTGGTCAGTCCTGGTCCTGCTGGACCAGATCCACTGGTAAGTCCTCAGTCCTGATCCTGCTGGACCAGATCCACTGTTCAGTCCTCAGTCCTGGTCCTGCTGGACCAGATCCACTGGTCAGTCCTCAGTCCTGCTGGACCAGATCCACTGGTCAGTCCTCAGTCCTGATCCTGCTGGACCAGATCCACTGGTCAGTCCTCAATCCTGATCCTGCTGGACCAGATCCACCGGTCAGTCCTGGTCCTGCTGGACCAGATCCACTGGTCAGTCCTCAGTCCTGGTCCTCCTGGACCAGATCCACTGGTCAGTCCTCAGTCCTGGTCCTGCTGGACCAGATCCACTGGTCAGTCCTCAGTCCTGCTGGACAAGATCCACTGGTCAGTCCTCAGTCCTGCTGGACCAGATCCACTGGTCAGTCCTCAATCCTGATCCTGCTGGACCAGATCCACTGGTCAGTCCTCAATCCTGATCCTGCTGGACCAGATTCACCGGTCAGTCCTCAGTCCTCGTCCTCCTGGACCAGATCCACTAGTCAGTCCTCAGGCCTGGTCCTGTTGGACCAGATCCACTGGTCAGTCCTCAGTCCTCGTCCTGCTGGACCAGATCCACCGGTCAGTCCTCAGTCCTGCTGGACCAGATCCACTGGTCAGTCCTCAGTCCTGCTGGACCAGATCCACTGGTCAGTCCTCAGTCCTGGTCCTGCTGGACCAGATCCACTGGTCAGTCCTCAGTCCTGCTGGACCAGATCCACTGGTCAGTCCTCAATCCTGATCCTGCTGGACCAGATCCACCGGTCAGTCCTGGTCCTGCTGGACCATATCCACTGGTCAGTCCTCAGTCCTGGTCCTGCTGGACCAGATCCACTGGTCAGTCCTCAGTCCTGCTGGACCAGATCCACTGGTCAGTCCTCAGTCCTGATCCTGCTGGACCAGATCCACTGGTCAGTCCTCAGTCCTCGTCCTCCTGGACCAGATCCACTAGTCAGTCCTCAGGCCTGGTCCTGTTGGACCAGATCCACTGGTCAGTCCTCAGTCCTGGTCCTGCTGGACCAGATCCACCGGTCAGTCCTCAGTCCTGCTGGACCAGATCCACTGGTCAGTCCTCAGTCCTGCTGGACCAGATCCACTGGTCAGTCCTCAGTCCTGATCCTGCTGGACCAGATCCACTGGTCAGTCCTCAGTCCTGATCCTGCTGGACCAGATCCACCGGTCAGTCCTGGTCCTGCTGGACCAGATCCACTGGTCAGTCCTCAGTCCTGGTCCTGCTGGACCAGATCCACTGGTCAGTCCTCAGTCCTGATCCTGCTGGACCAGATCCACTGGTCAGTCCTCAATCCTGCTGGACCAGATCCACTGGTCAGTCCTCAATCCTGCTGGACCAGATCCACTGGTCAGTCCTCAATCCTGATCCTGCTGGACCAGATCCACTGGTCAGTCCTGGTCCTGCTGGACCAGATCCACTGGTCAGTCCTCAGTCCTGGTCCTGCTGGACCAGATCCACCGGTCAGTCCTGGTCCTGCTGGACCAGATCCACTGGTCAGTCCTCAGTCCTGCTGGACCAGATCCACTGGTCAGTCCTCAGTCCTGATCCTGCTGGACCAGATCCACTGGTCAGTCCTCAGTCCTGGTCCTGCTGGACCAGATCCACTGGTCAGTCCTCAGTCCTGCTGGACCAGATCCACTGGTCAGTCCTCAGTCCTGATCCTGCTGGACCAGATCCACCGGTCAGTCCTGGTCCTGCTGGACCAGATCCACTGGTCAGTCCTCAGTCCTGGTCCTGCTGGACCAGATCCACTGGTCAGTCCTCAATCCTGCTGGACCAGATCCACTGGTCAGTCCTCAATCCTGATCCTGCTGGACCAGATCCACTGGTCAGTCCTGGTCCTGCTGGACCAGATCCACTGGTCAGTCCTCAATCCTGATCCTGCTGGACCAGATCCACTGGTCAGTCCTCAGTCCTGGTCCTGCTGGACCAGATCCACTGGTCAGTCCTCAGTCCTGCTGGACCAGATCCACTGGTCAGTCCTCAGTCCTGCTGGACCAGATCCACTGGTCAGTCCTCAATCCTGATCCTGCTGGACCAGATCCACCGGTCAGTCCTGGTCCTGCTGGACCATATCCACTGGTCAGTCCTCAGTCCTGGTCCTGCTGGACCAGATCCACTGGTCAGTCCTCAGTCCTGCTGGACAAGATCCACTGGTCAGTCCTCAGTCCTGATCCTGCTGGACCAGATCCACTGGTCAGTCCTCAGTCCTCGTCCTCCTGGACCAGATCCACTAGTCAGTCCTCAGGCCTGGTCCTGTTGGACCAGATCCACTGGTCAGTCCTCAGTCCTGGTCCTGCTGGACCAGATCAACCGGTCAGTCCTCAGTCCTGCTGGACCAGATCCACTGGTCAGTCCTCAGTCCTGCTGGACCAGATCCACTGGTCAGTCCTCAGTCCTGATCCTGCTGGACCAGATCCACTGGTCAGTCCTCAGTCCTGATCCTGCTGGACCAGATCCACCGGTCAGTCCTGGTCCTGCTGGACCAGATCCACTGGTCAGTCCTCAGTCCTGGTCCTGCTGGACCAGATCCACTGGTCAGTCCTCAGTCCTGATCCTGCTGGACCAGATCCACTGGTCAGTCCTCCATCCTGCTGGACCAGATCCACTGGTCAGTCCTCAATCCTGCTGGACCAGATCCACTGGTCAGTCCTCAATCCTGATCCTGCTGGACCAGATCCACTGGTCAGTCCTGGTCCTGCTGGACCAGATCCACTGGTCAGTCCTCAGTCCTGGTCCTGCTGGACCAGATCCACCGGTCAGTCCTGGTCCTGCTGGACCAGATCCACTGGTCAGTCCTCAGTCCTGGTCCTGCTGGACCAGATCCACTGGTCAGTCCTCAGTCCTGCTGGACCAGATCCACTGGTCAGTCCTGGTCCTGCTGGACCAGATCCACTGGTCAGTCCTCAGTCCTGATCCTGCTGGACCAGATCCACTGGTCAGTCCTCAGTCCTGGTCCTGCTGGACCAGATCCACTGGTCAGTCCTCAGTCCTGATCCTGCTGGACCAGATCCACTGGTCAGTCCTCAGTCCTCGTCCTCCTGGACCAGATCCACTAGTCAGTCCTCAGTCCTGGTCCTGCTGGACCAGATCCACTGGTCAGTCCTCAGTCCTGCTGGACCAGATCCACTGGTCAGTCCTCAGTCCTGCTGGACCAGATCCACTGGTCAGTCCTCAGTCCTGATCCTGCTGGACCAGATCCACCGGTCAGTCCTGGTCCTGCTGGACCAGATCCACTGGTCAGTCCTCAGTCCTGCTGGACCAGATCCACTGGTCAGTCCTCAGTCCTGATCCTGCTGGACCAGATCCACTGGTCAGTCCTCAGTCCTGATCCTGCTGGACCAGATCCACTGGTCAGTCCTCAATCCTGATCCTGCTGGACCAGATCCACCGGTCAGTCCTGGTCCTGCTGGACCAGATCCACTGGTCAGTCCTCAGTCCTCGTCCTCCTGGACCAGATCCACTGGTCAGTCCTCAGTCCTCGTCCTCCCGGACCAGATCCACTGGTCAGTCCTCAGTCCTGGTCCTGCTGGACCAGATCCACTGGTCAGTCCTCAGTCCTCGTCCTCCTGGACCAGATCCACTAGTCAGTCCTCAGGCCTGGTCCTGTTGGACCAGATCCACTGGTCAGTCCTCAGTCCTGGTCCTGCTGGACCAGATCCACCGGTCAGTCCTCAGTCCTGCTGGACCAGATCCACTGGTCAGTCCTCAGTCCTGCTGGACCAGATCCACTGGTCAGTCCTCAGTCCTGATCCTGCTGGACCAGATCCACCGGTCAGTCCTGGTCCTGCTGGACCAGATCCACTGGTCAGTCCTCAGTCCTGGTCCTGCTGGACCAGATCCACTGGTCAGTCCTCAGTCCTGATCCTGCTGGACCAGATCCACTGGTCAGTCCTCAATCCTGGTGGACCAGATCCACTGGTCAGTCCTCAATCCTGCTGGACCAGATCCACTGGTCAGTCCTCAATCCTGGTCCTGCTGGACCAGATCCACTGGTCAGTCCTGGTCCTGCTGGACCAGATCCACTGGTCAGTCCTCAGTCCTGGTCCTGCTGGACCAGATCCACCGGTCAGGCCTGGTCCTGCTGGACCAGATCCACTGGTCAGTCCTCAGTCCTGGTCCTGCTGGACCAGATCCACTGGTCAGTCCTCAGTCCTGCTGGACCAGATCCACTGGTCAGTCCTGGTCCTGCTGGACCAGATCCACTGGTCAGTCCTCAGTCCTGATCCTGCTGGACCAGATCCACTGGTCAGTCCTCAGTCCTGGTCCTGCTGGACCAGATCCACTGGTCAGTCCTCAGTCCTGCTGGACCAGATCCACTGGTCAGTCCTCAATCCTGATCCTGCTGGACCAGATCCACTGGTCAGTCCTCAATCCTGATCCTGCTGGACCAGATCCACCGGTCAGTCCTGGTCCTGCTGGACCAGATCCACTGGTCAGTCCTCAGTCCTGCTGGACCAGATCCACTGGTCAGTCCTCAGTCCTGATCCTGCTGGACCAGATCCACTGGTCAGTCCTCAATCCTGATCCTGCTGGACCAGATCCACCGGTCAGTCCTGGTCCTGCTGGACCAGATCCACTGGTCAGTCCTCAGTCCTGATCCTGCTGGACCAGATCCACTGGTCAGTCCTCAGTCCTCGTCCTCCTGGACCAGATCCACTAGTCAGTCCTCAGTCCTGGTCCTGCTGGACCAGATCCACTGGTCAGTCCTCAGTCCTGCTGGACCAGATCCACTGGTCAGTCCTCAGTCCTGCTGGACCAGATCCACTGGTCAGTCCTCAGTCCTGATCCTGCTGGACCAGATCCACCGGTCAGTCCTGGTCCTGCTGGACCAGATCCACTGGTCAGTCCTAAGTCCTGGTCCTGCTGGACCAGATCCACTGGTCAGTCCTCAGTCCTGCTGGACCAGATCCACTGGTCAGTCCTCAGTCCTGATCCTGCTGGACCAGATCCACTGGTCAGTCCTCAGTCCTGATCCTGCTGGACCAGATCCACTGGTCAGTCCTCAATCCTGATCCTGCTGGACCAGATCCACCGGTCAGTCCTGGTCCTGCTGGACCAGATCCACTGGTCAGTCCTCAGTCTTGGTCCTCCTGGACCAGATCCACTGGTCAGTCCTCAGTCCTGGTCCTGCTGGACCAGATCCACTGGTCAGTCCTCAGTCCTGCTGGACCAGATCCACTGGTCAGTCCTCAGTCCTGCTGGACCAGATCCACTGGTCAGTCCTCAATCCTGATCCTGCTGGACCAGATCCACTGGTCAGTCCTCAGTCCTGGTCCTCCTGAACCAGATCCACTGGTCAGTCCTCAGTCCTGGTCCTGCTGGTTCCAGATCCACTGGTCAGTCCTCAGTCCTGCTGGACAAGATCCACTGGTCAGTCCTCAGTCCTGATCCTGCTGGACCAGATCCACTGGTCAGTCCTCAGTCCTGATCCTGCTGGACCAGATCCACTGGTCAGTCCTCAATCCTGATCCTGCTGGACCAGATCCACCGGTCAGTCCTCAGTCCTCGTCCTCCTGGACCAGATCCACTAGTCAGTCCTCAGGCCTGGTCCTGTTGGACCAGATCCACTGGTCAGTCCTCAGTCCTGGTCCTGCTGGACCAGATCCACCGGTCAGTCCTCAGTCCTGCTGGACCAGATCCACTGGTCAGTCCTCAGTCCTGCTGGACCAGATCCACTGGTCAGTCCTCAGTCCTGATCCTGCTGGACCAGATCCACTGGTCAGTCCTCAGTCCTGATCCTGCTGGACCAGATCCACCGGTCAGTCCTGGTCCTGCTGGACCAGATCCACTGGTCAGTCCTCAGTCCTGGTCCTGCTGGACCAGATCCACTGGTCAGTCCTCAGTCCTGATCCTGCTGGACCAGATCCACTGGTCAGTCCTCAATCCTGACCCTGCTGGACCAGATCCACTGGTCAGTCCTCAATCCTGATCCAACTGGACCAGATCCACTGGTCAGTCCTCAATCCTGATCCTGCTGGACCAGATCCACTGGTCAGTCCTCAGTCCTGGTCCTGCTGGACCAGATCCACTGGTCAGTCCTCAGTCCTGGTCCTGCTGGACCAGATCCACTGGTCAGTCCTCAGTCCTGATCCTGCTGGACCAGATCCACTGGTCAGTCCTCAATCCTGACCCTGCTGGACCAGATCCACTGGTCAGTCCTCAATCCTGATCCAACTGGACCAGATCCACTGGTCAGTCCTCAATCCTGATCCTGCTGGACCAGATCCACTGGTCAGTCCTCAGTCCTGGTCCTGCTGGACCAGATCCACTGGTCAGTCCTCAGTCCTGCTGGACCAGATCCACTGGTCAGTCCTCAATCCTGATCCTGCTGGACCAGATCCACTGGTCAGTCCTCAATCCTGATCCTGCTGGACCAGATCCACGGGTCAGTCCTGGTCCTGCTGGACCAGATCCACTGGTCAGTCCTCAGTCCTGGTCCTGCTGGACCAGATCCACTGGTCAGTCCTCAGTCCTGCTGGACCAGATCCACTGGTCAGTCCTCAGTCCTGATCCTGCTGGACCAGATCCACTGGTCAGTCCTCAGTCCTGGTCCTGCTGGACCAGATCCACTGGTCAGTCCTCAGTCCTGCTGGACCAGATCCACTGGTCAGTCCTCAATCCTGATCCTGCTGGACCAGATCCACTGGTCAGTCCTCAATCCTGATCCTGCTGGACCAGATCCACTGGTCAGTCCTCAGTCCTGGTCCTGCTGGACCAGATCCACTGGTCAGTCCTCAGTCCTGCTGGACCAGATCCACTGGTCAGTCCTCAGTCCTGCTGGACCAGATCCACTGGTCAGTCCTCAGTCCTGATCCTGCTGGACCAGATCCACCGGTCAGTCCTGGTCCTGCTGGACCATATCCACTGGTCAGTCCTCAGTCCTGGTCCTGCTGGACCAGATCCACTGGTCAGTCCTCAGTCCTGCTGGACCAGATCCACTGGTCAGTCCTCAGTCCTGATCCTGCTGGACCAGATCCACTGGTCAGTCCTCAGTCCTCGTCCTCCTGGACCAGATCCACTAGTCAGTCCTCAGGCCTGGTCCTGTTGGACCAGATCCACTGGTCAGTCCTCAGTCCTGGTCCTGCTGGACCAGATCCACCGGTCAGTCCTCAGTCCTGCTGGACCAGATCCACTGGTCAGTCCTCAGTCCTGCTGGACCAGATCCACTGGTCAGTCCTCAGTCCTGATCCTGCTGGACCAGATCCACTGGTCAGTCCTCAGTCCTGATCCTGCTGGACCAGATCCACCGGTCAGTCCTGGTCCTGCTGGACCAGATCCACTGGTCAGTCCTCAGTCCTGGTCCTGCTGGACCAGATCCACTGGTCAGTCCTCAGTCCTGATCCTGCTGGACCAGATCCACTGGTCAGTCCTCAATCCTGCTGGACCAGATCCACTGGTCAGTCCTCAATCCTGCTGGACCAGATCCACTGGTCAGTCCTCAATCCTGATCCTGCTGGACCAGATCCACTGGTCAGTCCTGGTCCTGCTGGACCAGATCCACTGGTCAGTCCTCAGTCCTGGTCCTGCTGGACCAGATCCACCGGTCAGTCCTGGTCCTGCTGGACCAGATCCACTGGTCAGTCCTCAGTCCTGGTCCTGCTGGACCAGATCCACTGGTCAGTCCTCAGTCCTGCTGGACCAGATCCACTGGTCAGTCCTGGTCCTGCTGGACCAGATCCACTGGTCAGTCCTCAGTCCTGATCCTGCTGGACCAGATCCACTGGTCAGTCCTCAGTCCTGGTCCTGCTGGACCAGATCCACTGGTCAGTCCTCAGTCCTGCTGGACCAGATCCACTGGTCAGTCCTCAATCCTGATCCTGCTGGACCAGATCCACTGGTCAGTCCTCCATCCTGATCCTGCTGGACCAGATCCACCGGTCAGTCCTGGTCCTGCTGGACCAGATCCACTGGTCAGTCCTCAGTCCTGGTCCTGCTGGACCAGATCCACTGGTCAGTCCTCAGTCCTGCTGGACCAGATCCACTGGTCAGTCCTCAGTCCTGATCCTGCTGGACCAGATCCACTGGTCAGTCCTCAATCCTGATCCTGCTGGACCAGATCCACCGGTCAGTCCTGGTCCTGCTGGACCAGATCCACTGGTCAGTCCTCAGTCCTGATCCTGCTGGACCAGATCCACTGGTCAGTCCTCAGTCCTCGTCCTCCTGGACCAGATCCACTAGTCAGTCCTCAGTCCTGGTCCTGCTGGACCAGATCCACTGGTCAGTCCTCAGTCCTGCTGGACCAGATCCACTGGTCAGTCCTCAGTCCTGCTGGACCAGATCCACTGGTCAGTCCTCAGTCCTGATCCTGCTGGACCAGATCCACCGGTCAGTCCTGGTCCTGCTGGACCAGATCCACTGGTCAGTCCTCAGTCCTGGTCCTGCTGGACCAGATCCACTGGTCAGTCCTCAGTCCTGCTGGACCAGATCCACTGGTCAGTCCTCAGTCCTGATCCTGCTGGACCAGATCCACTGGTCAGTCCTCAGTCCTGATCCTGCTGGACCAGATCCACTGGTCAGTCCTCAATCCTGATCCTGCTGGACCAGATCCACCGGTCAGTCCTGGTCCTGCTGGACCAGATCCACTGGTCAGTCCTCAGTCTTGGTCCTCCTGGACCAGATCCACTGGTCAGTCCTCAGTCCTGGTCCTGCTGGACCAGATCCACTGGTCAGTCCTCAGTCCTGCTGGACCAGATCCACTGGTCAGTCCTCAGTCCTGCTGGACCAGATCCACTGGTCAGTCCTCAATCCTGATCCTGCTGGACCAGATCCACTGGTCAGTCCTCAGTCCTGATCCTGCTGGACCAGATCCACTGGTCAGTCCTCAATCCTGATCCTGCTGGACCAGATCCACCGGTCAGTCCTGGTCCTGCTGGACCAGATCCACTGGTCAGTCCTCAGTCCTGGTCCTCCTGGACCAGATCCACTGGTCAGTCCTCAGTCCTGGTCCTCCTGGACCAGATCCACTGGTCAGTCCTCAGTCCTGCTGGACCAGATCCACTGGTCAGTCCTCAGTCCTGGTCCTGCTGGACCAGATCGACCGGTCAGTCCTGGTCCTGCTGGACCAGATCCACTGGTCAGTCCTCAGTCCTGGTCCTGCTGGACCAGATCCACTGGTCAGTCCTCAGTCCTGCTGGACCAGATCCACTGGTCAGTCCTCAGTCCTGATCCTGCTGGACCAGATCCACTGGTCAGTCCTCAGTCCTGGTCCTGCTGGACCAAATCCACTGGTCAGTCCTCAGTCCTGCTGGACCAGATCCACTGGTCAGTCCTCAATCCTGATCCTGCTGGACCAGATCCACTGGTCAGTCCTCATTCCTGATCCTGCTGGACCAGATCCACCGGTCAGTCCTGGTCCTGCTGGACCAGATCCACTGGTCAGTCCTCAGTCCTGGTCCTGCTGGACCAGATCCACTGGTCAGTCCTCAGTCCTGCTGGACCAGATCCACTGGTCAGTCCTCAGTCCTGATCCTGCTGGACCAGATCCACTGGTCAGTCCTCAATCCTGATCCTGCTGGACCAGATCCACCGGTCAGTCCTGGTCCTGCTGGACCAGATCCACTGGTCAGTCCTCAGTCCTGATCCTGCTGGACCAGATCCACTGGTCAGTCCTCAGTCCTCGTCCTCCTGGACCAGATCCACTAGTCAGTCCTCAGTCCTGGTCCTGCTGGACCAGATCCACTGGTCAGTCCTCAGTCCTACTGGACCAGATCCACTGGTCAGTCCTCAGTCCTGCTGGACCAGATCCACTGGTCAGTCCTCAGTCCTGATCCTGCTGGACCAGATCCACCGGTCAGTCCTGGTCCTGCTGGACCAGATCCACTGGTCAGTCCTCAGTCCTGATCCTGCTGGACCAGATCCACTGGTCAGTCCTGGTCCTGCTGGACCAGATCCACTGGTCAGTCCTCAGTCCTGGTCCTGCTGGACCAGATCCACTGGTCAGTCCTCAGTCCTGCTGGACCAGATCCACTGGTCAGTCCTCAGTCCTGATCCTGCTGGACCAGATCCACTGGTCAGTCCTCAGTCCTGGTCCTGCTGGACCAGATCCACTGGTCAGTCCTCAGTCCTGCTGGACCAGATCCACTGGTCAGTCCTCAATCCTGATCCTGCTGGACCAGATCCACTGGTCAGTCCTCAGTCCTGGTCCTGCTGGACCAGATCCACTGGTCAGTCCTCAGTCCTGCTGGACCAGATCCACTGGTCAGTCCTCAGTCCTGCTGGACCAGATCCACTGGTCAGTCCTCAATCCTGATCCTGCTGGACCAGATCCACCGGTCAGTCCTGGTCCTGCTGGACCATATCCACTGGTCAGTCCTCAGTCCTGGTCCTGCTGGACCAGATCCACTGGTCAGTCCTCAGTCCTGCTGGACCAGATCCACTGGTCAGTCCTCAGTCCTGATCCTGCTGGACCAGATCCACTGGTCAGTCCTCAGTCCTCGTCCTCCTGGACCAGATCCACTAGTCAGTCCTCAGGCCTGGTCCTGTTGGACCAGATCCACTGGTCAGTCCTCAGTCCTGGTCCTGCTGGACCAGATCCACCGGTCAGTCCTCAGTCCTGCTGGACCAGATCCACTGGTCAGTCCTCAGTCCTGCTGGACCAGATCCACTGGTCAGTCCTCAGTCCTGATCCTGCTGGACCAGATCCACTGGTCAGTCCTCAGTCCTGATCCTGCTGGACCAGATCCACCGGTCAGTCCTGGTCCTGCTGGACCAGATCCACTGGTCAGTCCTCAGTCCTGGTCCTGCTGGACCAGATCCACTGGTCAGTCCTCAGTCCTGATCCTGCTGGACCAGATCCACTGGTCAGTCCTCAATCCTGCTGGACCAGATCCACTGGTCAGTCCTCAATCCTGCTGGACCAGATCCACTGGTCAGTCCTCAATCCTGATCCTGCTGGACCAGATCCACTGGTCAGTCCTGGTCCTGCTGGACCAGATCCACTGGTCAGTCCTCAGTCCTGGTCCTGCTGGACCAGATCCACCGGTCAGTCCTGGTCCTGCTGGACCAGATCCACTGGTCAGTCCTCAGTCCTGGTCCTGCTGGACCAGATCCACTGGTCAGTCCTCAGTCCTGCTGGACCAGATCCACTGGTCAGTCCTGGTCCTGCTGGACCAGATCCACTGGTCAGTCCTCAGTCCTGATCCTGCTGGACCAGATCCACTGGTCAGTCCTCAGTCCTGGTCCTGCTGGACCAGATCCACTGGTCAGTCCTCAGTCCTGCTGGACCAGATCCACTGGTCAGTCCTCAATCCTGATCCTGCTGGACCAGATCCACTGGTCAGTCCTCAATCCTGATCCTGCTGGACCAGATCCACCGGTCAGTCCTGGTCCTGCTGGACCAGATCCACTGGTCAGTCCTCAGTCCTGGTCCTGCTGGACCAGATCCACTGGTCAGTCCTCAGTCCTGCTGGACCAGATCCACTGGTCAGTCCTCAGTCCTGATCCTGCTGGACCAGATCCACTGGTCAGTCCTCAATCCTGATCCTGCTGGACCAGATCCACCGGTCAGTCCTGGTCCTGCTGGACCAGATCCACTGGTCAGTCCTCAGTCCTGATCCTGCTGGACCAGATCCACTGGTCAGTCCTCAGTCCTCGTCCTCCTGGACCAGATCCACTAGTCAGTCCTCAGTCCTGGTCCTGCTGGACCAGATCCACTGGTCAGTCCTCAGTCCTGCTGGACCAGATCCACTGGTCAGTCCTCAGTCCTGCTGGACCAGATCCACTGGTCAGTCCTCAGTCCTGATCCTGCTGGACCAGATCCACCGGTCAGTCCTGGTCCTGCTGGACCAGATCCACTGGTCAGTCCTCAGTCCTGGTCCTGCTGGACCAGATCCACTGGTCAGTCCTCAGTCCTGCTGGACCAGATCCACTGGTCAGTCCTCAGTCCTGATCCTGCTGGACCAGATCCACTGGTCAGTCCTCAGTCCTGATCCTGCTGGACCAGATCCACTGGTCAGTCCTCAATCCTGATCCTGCTGGACCAGATCCACCGGTCAGTCCTGGTCCTGCTGGACCAGATCCACTGGTCAGTCCTAAGTCTTGGTCCTCCTGGACCAGATCCACTGGTCAGTCCTCAGTCCTGGTCCTGCTGGACCAGATCCACTGGTCAGTCCTCAGTCCTGCTGGACCAGATCCACTGGTCAGTCCTCAGTCCTGCTGGACCAGATCCACTGGTCAGTCCTCAATCCTGATCCTGCTGGACCAGATCCACTGGTCAGTCCTCAGTCCTGATCCTGCTGGACCAGATCCACTGGTCAGTCCTCAATCCTGATCCTGCTGGACCAGATCCACCGGTCAGTCCTGGTCCTGCTGGACCAGATCCACTGGTCAGTCCTCAGTCCTGGTCCTCCTGGACCAGATCCACTGGTCAGTCCTCAGTCCTGCTGGACCAGATCCACTGGTCAGTCCTCAGTCCTGGTCCTGCTGGACCAGATCGACCGGTCAGTCCTGGTCCTGCTGGACCAGATCCACTGGTCAGTCCTCAGTCCTGGTCCTGCTGGACCAGATCCACTGGTCAGTCCTCAGTCCTGCTGGACCAGATCCACTGGTCAGTCCTCAGTCCTGATCCTGCTGGACCAGATCCACTGGTCAGTCCTCAGTCCTGGTCCTGCTGGACCAAATCCACTGGTCAGTCCTCAGTCCTGCTGGACCAGATCCACTGGTCAGTCCTCAGTCCTGATCCTGCTGGACCAGATCCACTGGTCAGTCCTCATTCCTGATCCTGCTGGACCAGATCCACCGGTCAGTCCTGGTCCTGCTGGACCAGATCCACTGGTCAGTCCTCAGTCCTGGTCCTGCTGGACCAGATCCACTGGTCAGTCCTCAGTCCTGCTGGACCAGATCCACTGGTCAGTCCTCAGTCCTGATCCTGCTGGACCAGATCCACTGGTCAGTCCTCAATCCTGATCCTGCTGGACCAGATCCACCGGTCAGTCCTGGTCCTGCTGGACCAGATCCACTGGTCAGTCCTCAGTCCTGATCCTGCTGGACCAGATCCACTGGTCAGTCCTCAGTCCTCGTCCTCCTGGACCAGATCCACTAGTCAGTCCTCAGTCCTGGTCCTGCTGGACCAGATCCACTGGTCAGTCCTCAGTCCTACTGGACCAGATCCACTGGTCAGTCCTCAGTCCTGCTGGACCAGATCCACTGGTCAGTCCTCAGTCCTGATCCTGCTGGACCAGATCCACCGGTCAGTCCTGGTCCTGCTGGACCAGATCCACTGGTCAGTCCTCAGTCCTGATCCTGCTGGACCAGATCCACTGGTCAGTCCTGGTCCTGCTGGACCAGATCCACTGGTCAGTCCTCAGTCCTGGTCCTCCTGGACCAGATCCACTGGTCAGTCCTGGTCCTGCTGGACCAGATCCACTGGTCAGTCCTCAGTCCTGGTCCTGCTGGACCAGATCCACTGGTCAGTCCTCAGTCCTGCTGGACCAGATCCACTGGTCAGTCCTCAGTCCTGATCCTGCTGGACCAGATCCACTGGTCAGTCCTCAATCCTGATCCTGCTGGACCAGATCCACCGGTCAGTCCTGGTCCTGCTGGACCAGATCCACTGGTCAGTCCTCAGTCCTGATCCTGCTGGACCAGATCCACTGGTCAGTCCTCAGTCCTCGTCCTCCTGGACCAGATCCACTAGTCAGTCCTCAGTCCTGCTGGACCAGATCCACTGGTCAGTCCTCAGTCCTCGTCCTCCTGGACCAGATACACTGGTCAGTCCTCAGTCCTGCTGGACCAGATCCACTGGTCAGTCCTCAGTCCTGATCCTGCTGGACCAGATCCACTGGTCAGTCCTCAGTCCTGATCCTGCTGGACCAGATCCACTGGTCAGTCCTCAATCCTGATCCTGCTGGACCAGATCCACCGGTCAGTCCTGGTCCTGCTGGACCAGATCCACTGGTCAGTCCTCAGTCTTGGTCCTCCTGGACCAGATCCACTGGTCAGTACTCAGTCCTGGTCCTGCTGGACCAGATCCACTGGTCAGTCCTCAGTCCTGCTGGACCAGATCCACTGGTCAGTCCTCAATCCTGATCCTGCTGGACCAGATCCACTGGTCAGTCCTCAGTCCTGATCCTGCTGGACCAGATCCACTGGTCAGTCCTCAATCCTGATCCTGCTGGACCAGATCCACCGGTCAGTCCTTGTCCTGCTGGACCAGATCCACTGGTCAGTCCTCAGTCCTGGTCCTCCTGGACCAGATCCACTGGTCAGTCCTCAGTCCTGGTCCTGCTGGACCAGATCCACTGGTCAGTCCTCAGTCCTGGTCCTCCTGGACCAGATCCACTGGTCAGTCCTCAGTCCTGCTGGACCAGATCCACTGGTCAGTCCTCAGTCCTGGTCCTGCTGGACCAGATCCACCGGTCAGTCCTGGTCCTGCTGGACCAGATCCACTGGTCAGTCCTCAGTCCTGGTCCTGCTGGACCAGATCCACTGGTCAGTCCTCAGTCCTGCTGGACCAGATCCACTGGTCAGTCCTCAGTCCTGATCCTGCTGGACCAGATCCACTGGTCAGTCCTCAGTCCTGGTCCTGCTGGACCAAATCCACTGGTCAGTCCTCAGTCCTGCTGGACCAGATCCACTGGTCAGTCCTCAATCCTGATCCTGCTGGACCAGATCCACTGGTCAGTCCTCATTCCTGATCCTGCTGGACCAGATCCACCGGTCAGTCCTGGTCCTGCTGGACCAGATCCACTGGTCAGTCCTCAGTCCTGGTCCTGCTGGACCAGATCCACTGGTCAGTCCTCAGTCCTGCTGGACCAGATCCACTGGTCAGTCCTCAGTCCTGATCCTGCTGGACCAGATCCACTGGTCAGTCCTCAATCCTGATCCTGCTGGACCAGATCCACCGGTCAGTCCTGGTCCTGCTGGACCAGATCCACTGGTCAGTCCTCAGTCCTGATCCTGCTGGACCAGATCCACTGGTCAGTCCTCAGTCCTCGTCCTCCTGGACCAGATCCACTAGTCAGTCCTCAGTCCTGGTCCTGCTGGACCAGATCCACTGGTCAGTCCTCAGTCCTACTGGACCAGATCCACTGGTCAGTCCTCAGTCCTGCTGGACCAGATCCACTGGTCAGTCCTCAGTCCTGATCCTGCTGGACCAGATCCACCGGTCAGTCCTGGTCCTGCTGGACCAGATCCACTGGTCAGTCCTCAGTCCTGATCCTGCTGGACCAGATCCACTGGTCAGTCCTGGTCCTGCTGGACCAGATCCACTGGTCAGTCCTCAGTCCTGCTGGACCAGATCCACTGGTCAGTCCTCAGTCCTGATCCTGCTGGACCAGATCCACTGGTCAGTCCTCAATCCTGATCCTGCTGGACCAGATCCACCGGTCAGTCCTGGTCCTGCTGGACCAGATCCACTGGTCAGTCCTCAGTCCTGGTCCTGCTGGACCAGATCCACTGGTCAGTCCTCAGTCCTGCTGGACCAGATCCACTGGTCAGTCCTCAGTCCTGATACTTCTGGACCAGATCCACTGGTCAGTCCTCAGTCCTGATCCTGCTGGACCAGATCCACCGGTCAGTCCTGGTCCTGCTGGACCAGATCCATTGGTCAGTCCTCAGTCCTGATCCTGCTGGACCAGATCCACTGGTCAGTCCTCAGTCCTCGTCCTCCTGGACCAGATCCACTAGTCAGTCCTCAGTCCTGGTCCTGCTGGACCAGATCCACTGGTCAGTCCTCAGTCCTGCTGGACCAGATCCACTGGTCAGTCCTCAGTCCTGCTGGACCAGATCCACTGGTCAGTCCTCAGTCCTGATCCTGCTGGACCAGATCCACCGGTCAGTCCTGGTCTTGCTGGACCAGATCCACTGGTCAGTCCTCAGTCCTGGTCCTGCTGGACCAGATCCACTGGTCAGTCCTCAGTCCTGCTGGACCAGATCCACTGGTCAGTCCTCAGTCCTGCTGGACCAGATCCACTGGTCAGTCCTCAATTCTGATCCTGCTGGACCAGATCCACTGGTCAGTCCTCAGTCCTGATCCTGCTGGACCAGATCCACTGGTCAGTCCTCAGTCCTGATCCTGCTGGACCAGATCCACTGGTCAGTCCTCAGTCCTGGTCCTCCTGGACCAGATCCACTGGTCAGTCCTCAGTCCTGGTCCTCCTGGACCAGATCCACTGGTCAGTCCTCAGTCCTGGTCCTGCTGGACCAGATCCACTGGTCAGTCCTCAGTCCTGCTGGACCAGATCCACTGGTCAGTCCTCAATCCTGATCCTGCTGGACCAGATCCACTGGTCAGTCCTCAATCCTGATCCTGCTGGACCAGATCCACTGGTCAGTCCTCAGTCCTGGTCCTGCTGGACCAGATCCACTGGTCAGTCCTCAGTCCTGCTGGACCAGATCCACTGGTCAGTCCTCAGTCCTGATCCTGCTGGACCAGATCCACTGGTCAGTCCTCAGTCCTGGTCCTGCTGGACCAGATCCACTGGTCAGTCCTCAGTCCTGCTGGACCAGATCCACTGGTCAGTCCTCAATCCTGATCCTGCTGGACCAGATCCACTGGTCAGTCCTCAATCCTGATCCTGCTGGACCAGATCCACCGGTCAGTCCTGGTCCTGCTGGACCAGATCCACTGGTCAGTCCTCAGTCCTGGTCCTGCTGGACCAGATCCACTGGTCAGTTCTCAGTCCTGCTGGACCAGATCCACTGGTCAGTCCTCAGTCCTGATCCTGCTGGACCAGATCCACTGGTCAGTCCTCAATCCTGATCCTGCTGGACCAGATCCACCGGTCAGTCCTGGTCCTGCTGGACCAGATCCACTGGTCAGTCCTCAGTCCTGATCCTGCTGGACCAGATCCACTGGTCAGTCCTCAGTCCTCGTCCTCCTGGACCAGATCCACTAGTCAGTCCTCAGTCCTGGTCCTGCTGGACCAGATCCACTGGTCAGTCCTCAGTCCTACTGGACCAGATCCACTGGTCAGTCCTCAGTCCTGCTGGACCAGATCCACTGGTCAGTCCTCAGTCCTGATCCTGCTGGACCAGATCCACCGGTCAGTCCTGATCCTGCTGGATCAGATCCACCGGTCAGTCCTGGTCCTGCTGGACCTGTATGCTGCTTGTGACCCAGCCAACCATCAGATTCTCCTCTCCACTCTCTGAGCTCGGCATCTCTGGATCTGTCCTCTCCTGGTCCACGTCCTACCCCTCAGGAAGATCCTTCAGAGTATCCTGGTGAGGAGAAGTGTCCAGATCACATGAAAACAGGGGAGCCTCAGGGATCGGTGCTCGGCCCTCTTCTCTTCTCACCATACACCTCCTCACTCGGTGCAGTTAGAAGCTCTCATGGCTTCTCCTACCACTGCTATGCAGATGACACTCAGCTTTTCCTCTCCTTCCCACCAGATGACACAATGTTTCTCTGAGAATATCAGCTTGCCTTGCTGATATCTCTGCATGGATGAAGGATCGCCACCTTCAGCTCCATCTGTCCAAGACAGAGCTCATTGTCTGTCCAGCCAATCCTTCCTTACCTCTGCAGATACGTGTGAAGCTCCACTCTATCACACTTGTTCCTACGTCTGTTGCCTGGAATCTGGGTGTCATGGTGGATGACCAGCTGACCTTTAAGGTCCATGTTGCCTCGGTTGCCCGTACCTGCCGATATGCTCTCTACAACATCAAGAGAATCAGACGTACCTGACAGAACACGATTCAGCTTCTGGTTCAGGTTCTGGTCATCTCACACATGGATTACTGCAGTTCCCTACTGGCAGGTCTGCCTGCATGCTGGTTAAACCTCTGCAGATGATCCAGAACCAGCAGCACGTCTGGTTTTCAACCAACCCAAACTGGTTCATGTCACTCCGCTGCTAATCGCTCTTCACTGGCTTCCGGTCGCAGCACGCATCACATTTAAAGCTCTGCTTCTGGTTTACAAAACAATAACTGAAACATCTCCCGTCTACCTTCACTCCTTCATCCAGACCTACACTCCCTCTCCACAGCTTTGTTCCACCAGTTGCCACAAGCCTCGTGTGTTGTTTAAAATGATTGAATCTGCTCTCAATGCTCCTGTTGTTTGTGTGGAAGCCTCTGTTGAACTATGTGAACATTTTCTACATTTTTTTATTGATAAGGTCACTGTGACCAGGGCCCAAATCACACCCCCTGCTCTTGACTCATCAGCCCCTCCCATGTGCTCTACTGCCTTCCACCAGTTTGAGCCTATCACAGTGTCAGAGCTCCAGGAGGTTGTGAGTTATCTAAAGCCCACAGGTTCCCCCCATGATGCTGTCCCTCCTCAACTTTTTAAAGAAGTCTGTTCTGCATTTGGGTCCTGGGTACTTGCTATAGTAAATAGCAGCCTAACCTCAGGAGTGGTTCCTGCTAATTTTAAGCATGCTGTAGTGGAGCCCCTTATGAAAAAACCCGGTCTAGATGCCAGTAACCTTAATAACTTCAGACCAATCTCCAAGCTGCTGTTTTTATCTAAAATTTTAGAGAAAATTATTTTCAGACAGTTGACCACATTTTTAAATAAGAACAATCTGCTGGAGGTCTTCCAATCTGGTTTTAAAGCTATGCACAGCACAGAATCTGCACTTTTAAAAGTTTTTATTGACATTTTTTTAGCCTGTGATGCTGGTGATTGTGTGGCCCTTGTATTGCTGGACCTAACCGCTGCATTCGATACAATGGACCACAATATTTTAATCTCCCGGTTAGAGCACCTTGTGGGCATTAAGGGCGTAGCCCTTGAGTGGTTTAGGTCCTACTTAAAGGGTAGAACTTTCTCTGTCCGTCTGGGAGACTGTGAGTCGTCCTCTGCCCCCTTGTCCTATGGGGTTCCACAGGGTTCAATTTTGGCCCCCACCCTTTTTTCTTTTTATCTGCTTCCCCTGGGCTCTGTTTTAAGGAAACATGGCATTGCTTTTCATTGTTATGCAGATGATTGTCAAATTTATGTCCCGCTTAAAAAGAAAGACAATTTCTCTGTCAGTATACTACAAAAATGCCTGCGTGACATTAAAGATTGGATGGCGTTAAACTTCCTCCATTTCAATAAATCAAAGACTGAGGTTTTGGTTGTTGGTCCCAGTAATGGAGTTGCGACTGTGGGCCTAGAAACACTAACTAAATATTCAAAAACTGAAATCAGGAACCTTGGTTTTAAAATGGACAGTGACTTTAAGTTGGACAGTCAGATTCGCTCTGTGGTCAAGTCCAGTTTCTACCACCTAAGGCAGCTAGCCAAAGTAAAGCACTTTTTATCACGACAGCACCTTGAAACAGTGATCCACGCCTTTGTCACCACACGGCTGGATTACTGCAATGCACTATACTTTGGTGTAAGCCAGTCCGCACTTACTCGCCTGCAGCTTGTACAAAATGCTGCTGCAAATCTTTTAACTGGCACTCGTAAATATGAGCACATCACCCCTGTTTTATCGTCTCTTCACTGGCTGTCCGTGCATTTTAGGATCCATTTTAAACTTCTTTTATTTGTTTTTAAATGTTTGAATGATGTTGCCCCCCTTTACCTCTCTGAGTTGTTGTGACCTTACTCTCCGACGTGGTCACTCAGGTCGGCTGACCAGCACCTCCTGAGTGTACCAAAAACCCACCGTAAACTCAGAGCCTTTTCAGTTGCAGCTCCAAAACTATGGAACGAGCTGCCTTTGCACATCCGACAGGCCTCTTCTGTAACTGTTTTTAAATCACGTCTTAAAACCCACCTGTTCTCACTGGCTTTTAACACCACCTGAGATGTTGACATTATTAATCTGACTGTTTTTATCATGATTCTACCAGTTTTAGAAATTTTATATGTTTTTCCACTCTGTATTTGTATTATGATCATTATCTCTGTTTTATTCTGTACAGCACTTTGGTCGACTGTGGTTGTGTTAAAAGTGCTATATAAATAAAGTTGCAGTTGCAGTTGTAGTGAAAGACGCATCGTGTTACCACCACAACGTGGGACTAAATCACCAGCCAGACTCTTTTCCTCTGTTGTTCCACGGTGGTGGAATGATCTCCCAAACTCTGTCCGCTCTGCAGAGTCCCTGTCTACTTTTAAGACCCAGCTGAAGACTCAGCTCTTCAAGGAGAACTTCAACACTTAGTTTAGCTGTATTTGTTGGAAAGTTGGAGAACTTAGCCCAGTTCTTTGCAACAAACTTTATGATATTAATTCTTTGTATTATAACATAGGTGATATTATGGGGTGGGAAGGGAGTAAACAAAAAAACAAAACAAAACAAAAAAAGCCTGAAGCTTCATGGAAGGACCTGCGTCCAACTGGACAGTCCACCATCACCTTCCTACCATGTCCTCTACTGTCTGATTTCCTGCTTGTGTTGTTCTCACTCAGATGTAAGTCGCTTTGGATAAAAGCGTCTAAATGACTGTAGAATAGAATAGAATAGAATAGAATAGAATAGAATAGAATAGAATAGAATAGAATACACGTTCCCAGCAGAGCTGGCTGAGTCCCCCGTCAGAGCGAGCTTCAACTCCCACCTTCAGCAGAGCTTCAACCATGTCCCGAGTGAGGCGGGGGACATTGAGTCTGAATGGGCTGTGTTCCGTGCCTCTATTGCTGAGGCGGCCAGCCGGAGCTGTGGCTGTAAGGTCGTTGGTGCCTGTCGTGGCGGTAATCCCAGGACTCGTTGGTGGACACCAGCAGTGAGGGATGCCGTCAAGCTGAAGAAGGAGTCCTATCAGGCCTTCTTGGCCTGTGGGACTCTGGAGGCAGCTGATGGGTACCGGCGGGCTAAGCGGCATGCGGCTTCGGCTGTTGCCGAGGCAAAAACTCGGGCATGGGAGGAGTTCGGCGAGGCCATGGAGAAAGACTTCCGGACGGCTTCGAGGAGATTCTGGTCCACCATCCGGCGGCTCAGGAGGGGGAAGCAGAGCTCCATCAATACTGTGTACAGTGGAGATGGGGAGCTGCTGACCTCAACTCGGGACGTTGTGGGTCGGTGGAAGGAATACTTCGAAGACCTCCTCAATCCTACCAACACGTCTTCCGATGAGGAAGCAGAGCTGGTGGATTCAGGGGTGGACTCTCCTATCTCTGGGGCTGAAGTCGCTGAGGTGGTCAAAAAGCTCCTTGGCGGCAAGGCCCCGGGGGTGGATGAGATCCGCCCGGAGTTCCTTAAGGCTCTGGATGCTGTGGGGCTGTCCTGGCTGACACGCCTCTGCAGCATCGCGTGGACATCGGGGGCAGTACCGCTGGATTGGCAGACTGGGGTGGTGGTCCCCCTTTTTAAGAAGGGGGACCGGAGGGTGTGTTCCAATTACAGGGGAATCACACTCCTCAGCCTCCCTGGTAAGGTCTATTCAGGGGTCCTGGAGAGGAGGGTCCGCCGGATAGTCGAATCCCGGATTGAGGAGGAGCAGTGTGGTTTTCGTCCTGGTCGCGGAACAGTGGACCAGCTCTATACCCTCTTTGGGGTCCTGGAGGGGGCATGGGAGTTTGCCCAACCAGTCTACATGTGCTTTGTGGACCTGGAGAAGGCATTCGACCGTGTCCCCCGGGGGCTCCTGTGGGGGGTACTCCGGGAGTATGGGGTACCGGACCCCCTTGTACGAGCTGTCCGGTCCCTGTACGACAGGTGTCAGAGCTTGGTCCGCATTGCCGGTAGTAAGTCGGATTTGTTTCCGGTGAGGGTTGGACTCCGCCAAGGCTGCCCTTTATCACCGATTCTGTTCATAACTTATATGGACAGAATTTCTAGGCGCAGCCGAGGTGTTGAGGGGATCCGGCTTGGTGGCCTCAGGATTGGGTCCCTGCTTTTTGCAGATGACGTGGTCCTGTTGGCTTCATCTGGTCGTGATCTCCAGCTCTCACTTGAGCGATTCGCGGCCGAGTGTGAAGCGGCTGGGATGAGAATCAGCACCTCCAAATCTGAGACCATGGTCCTCAGCCGGAATAGGGTGGATTGCCCTCTCCGGGTCGGGAGTCAGGTCCTGCCTCAAGTGGAGGAGTTTAAATATCTCGGGGTCTTGTTCACGAGTGAGGGAAGGATGGAGCGCGAGATCGACAGACGGATCGGTGCGGCGTCTGCAGTAATGCGGACTCTGCGCCGGTCTGTTGTGGTGAAGAAGGAGCTGAGCCAGAAGGTAAAGCTCTCCATTTACCAGTCGATCTACGTTCCTACCCTCACCTATGGTCATGAGCTGTGGGTCGTGACCGAAAGAAGGAGATCTCGTATACAGGCGGCTGAAATGAGTTTCCTCCGCAGGGTGGCCGGGCTCTCCCTTAGAGATAGGGTGAGGAGCTCGATCATCCAGGAGGAGATCAGAGTAGAGCCGCTGCTCCTCCACATCGAGAGGAACCAGTTGAGGTGGCTCGGGCATCTGGTCAGGATGCCTCCTGGACCTCCCTGGTGAGGTGTTCCAGGCACGTCCCTCTGGGAGGAGACCCCGGGGAAGACCCAGGACACGCTGGAGGGATTATATCTCTCGGCTGGCCTGGGAACGCCTCGGGATCCCCCCGCAGAGTTGGCAAATGTGGCTGGGGAGAGGGAAGTCTGGGCTTCCCTGCTTAGGCTGCTGCCCCCACGACCCGACCCCGGATAAGCGGCAGAAGATGAAGATGAAGAATAGAATAGAATAGAATAGAATAGAATAGAATAGAATAGAATAGAATAGAATAGAATAGAATAGAATAGAATAGTCTGGCTTTTAGTAACACTTTTAGTCTGACTTTTTGTCCGGCCTTTAGTCCAGATTTTTTTTGTCCAGCTTTTAGTCCAACTTTCAGTCTGGCTTTACTGCACTAAAAAGATCAGAATACATGGCTCCACCAGTGTTGTTCAGACTTCTTTACCCATGGCGCCTGCTGTTGTTACAACAGCTGTTGGAAATATTAAGATGCTAGAATGCATCATTAGATCAGTCTTTTCCTCCCTAATGTCCCTTTCAGATTTCTGTCTACTTAATAATTTCCTAATTTTTAGACTTTCATGTGATTTTCCTGTCATTCAGTGACCCAGCATCAGCTAAACCTTGTCAGACCTTTTTAGGATGGGATAAGCACCATGTTTTCCCTCATTTTAAACATTCCTGTGGTGGATAGTCTCTGCAATGCTGGAACCCCGTTGTGGTTTAGTGACACAATTAACTTCAGGGAAGTGACAGTAAAACAGACTTAGGCTGTGGCAGATAAAAGGTCGAAAAGAATTTAGGATAGTTTTTCATGCAGACATCTGAAAAGATTATGGCGACTGGTAATCCACTAATCTGTAGATGAAATAAAGACCCCTTGGAAAAGTCTGAAGAGGTTTTAGGGTGTACGCATGTCAAAAACATTGTAATCATCTTAAATATTTCCTTGGTGATTGTGCTCATTCTCCTTTAAGGCAACCACCGTGTAGAGGCAATAATTCTCCAGGAAGTAATCCCACCAGTATGCTCACTTAACTTGCATGTTTTATTAGCAGTTGCTTTTAGCCGTCACCCATGCAATGGTGATGTCATCCACCCATGACACCAAACATGGCAGAGCTTCACATCTGGCTTTTAGGAGGAGACAAACTCAAATATGTGACAAAGTACATCTTCTGTATATTACATTAAAGATGTATACCTTGGATTTTAAGGCTTTGAGGTAGACTGTCTTCAGTCTGCAGCAATGTAGGGACTATTCTGAACAGTCTTGTTCCCTGTCAAAATGCAGTGTAGCTTCATATAACACTGAACACAACCTATTATATGCACCATCACTCAGGTGTCCATCATATCCCCAACAGGGACGCCACAACAGACTATGAAGTTTAAGTGTCTGTAAACCTATGAGGAACTATCCTCACTGCCGCTGGATGTCACGCCTACAGTTCGGTATGGGGTAGAAGGCGTTGCATCCGGCCACCATTGTCTGTTTCTACAATGTAGGATCTTATCTCTCTGCACCTGCCCCCTCCCATTCAGTTTAACTCTGACATCTTGTCTGGGGTGCAGACCAGGGAGGGGGACGCTGCCAAGGTGGTGATGGTGAGAACTGCCTCACTTCAGCGCTTCAGAAACCTACAGGTGATGTCACAGAGGCTCTGCTCATCTTATATACAGTCTATGGTTTGAATGAATGCTGATGATCTGCTGTTTGAGTTGTTGCTATTGCTATTAGTATAGCTTTGTGGAGGCGGAGGTCCCGCTCCAACGGTAGCTTTGGAGAAACATCACTCTGAAGTGCCAATCACTAATCTGTTCCTTATCTGGCTACCCTGAACTCACAGTGCTGCTTGTATAAGCTTCTGATAGGCTTCAACGGTCTGCCAGGCACCTGGTTGTGTTTGTGAGTGTGTGTGTGCGTGTCGGCTTCAAGGTCCTGGTCGGGAGGACAAAGAGACTTAAAGTGTTGTTTGTCCCCACTGCTGTTCATCTCTTAAGAGCCATGGAAGTGACCTTGTTGGTTTTGCTTTTTGGTTGTAGCTGAAATGTATTTTTCCTATTTTATTTATTTGTTGTTATTAGGTTGTGTGACTCTCTTTTGACAAATGGCTTTGGATCTGATTTTGTTAGATAGATAGATAGATAGATAGATAGATAGTCTGTAATACATTCTGTTTAGGTACAAAATGTATAACCGTTGTGATGTCATGTTAGAGACTTTCCTCCTCCACATCACCAGTGAGCTCCTGCGTAGCGCTGAATAGAAAGGAATCATATGTTGATTCTGCCTCTTTCTCCCTTGCATAAAGATTGAAGCGCGTTCACCTGCACCTCTCTGTTGTTTTTTTATTCTATTCTACATGGGCATGCTCCTGATGAGGCGGCGGATGTTCTCCTGAGGGATCTCCTCCCAGACCTGGACTAAAGCATCCGCCAACTCCTGGACAGTCTGTGGTGCAGCTTGGCGTTGGTGGATGGAGCGAGACATGATGTCCCAGATGTGCTCAGCTGGATCCAGGTCTGGGGAACGGGCGGGCCGGTCCATAACATCAATGCCTTGGTGTTGCAGGAACTGCTGACACACTCCAGCCACATGAGGTCTAGCATTGTCTTGCATTAGGAGGAACCCAGGACCAACCGCACCAGCATATGGTCCCACAAGGGGTCTGAGGATCTCATCTCGGTACCTAATGGCAGTCAGGCTACCTCTGGCGAGCACATGGAGGGCTGTGCGGCCCTCCAAAGAAATGCCCCCCCACATTATTACTGACCCACTGCCAAACCGGTCCTGCTGGAGGATGTTGCAGGCAGCAGAACGTTCTCCACGGCGTCTCCAGACTCTGTCACGTCTGGCACATGTGCTCAGTGTGAACCTGCTTCCATCTGTGAAGAGCTCAGGGCGCCAGTGGAGAATTTACCAATCTTGGTGTTCTCTGGCAAACGCCAAACGTCCTGCACGGTGTTGGGCTGGAAGCACAACCCCCACCTGTGGACGTCGGGCCCTCATACCACCCTCATGGAGTCTGTTTCTGACTGTTGGAGCAGACACATGCACATTTGTGTCCTGCTGGAGCTCATTCTGCAGGGCTCTGGCAGTGCTCCTCCTGTTCCTCCTTGCACAAAGAAGGAGGTAGCGGTCCTGCTGCTGGGTTGTTGTCCTCCCACGGCCTCCTCCACGTCTCCTGATGTACTGGCCTGTCTCCTGGTAGCGCCTCCATGCTCTGGACACGACGCTGACAGACACAGCAAACCTTCTTGCCACAGCTGGCATTGATGTACCATCCTGGATGAGCTGCACTACCTGAGCCACTTGTGTGGGTTGTAGACTCCGTCTCATGCTACCACTAGAGTGAAAGCACCGCCAGCATTCAGACCAAAACATCAGCCAGAAAGCATCGGAACTGAGAAGTGGTCTGTGGTCTCCACCTGCAGAACCACTCCTTTATTGGGTGTGTCTTGCTAGTTGCCAATAATGTCCACCTGTTGTCTGTTCCATTTGCACAACAGCAGGTGGAACTGATTGTCAATCAGTGTTGCTTCCTAAGTGGACAGTTCCATTTCACAGAAGTCTGGTTGACTTGGAGTTACATCGTGTTGTTTAAATATTTTTTTGAGCAGTGTATCGATGAAGCTGAAGCAAGTAGTACAAGTGTTGAAGCTTAAAATAGTTTTTAAATGAAGTAAACAGGGTTTAAAGTTAAACTTAAATGAGTGCAAGACAGTTCAAGATGGCTAATATCTGATTTTTAAAGCATCAGTGGAAATTGTCATTAGAGTAAGGATATTTGTGGTGTCATTTAAAGGTGAAAGCGGTGTTTAAATATGGTTAACTTGTTGGAAAGACAGGAGACAGAGACAGCAGGAAGAGACATATAGGTTGAGAGCACAGAAAAGACAGGACAATGATTTAAAACTGTAATAAATGCATTTCCTGTAATTCATGTCTGAATAAAATAAGTAACAGAATGATGGGGAACTCGCCTGGTTTAGTTTCATGGTTTTCATATGCTGTTAATAGGAAGCAGGACTACTGTAAAGTCCCATAAGCTAACGGCTAATGCTGATGTTTTCATCACAACATGAGTTGTGCCAAAGTTACTGCTTCATTTGATATTCAAAACTATCACATATAGTCATGTTTTTGGGTCAGTTTTTGCTTTGTTTAATTGTTTTGTTTATGTGAATGTCACAGATGGACATTAACTTTGCGACAGTGTCATGTGGCCTGTGGGAAGTCACCAGTTTAGCACCCCTACTGGCCAAAAGTTAAGTGGTATTGCTTTAAAGTTGTTCCCAATAAAGCTCTAACTCTAACCCTGATTTGGCCAAAACAACAACTAATTTGCTCATTTAAGATGTGTGGTCTTCTTTGTGTCCATAAAGCCCCAAAACAACATTATTGAAAGAAAAAGAGACGATTATTCTGCAGTACAGTTAAGCCTTTAGACCAGAATGTTTCAGGAGGATCATCACAGGAAGAGCAGCAGGTGTCCACATTTACATCTATGCAGAATAAAATTTTTCACTGACTAGTATAGTATTTTCAGAGAGAGATTTTTCTTACTTTATTAGTTAATAGATATGGACACAGTAACAATCAGACTTTTTTCCATATGTCACCATCTAAACTGTTCCAGTAACACCCAACATGCAGAGTCGAGACGCTGCTGGAAGAGCTTTCTGACAGTTACTGACAGAGAAGCGTGTTTTCCCCGCAGATCTTTGATGAGGATCCATATTTGTGAGAACGGGAGCAGAAGGGGGTTGCCTTCATTACAACAGAGAAACCTTCAGCTGAAATCAGTGTAGGATCAGCGTGAATAAATTCTGTGTTGCTACAACCTTCCATCAAGCTTAAATAACTGTTTATCGAGGGCAATGTCGTTATGTTTCAAACAATAAGCTTTTATTCATGTATGTAATATTTTGGTTGATCCAAATACAACATGTTTGTGGCAAGAAGTTGTGCTTCAAAATAAGAGACCAAGCAAGCAGCGCCCGTCTGTGAAAGTTGGAGAGCTTTACAGAAATTTTGGAAAAGTCATTGTTGCAGATGAGAAGAAATGCCAGACCACCTACTTTAGAGAAGATAAAGGAGGGAACAGCGTTCCGTACGGAGGTGGAGTCAGCTGGGAAGGGTTTTAACCACTTCATACTGCCATATTCAGGACAGCTGACTAATACAGATGTTTTCAACATAAAGGGACCGGGCTACTTATGAGATCCTGGAGAAACCGTCGACCTTCAGAGGAGGGACCAGCCTATTCAGAATTAATCTCTCTGGAGCTTAGTTTTTTTCTTGTTTTGTCTGCAGAGGAAACATTTGTTGGACTTCTTAGTTTGGGGTCTTTCGTTATAACAACTACCAGATAAGTCACTGGATTTTAAACTGGGAGATGATAGATAGTTGTGGTGGGAGATTCTTTAATGGACATGAGTTTACATTTGTTTAAATCTCTAGTAGGTAAAGTTGCTGAGAGACATGTTCCTCTGGGTGAAGCGGTTCCTCGTCCTGATAGTAGTCTATACATTCTGTCATCATGAACAATAAGAAATATAGTTAGACCCCTCAGTTTACTGTAAATCTGTCAAAACTCTGACCAATCCAAACGTTCCGACCCAAATGGAGTTGTTCATTTCTTATATTCCGTAGCTCCTTCTCCCGGCTCCCCTCCTCCCCCTCCAGCTGATAGCCACACCCTGCATATAAACAGCGTGTTAGGATGAAAATACAAAGTAGTGAAGAAGAAACTCGGAAGGCAAACATGGCTGAGAAAATGCAGGAAGGATTTCCCGACCCGGCTCGGTTTATTTGCCTGGTTGGTGGAAAAAGCTGTGAATAAAAAAGCCTCGGATCACGCAAGGAGCAGAACCAGAGGGAGGAGCCACGAGAGGGGGAGGAGCCAATGCAGGGGGAGGAGCCAATATAGGGCGCCACTTTCACATCTTGCTAGCTCCGCAACATTACTTGCTCAAGCTTTAAGTTGAGACAGAGGCCAGACACGTCTGAGAAGGAATTGATTCAGTTTAAAGCAACAGAGACCTGAGAGGCATCTCGTATCATCCGCCAGCTGACTCATGACAATATGCCGACCTGAATACCATTCAGAGGACTCTGTGTGATATGAGCGGCACAGCTGGGCTGCAGTCAGACATAAAGGGGGATTTTGGGCATCCCTGTCTGATGCCATGCGACAAAAAAACCTTTGAGAGGTTCCATATTTATAGAGCTGTTATGTTACACAATGTCCGGACTGGGTGACAGAATTCTGAGCCAAAACCAACTTTTTCTAAAACTTTAAAATAAAATGATGCTCCACAGAATCAGATCCTTTTTGGAGGTCAAGAAATAAGATGAAGCTGTCTGTGTCAGATAGGTGACTGTAGTCCAGAAGGTCTAATGTGATGATGTTCACATCTGTTTTCATTCAGCCGGATTGTGTTTCATCAATCAGTAAGTCTTTTATTCTGTTGGAAAAGTAGTTAGGATTTTATAGTCATTGTTAAAAAATGTTATTAGGCACAAACTCTCAGTTAAAAGCAGATCTTTATTAGGTTTTGGTATTACTGATATAATACCTTGGGTCATTGAAGGAGGGAGTGATCTTTAACTGAGCTTGTGATCAGTTAAAGGGCAAGTGGTAAAAGCAGTACTGATTTTAGAGGAGCCAGTAATCAATTCTAGATATCCGTGAGCCGTCTTTATTTGTCCATGTGTAAAGACTAGTGCTTGGGTTTTGGTGTCTCCAGATATCCAAAAGATTGAATCTGTCCATAAAAGCCTTTAGCTGAGGATTGGCAGAGGCTCTGGATGGCCAACCATCAATCCTATTATCAATTTCCAGATTTAGATCTCCTCCTAAAATAATTCCAGCATTTTTCCAGGTATTTTTGAAGCCGGTGTGATATTCTGTTTTCTACACTAAATGAAAAATGGGCTAAAAACAAAGCACAAAAATAGCACATTTGTGCTTTCATAGCACAAAAGTAAAAACAGTTGAAAGACAAAAAATAGTTCAAAAGACAAAATAAGACAGAAAAGACCTGGTGATCCTGCTCTCTGGAGTTAAAAGCCAATGCATTAAGATGAGTTTTTAAAAGCGACTTAAAACCACTTAAAGTCCTGGCTGACCTCACAGAAAGAGGGAGACCATTCCAGAGTTTGGGGGCTACTGCAGAAAAGGCTCTGTCTCCACGAATTGAGTCCTTGGAATACTAGAAGCATCTGGTCTTCCGATCTCAGTGCTCTAACGGGACAATGATGTTTCTGTGGCTCTAAAAGGTACAAAGGTGCCAGACCATTTAAACATTTAGAAGCCAAAAGTTGTCCTTACTTCTGCTTTGCCTCAAACAAGCTGCATTGTTCCCCTGCCTGATTGCTGATTATCCTCACCTTTGCTGCTTTCTATATAAACACCTGCCCTGGATCTGCTTGGTGCGAGATCATTTGTCTTTTCCACAGCTTGTTCATGTACCTGACTCGAAGAGAAAACCTGGTTTGACCCTGCCTGTCCCCGACCACTGTCTTCGCTACATCCTTATTGGTATGAATGATCACCTGTTGCTGAACCCTGTCTGATTCTGACCCTGCCTCTTGCTTGCTCCTTGGATTTCTTCTGCTTGCTCGTGTCTTTTGGTGTGGACCCTGCACTGGTTTTGGACCTTGAGATTCTGCTCTCACATGAACAACAACGTCTCCAACAATCAGAATCCAATCATAATCCAGAACAACTCCTGACGGTAAATTTGTAAAGTCCTGAAGAAAGTCATCAACTCTGGGTGGCCGATAGATTACCACACAGAGCATCAGCAATTTACATTTTATCTCCACAAGCTGAGCTTCAAAGCTGGAGAAACTGTCTGCTGGGAGTTGCCGACATGGGAAACAGGATCGGAACACTACAGCAACTCCTCCACCTTTGCCAGTTGTCCGTGGGACGCTGAGGAATCCAAAACCTGGAGGAAAAAGTTCTGAAAATGGAGTGAACTCACCAGGTTGAAGCCACGTTTCTGTCAGAAAGAAAAAATCCAGCTAACGCGAAGTGGAAAAGTAAAGACTCAGCGAACAAAGATTGCTCAGTTCCACACCACGATTGAACGGCCAAAACTAGACAGAAGGGAGGGGCAGCAACCAGGTGAGCCTGGGCCATCGATGTTCCAGGTACAGCAGACTGGATCCAACGCAAGGAACGTATTGAGATCGGAAACATCCATCTGATGACCTCCTGAGAGCCTTCATCTTCACCAAGACGCCACCTTGCTTTCCCCATCTCTGTGAAAAAATTTTCCGCGGACAGTTAAGGGGAGTACGATGCAGGTAAGCCGGAATGTTGAATAGGAACGGTGATGATTTTTTTTCTTTGGAGGTCCATTTTAAGACAGATTCCTGATAATGTCCAATACCTAAGAGAGCTTGGCGATTATAAACCAGAAGAGCAGAGACACCATGACAGCAAATTAAAAATGCTAAAAGAGCAGCAATCAAACCCAGAAACACGACCGACAAATGGCCTCCTCATGTCACTCCTGTTTCTCCTCTTCTCCGTCCATGGCCTGTTGATGTTAGAACTGTGCTTTCATTATTTGCTGCCATATCAGTTGGGAAGAATAAGGGTACACATTTTTTAGCATTGTCCCTGGATGTCTAACTTTTCTTTTCAGTCTGTTAGGTTTGCTGTTGGGTTCTCCTCGGTGACCAGCTGCTCTGTGGCGAAGGCTGTTATGACGATGAACGCGCTGACTGAGGCTGTTATGCTGTTATGATTTTCAATGCCCTGTTTTAAAGGTTCCTTGTCTTTGGGTAAAAGTGTTTCATGTAATGTTACTTTGCCAGCTTCTCGTGGTTCTAAGGCTCAGCCGAGGTTTCCATGTGATGATTCTAGATAAACTTTGGGTGCTCGCATTTCTGACATAGATCTTTCATTGTTTGGTATAGGTTCTCAGACCGTCCCATATCTGACTGTGCTTTCTCCTTCTCCTGAGGGGTGTGCCTGTCTTACGAATATGGTTTGGGTGTGTGGTCATAAATCTGTTCTTTATCTTCCTCGGGACTGGTGTGGGGTTTGTTATCTGGCTCATCTGATTCCTCACCTTTGTGTCGTTCATAACTTATCTGATTAACAGGTCCCTGCTTGACCTCGGGGTCAGGACAGAGTGCGTTCCCAGGTTAGGGTTAGGGTTAACCCTTGACTCAACATGCTTGAGGTTCTTGTGCAAATAGTCTTTTTATGATTAGAGACCTTTTATTATTACAATTAGTCAACTGTCTATAACTTACTGTCTGGATGTGTTCCAGATAAGCTACAACTGAACCCTTGCAGAACCACTTCATGAGAACGGGTAGTTAGTCTGATGTTGCAAGTTCTCTTTTTTTTTTTTTTTTTTTTTTTTTTTTTTTTGTCTTGTCCAGCATTTAAGCTGGCAAAATGGATTATCTGGATGCTGTGTTCTGCTGGGAAAATTTACTTTGTCAAGGGAAGCATCATAGATATAATGCTCCCCTTGATATTCTGGATTTTAATTTTATTTTTCTATTTATTTTGCATAATTATTTCTATGACAAAGTTTGTGCTGCTGGACTGGAGCGGAGAGGACAGAAGAGGGACAAAGAGAATCGAAAAGAAGAGAAAACAGAAAACACCTTGTAGAGAGAAAAAGAGAGAAAGAAAGAGGGAAAAAAAGATTGAAAAAGAGAACAACCTACATACATTTGCGTGTATATAAGCACACATACACACCCACTTATATATACATATATATATATATATATATATATATATATATATATATATATATATATATATATATATATATATATATATATATATTATATGTGTATGTCTATGTATATATATATATATATATATGTGTATGTCTATGTATATATATATATATATATGTGTATGTCTATGTATATATATATATATATATATGTGTATGTCTATGTATATATATATATATATATGTGTATGTCTATGTATATATATATATACATACACATACATATATATATATATATATATATATATATATATATATGTATGTCTATGTATATATATATATATATATATATATATATATATATATATATATATATATATATATATATGTATGTCTATGTATATATATATATATATATATGTATGTCTATGTATATATATATATATATATATGTGTATGTCTATGTATATATATATATATATATGTGTATGTCTATGTATATATATATATATATATGTGTATGTCTATGTATATATATATATATATATGTGTATGTCTATGTATATATATATATACATACACATACATATATATATATATATATATATATATATATGTATGTCTATGTATATATATATATATATATATATATATATATATATATATATATATATATATATATATATATATATATATGTATATATGTGTATGTCTATGTATATATATATATATATATATATATATATATATATATATATATATATATATATATATATATATATATATATATATATATATATATATATATATGTATGTCTATGTATATATATATATACATAGACCCGGGCAGCGTAGACCCGGGCTGGGATGCGGGCGGCGTAGACCAGAGCGTTTGACCTGTTCTTTCTGCTTGAAATGCTCGAACTTTGCCATGATGGGTCGTGGTCAGCTAGGAGTGGGTCGTCCAGCTCCGGTACGATGGACCCGGTGAAACATGATGTTAACGGCTTCATCGGGGAGTTTGAGCTGAGTTTTGATAAAGTTTTTTACCGTAGCTTCTGGATCTTCTTAAGCTTGCTCCAGGATGCCTGCAAAGACTAAATTGTCCCTCATGCTGTGCTCCTGTAAATCTAGAACGGATTCCTTTTTTCCCCCTGGAGTCGGGTCATGCCTTCTGTGAGAGATCTGACGGACTCTTTGAGAGCAGCGTTCTCCGAGGCTAACTCCTGGACCTGGTGTTGGTTAAATTCCAGGAACTCTTGTAGCACTTGGAATTCCTTTTGTAAAACCTCCACTGGAGCCAGACGTGCATTGAGGCTGGATAAACGCTGATCAATGGAAATTAAGATATCGGTGGTGGATGGAGAAATTGCTCCGAGTCCTGTTCTCGTGATCTTTTCGTTAAAGGAGCTTTGTTTGTAGCTGACGCCGCTGCGCTGGACTTCCCCATGACAATCCGCTTGAAACACTTGTCGATATAATCTTTCAGGTGATCCAAATCTTCGTTTTTGCTCCAGTATGTTATTCAGAAGAAAACAGTTAGTTAATCAGGATATTATTTAATATATTGGCACAATTCAAATATGGGATAAGAAATGTTTGTTAGATCAGTGGAGCGCCATGTTGAATATGCCAGAGTCTCGTGAGTTCTCGCGATACAGCAACATCACTTACCTCTCCCACTGCAAGTTCTCTCTCATTTGCACTATGGAATCGACTTTGTGCACAGACAGAAAATGCTCTAATACCATGGTATTAGAGCATTTTCAGAGAAAGTGATCTTTGCAACCTCCTGATAAAGTCCAAGATGAGTTGAAACACTTTGGCGGCTCCGAAGTGCAGTGCCATTCGTTGCTGCTTGCAGTTTTACTTGCCAAGGCTGTTTATAATTATACTGAATCAACAATATAGTTTTGTTATTTGGATGTGTAAGTGCATTGGGTCCCGTTTGTGTAACTTTTTGTTGTGCTAAAACACCATAGTGATTATCAACGTCATGTTGTGAGTTCATAATGACCACATTACCTTTCTTGCTTACCAACATCAGGTCCTGCATTTTCAACTAGATTCAACACAACATTTTGAAAACTGGTTTTATTTGTCTGAAAATCATTGCAAAATTTACTCAAATACCGGATTGTTCTCATTGTGAAGGATTGTCACACTGATGCCTCACATCAGGTTTTTTTTATATGTTTTTGCACAACAATGAAACTTTGCATGACTTAGCTGCCAAATTTGGGATTTCACCTTTAGTAAAACCAGATAAACAGAAAAATGACTGTACATGGCAGGGCGATGCAGCCGTGACATGGTGAGGTGAGGGGAAATAAGGTGATGCAGGTGAGGCGTGACGTGGCAGGGCTCGTCAATGCAGGCGCGGGGAGGCAATGAAGGTGAGACCGACTTCGGCATGTTTCAGTGAGACATTTGCAGCCCGGAATACCCAGAGAGAACCCATGTATACAAGGGTCGAACATACAAACTCCACACAGAAGCTTCCCCTCAAATGGGGCTCGAGCCAGTGACCTTCATGCTGTGAGGCCACAGTGATGACCACTATGCCACCATGCAGCCCTGCAAGACAAGATAGGTCAGCAAAAGATGACAACCACTATGTTTAAAAAGGTTCATAAGTCATTTTAAGAGATTTAAGAGATGATGGAAAGGACTGAGAGGAATGGAAGGGAACGGAAAGGAACGGAAAGAACGGAGAGGGATGGAAAGGGAAGAAAAGGACAGAAAGGGATGGAAAGGGGCGGAAAAGACAGAAAGGAATGGAAAGGGATGGAATGGGATGGAAAGGCACGGAAAGGCACGGAAAGGATGGATAGGGAATGAAGGGGACGGAAAGGGGGGGAAACAATATAAAAGACAGAAAGGGACGGAAAAGAATGGAAAGGGACGGAATGGACGGAAAGAGATGGAAAGGACGGAGAGGAATGGAAAGGGAAGAAAAGGACAGAAAGGGATTGAAAGGATGGAAAGGGATGGAAAGGAATCAAAAGGTACGGTAAGGACGGAAAGGGATGTAAAAGATGAAAATGGACGGAAAGGGACGAAAACGGATGGAAAGGGACGGAAAGGACAAATAGGGAAAGAAAGAGACGGAAAGGGATGGAAAGGGACGGAAAGAACGGATAGAGATGGAAGGGGAAGGAAAGGAAGGAAAGAGATGGAAAAGAAGGAAAGGGACGGAAAGGAATGGAAAGGACGGAAAAGACGGAAAGGGACGAAAACGGATGGAGAGGGACGGAAAGTATGGAAATGACAAATAGGGAAAGAAAAGGACAGAAAGGAATGGAAAGTATTGGAAAGGGACAGAAAGGGATGGAAGGGGACAGAAAGGAATGGAAAGTATTGGAAAGGGACAGAAAGGGATGGAAGGGGACAGAAAGGAAGGAAAGACACGGAAAAGAAGAAAAGGGACAGAAATGACGGAAAGGGACGGAAAGGAATTGAAAGGACAGAAAGAAATGGAAAGGACGGAAAGGGACGGAAACAGATGGAAAGGACAAATAGGGAAAGAAAGGGACGGAAAGGAACGGAAGGGATGGAAAGAACGAATAGGGAAAGAGGGGACGGAAAGGGACGGAAAGGACGGAAAGGACGAATAGGGAAAGAAGGGACGGAAAGAAATGGAAAGGACGGAAAGAACGAATAGGGAAAGAAGGGACGGAAAGGGATTGAAAGGACGAATAGGGAAAGAAGGGACGGAAAGGGATTGAAAGGACGAATAGGGAAAGAAGGGACGGAAAGGGATTGAAAGGACGAATAGGGAAAGAAGGGACGGAAAGGGACGGAAAGGGATTGAAAGGACAAATAGGGAAAGAAAGGGACGGAAAGGAACGGAAGGGATGGAAAGAACGAATAGGGAAAGAGGGGACGGAAAGGGACGGAAAGGACGAATAGGGAAAGAAGGGACGGAAAGGGATTGAAAGGACGAATAGGGAAAGAAGGGACGGAAAGGGATTGAAAGGACGAATAGGGAAAGAAGGGACGGAAAGGGACGGAAAGGGATTGAAAGGACAAATAGGGAAAGAAAGGGACGGAAAGGAACGGAAGGGATGGAAAGAACGAATAGGGAAAGAGGGGACGGAAAGGGACGGAAAGGACGAATAGGGAAAGAAGGGACGGAAAGAAATGGAAAGGACGGAAAGAACAAATAGGGAAAGAAGGGACGGAAAGGGATTGAAAGGACGAATAGGGAAAGAAGGGACGGAAAGGGACGGAAAGGGATTGAAAGGACGAATAGGGAAAGAAGGGACGGAAAGGGACGGAAAGGGATTGAAAGGACGAATAGGGAAAGAAGGGACGGAAAGGGACGGAAAGGGATTGAAAGGACGAATAGGGAAAGAAGGGACGGAAAGGGATTGAAAGGACGAATAGGGAAAGAAGGGACGGAAAGGGATTGAAAGGACGAATAGGGAAAGAAGGGACGGAAAGGGACGGAAAGGGATTGAAAGGACGAATAGGGAAAGAAGGGACGGAAAGGGATTGAAAGGACGAATAGGGAAAGAAGGGACGGAAAGGGACGGAAAGGGATTGAAAGGACGAATAGGGAAAGAAGGGACGGAGGGAAATGGAAAGGACGGAAAGGGACGGAAACAGATGGAAAGAACAAATAGGGAAAGAAGGGACGGACAGGGTGGAAAGGAGCGGAAGGGACTGAAATTAATGTTAAGGACAGTAGAGGAAGGAAAGGGATGGAAAGGATGGAAAGGATGGAAAGGATGGAAAGGACGGAAAGGTAAGGTAATAAACCGCTAAAATGACGTCAATCCAGGGGTTAACTCAGTTCTGCAAGAGTTTCCCTGCTGCAACACACCTGTTACACCTGTGTGTGACCCAGGTGTGTTGCAGCAGGAAAACTCCTAATGTTTGCAGGACTGCGGCCCCCGAGGACCTGAGTTGAGACGAGTTCAAGTTAACATGGCTGCTGACTGGACATCCCCATGGTGCTGGTAGTAACAGTAAAATAGTGTGTGTGTGTGTGTGTTGGGGGGGGGGGGGGGGTGTAAGACGTGGGTATATGTAATACTGACTGGGAAAGAAGCGGGTATTCTGGACTACATCACTGATCCTACTTCCATCCTGTGTAACGTGCGTGCACTTGCTTATGCTGCGCGCGCGCACGTGTGTGTATGTCTGGTATCAGGGTGGATTAGCGGGTAAAGGTAAGCGCGTGTCTCTCCCTGTCCAGGCGGATTTCCACAGCTCTCCTCGCGGTTGACACGCACGGACCCGGTTTGAACCGCCGCTGCAGTCTCGTGCTTCTCCTCCGAAGCACCTGACGTCTGTTTCCGGGGTGTGTGGAAGAGACACCGCGGGGAGCGATGCCGTTCCTCCCGCAGGACGCGGAGCGCTTCGATGGCCTGTCCCTCCTCTACTGGTGAGTCCTTTACTGGTGAGTCCCTCCTCTACTGGTGAGTCCCTCCTCTACTGGTGAGTCCTTTACTGGTGAGTCCTCTACTGGTGAGTCCCTCCTCTACTGGTGAGTCCTTTACTGGTGAGTCCTCTACTGGTGAGTCCCTCCTCTACTGGTGAGTCCCTCCTCTACTGGTGAGTCCTTTACTGGTGAGTCCTCTACTGGTGAGTCCTTTACTGGTGAGTCCCTCCTCTACTGGTGAGTCCTTTACTGGTGAGTCCTCTACTGGTGAGTCCTCTACTGGTGAGTCCTCTACTGGTGAGTCCCTCCTCTACTGGTGAGTCCTCTACTGGTGAGTCCTTTACTGGTGAGTCCCTCCTCTACTGGTGAGTCCTCTACTGGTGAGTCCTCTACTGGTGAGTCCTCTACTGGTGAGTCCCTCCTCTACTGGTGAGTCCTCTACTGGTGAGTCCCTCCTCTACTGGTGAGTCCTCTACTGGTGAGTCCTTTACTGGTGAGTCCCTCCTCTACTGGTGAGTCCTCTACTGGTGAGTCCTTTACTGGTGAGTCCCTCCTCTACTGGTGAGTCCTCTACTGGTGAGTCCCTCCTCTACTGGTGAGTCCTCTACTGGTGAGTCCTCTACTGGTGAGTCCTCTACTGGTGAGTCCTTTACTGGTGAGTCCTCTACTGGTGAGTCCTTTACTGGTGAGTCCTTCCTTTATTGGTGAGTGTCTCCTTTACTAGTGAGTCCCTCCTTTACCCCCCCTGTTTATTTAACCCAAACGAGGGGCTTCTCCAGACCTTTCCATGTTTTGTTTGCCTGTTCTTCCTTCTTGTGGGTCACGCGCCTCAGAGGTGGAACAGGCCTGTTGAAGTGACAGATGCATCCGACTTTAAGTCCACATGCATGTGCCATGCGCGCTCCGGGTCACGCTCACGTGATGGAGAGAGCGTTAGAGGACAACGTGTTGCTGTGATATTATTCCTTCAGCAAAGAGGACGTTTTGTTTACTTTGCAGTTTGTTTGCTTCCTCTGCTGGTTCAGGTATGTTCAGGTGTGTTCAAGCCACTTCCACTAGATAAAAACAGGCTTAATCTACTAAATATTTGTGAATAATACTCCGATTATGTGGTAAAAATGTACTTGCTTCTGGTGATCATGATGGGCAGACACGTCCACGCACACAAACTGAGACTATTTTTTAAATTTAATTTAATTAATCAAAACTTACTTTAAAATCTGAGACACAAGACATCCAGCTAACCAAGGCTGCTTTTATTTAAATAACTTCCAGTTTTAGGCTCATCTTACATACATATTTACATACATTTATATATATATTATTATATTTATATATATATATATATATATATATATATATATATATATATATATATATATATATATATATATATATATATATATATATACATGAAGGCTATGTACATAATATGAAGCTGAATTGAATTGAATTATCTAGACCCATATCGTGGTTCTAAAGACTGTTAAAGTACGTAAAGTTTCCTCCACTCCGCGAACACTCCGTTAAACATATGAATGTGCATAAGCATAAGCACATTCATATGTTTAACATGGTGTGGGCGCTACTGGCTTTTATCCTCCAGCTGTAGATGAGAAAGAGGATCAGGGAGATGTGGGAACTAAACCTTACACCTGGCTGTAACAAGCAGGTGCTTTACCAGGTGAACTAAGCACCATTTAGCATATATCTTTAAAAAAAAAAAAAAAAGAAGTTATTTTCTGGGTCTTTCTGTCTGGTAATTTTGGTCCTGTAGTGCAACATTTCTTCAACGGTTTAGTAACCCTGCTGCTGGTTCCACTGTCTGAAGACAGTGGAGGCAACCAAAGGGACAACCAATCTAAAAAGTTCTATCTAAAAAGACGGGCGGAGCCTCCGTGATGTCACTCGTAGGTTTCTGAAGAGCTGAATTGAAGCTTGGTGGGCGGTTCCTACCATTGCCATCTTGGCAGGGGCATGCGTGTTGTCTCGCCGGAAAATATAAAGAGGTAGAGCTGAGAGGGGGGGCTGTGAGCGTCATGGTGGATGATTGACATTGAGCAAACTCATGCTGCCTGTAACCGAGCTAACCCGGAGATAACAGGAGCTAACCAGCTAATGGAGGGAAGCGGGCTAAAGCTAAGTCACGTTGTTAACCGGCTAAAAACCGCGGTTGTTCTACGTTCTTCTGGCTTGAAGCGGCAGATCAGGTACCTGTCAGTCAAAAAGACACGCCCCTAAATATGCCACGGAGCAGGTTGGCCAAGCGGGTGGCAGCTTAGTTTAGGATCATGTATTTATCTAGATTATCCATGGGACTTACACTGGTTTTGACTACTGGGTCTAGACTCAAAACATCCCGGGGTAAAACCCCAGAAAAACTGCCTGGTGACGACCCTGGTCCCTCCATTACAGGGCGTCACTGTAGCAATGTGTTAATAGGCTGCTTTTGACAGGTGAAAGAAAAACACGCTGTAGCTTGACAGCGACTGCTTAGCATAAAAACTACATGGAAGCCAACAGTAAATAGTTTCTTTCGAATATTTAGCAAGTTTTGTAAAGAAGAAATACAAATTTGTTATGTTTACTGTGTGCGCGTCTTGGAGTTCTAGACTCCGCGTTGTGCATTATAGCTGTCTAATGCACGGCACCTCGTTTAATTCTTATGAGTTTTCCAGTTGAACGTTTCATCCATTATTACAGCGAGGAACTTTGTTTTTACTTGTTAAATTTAAAACTTGTCTGATTTGACACCTTGAAACGTTCCTGTGGGTGGAAAAAATGTGTTTTGCGCAGATTAATTTATTTTGGCGATTTGTTCAATTTATTCTGTTCTTTTTAGACCATCTCCATCAGCTGATATGGATCTTTACCAGAACAGAATAAAGTTGTGTTGACTGCAAACAGAAAACACTTCAGTTCACATACAATATAAACCATTTTGGTCCAAGAAGTGGCTCGTGGTACTCCACAAGTAAAATCCAACATTTACAATATAACATTTTGCGTTTGAACAAATAGGTTTCTGTTTGCGAGATAGCTAGCCATCCATTTTAGTGTTGCCGCTCTGAAACCAAAACCCTCAATCTTTTCCAGTAGAATGGGACAATCCATTGTGTCAATCGCTTTCTGGAGGTAAAATTACTTATCAGATATTTTTCATCCATTGCAATTGAGATTTCTTCATTCAGGTCCATTAGAACCATTGCTGTTGAAAGTTCTTTCCCAAGTTCATGCTGATTACTAAAAGCATTCTGCTAACAGCTAAAAGCTTTTTGCGATCAGCTTTCTGCTAACAGCTAAAAGCTTTCCGCTAACAGCTAATAACTTTCTGCTCACTGCTATCAGCCTTTTGCTAACAGCTTTCCGCAAACAGCTTACGTTTTTTTTTGCTAAATTTTCCTAGGATGTCTCAGTCCACTCGGAGACATAAGACAAATAATGCATAATGTTATGTAGTTTTAAACCTTTACTGTTTCTGTGATTTATAACAGCTTTCCGCTAACCTTTTTCCGCTAACCGCTTTCCGCTAACAGCTTTCTGCTAACAGAGTTCCGCTAGCAGCTTTCCGCTAACAGCATTCCGCTAATAGCTTTCTGCTAACCTTTTCACGCTAATCTTTTTACGCTAACCACTTTCCACTAATAGAGTTCCGCTAACAGCTTTCTGCTAACAGCGTTCCGCTTTCCGCTAGCAGCGTTCCGCTAACAGCCCTCCGCTAACAGAGTTCCACTAACAGCTTTCCGCTAACAGAGTTCCACTAACAGCTTTCCGCTAACAGAGTTCCACTAACAGCTTTCCGCTAACAGAGTTCCACTAACAGCTTTCCGCTAACAGAGTTCCGCTAACAGCTTTCCGCTAACAGAGTTCCGCTAACAGCTTTCCGCTAACAGCGTTCTGCTAATCGCTTTCCGCTAACAGAGTTCCACTAACAGCTTTCTGCTAACAGAGTTCCACTAACAGCTTTCTGCTAACAGAGTTCCACTAACAGCTTTCCGCTAACAGAGTTCCACTAACAGCTTTCCGCTAACAGAGTTCCACTAACAGCTTTCCGCTAACAGCGTTCTGCTAATCGCTTTCCGCTAACAGAGTTCCACTAACAGCTTTCCGCTAACAGCATTCCGCTAATAGCTTTCTGCTAACCTTTTCACGCTAATCTTTTTACGCTAACCACTTTCCACTAACAGCTTTCTGCTAACAGAGTTCCACTAACAGCTTTCCGCTAACAGCGTTCTGCTAATCGCTTTCCGCTAACAGAGTTCCACTAACAGCTTTCTGCTAACAGAGTTCCACTAACAGCTTTCCGCTAACAGCGTTCTGCTAATCGCTTTCCGCTAACAGAGTTCCACTAACAGCTTTCTGCTAACAGAGTTCCACTAACAGCTTTCCGCTAACAGCGTTCTGCTAATCGCTTTCCGCTAACAGAGTTCCGCTGACAGCGTTCCACTAACAGCTTTACGCTAACAGCTTATTAATAATTTATTTGCTAATATAATTAGCTGTAATAGGCAGCAGGCATTGATCATAACATTCTTCTTATCTAATTGGTGCTGTTGTCATCTTTGATGATAAAATTAATGATAAAACAGCTGCATCTTAATGTGGACATGTTATTTGCTGTCACTTTTTGCCATTACATTAAATGATGCCTGCCTATTACCCCGTTACCGTGTCACTTCCATGTCATTTTGGCTCTGATATATTTAAACAGAACAGTGTTTTACAGAACATTTTGTTTTGAATGTCGTCATTTGGCACTTAATAATCTGACTTCTCGTCTTGTAGACATTCCAGGGTCATTCTGTCATTTCAGTTAGAGTTTGGCAGCTTTAGATTTTGACTTTAGATTTTGATAGTTTATCATTTTAAAGAACTAAAGTTGGCTCCCTGGTGCTGTGCTGCTTGTGGTTATGTGGTTCTTTAGCTGCTAAGGATAGATGCAATTGAATGTGAGAGGATGATAATCAGTCTATTGACCTGTAAGCAATTTGTCCCCCTCCCTTCTAAAACGACGGCTACGCCCCTGCTGTTGGGGACGACTACAAGCAGCATGAGGAGGAGCATGTAGCTCAGGGTGGCTGCAGCTCTGAAGGAGAAACGGGATTAAAGCAGGATTTAATGAAGCTTTTCCGGATGTGGCAGCTGTCACTTCCACAGATACTAATGAGGAATATCCAGTCGTCACAGCACTCTGGTACAGACCCACAACATTTACATGCTGTTTTCTGCAGACTCTGCCTCTCTGAGGTGCTCTCTTAACCTCCACGAGGCCTGTTTCTTTTCTGCCTCCTGTCTGAAATGACTCATTCAAATAAATGTTTATTTATATTTAACTGGGACAGGCAGGCTGATGAACGTCAGTGCAGAACAATCCATCTGTGTTCTGAAAGCAGGCAAGAAGGGGATAATAGAACCATATAAGAAAAGAATTACAACAAAGAAAACAACACAAGAATGGAAAAATGATCAAACATTTGATGGTCTTATGTTTTACAATGTGCTGTTTAAAGGGAACATGTAGAACATTCCAGAATTCACAGCATGTCTAAACTGTTAGCACGTCCCACTCTCAGAAAGTCCGACCAAGACAAAGCAAACTTTAGACCAGATATACTGAAGGCTGAATAAAATGCAGGAAGTTTTGTTTGTATTTGTACTGTACATGCGATATGTATAAATTATTATAGTCCCTCCTGGTATCTGTCTACACAGCATTGTGAACAAAGTCTTAACCATAAAATAACCCAAAAAGTCTCACACTGTATTTTTCAAAATACCAGCTTACATCACCAGTATAAACAGCTACACCAGTATAAAGAAGTGATGTAGTGCCAGGAATAGACCACCTGCAGCATCATCCGGGGTCCCTGGACCATCTGGACCAGCGTCTCTGTGGACTTTTCCCAGCAGCTTCTAGTCTGTGGGAGTGGGCAGCGGCCCCCCCTCCTCCTCCTGTGGACGGCCATGTGCTTTTCCCTCCACTGTAACGTCTGACCGCTTGTTTTTCCTTTCTGGAAGTGTCCGGTGGTTTGATGCTGACACTCCTCCACCTTTTCAGGTTGTGCTGGTGTCCATCCCGCCTCCACCTGATCAGTTTCCCTGCTGAGCATCATGTTCTGAATCCAACCCACCTGATTTAGATGAACTTCCTCCAGTTCTTGACAGCCCGTCAAGAAGCCTAGCGGTCCTGGCGAGTTTTACACGCTGCTGAAAAGCCCCCTTTGCCCCCCCCCCCCCCCCCCCCCCGCACACATTTCTCATTGACCCAGTCCAAGCCTTCCACCATGTAAATACATAGAAAACTAGATTATTCTGCAAAATGTGTGTCTTTGTTGCGAATGAGAATAGTGAAAAATTGAATAGATAAAATCAAGAGTAACATAACCTACTCACAAAGAGTTCAGGATATTCAGCTTGTTAGATATCAGAATAAACCTAAAATGTACTAAACCCTGTACAGCTGAGTGTAATCAGACTTTTTCTTAAAACTTTTTATCCAAGTGTACAAATATTCAATGTTCAACTGAGCAGGATGCTGTTCTCTAAACAACCAAAAGAAGCATCTGAGCTATGAAGCAACTACTAGACGTTCTGATTCAGTTAGAGCTTATGTTTAATTGTGTTGATATTAATCATCAACAGGCTAAAATGGCACCAAACACATGGCAAGTCATTTACACATTGACGTCTCCTGGTTGCGGTACACCCACTGGTTTTCTTAATTTTTTGTTTAGATAAATATTTGTCCTTTTTTTTTTTTTTGTTTTGAAGTTAAATAATTGCCATTGCATAATTCTACTTAAATGTCCCACATTCATGATACAAGTGTAGCATCAACTTTTCACATTTTACTTGCAGATCCCCAACTTTTTGTGAGTTGTGTATATTGCATAAATCCTTGCTGAGGGTGCTTCAGAAGTTCCTCTGAATACACATTAAAGTACAATGTCTAATACACTGAACACGCAGTAGTTGTCTAATAAAAATTAAAAAAAAAAGAGGCCACTACACACAATTTACTAAGGTTTCAAAATACAAAACTCATGAGCCATAAGCTCTCATGGCTTCTCCTACCACTGCTATGCAGATGACACTCAGCTTTTCCTCTCCTTCCCACCAGACGACACAACGTTTAACTGAGAATATCAGCTTGCCTTGCTGATATCTCTGCATGGATGAAGGATCGCCACCTTCAACTCAATCTGTCCAAGACAGAGCTCATTGTCTGTCCAGCCGATCCTTTCTTACCTCTGCAGATACGTGTGAAGCTCCACTCTGTCACACTTGTTCCTACGTCTGCTGCCTGGAATCTGGGTGTCATGGTGGATGACCAGCTGACCTTTAAGGTCCATGTTGCCTCGGTTGCCCGTACCTGCCGATATGCTCTCTACAACATCAAGAGAATCAGACATACCTGACAGAACACGATTCAGCTTCTGGTTCAGGTTCTGGTCATCTCACACATGGATTACTGCAGTTCCCTACTGGCAGGTCTGCCTGCATGCTCGCCTACCGAGTAGGTAGGCAACAACTGCCTACTGATCAAGTTTAACTGACCTAGTTCTTTTGAATGATTTGAAAAATAAATTAAAGCAGAAAACCAAATGAATGTTTGATGATTTTACAGCTGTTTTTGTGCCTGGACATTTTGTCCACTAAGGTCACAAGATGGTACAAAGTTTGATGAAGACACTCAGATTAAATGCAGCAAAGTTCTTGACGGTGTTTTTGTCCTGTAGCTTGTGTAGTGAGTTGTGTCTGACGGTGTCCCTCCTGCAGCCAGCCGCTGTGTGATGGTAATGATTTGTGTCAGGTAATGCAGATTATCAGGTATTAAGTGATCAGTTTAATTGCGACTTCATGTCAGAGCGGTTGGCTTGCTGCACATTGGAAGCTGTTGTTTGTGGGTTCATGGAGCTGTTGCTGTTTTAGCACTGATGTCAAGAATTACAATAGACAAAAAATAAATGTAACTGCTGGCATCGTGAAGGTGGATCCATGTTTAAAGCAGCCGGTTGTGCAGATTTCCATGAGGAATCTAAATGGATTAAAAAAAATCTTTCCTCATGGGACCGCCTAAATCCAAGACCAAAGGTTATCCATTTAATCAGGTCTGGTGGTTGTAATGAGCCTGTAAAGATTCCAAACAGACCAAACACTTCTGAGTCTCGCTTCTTAGTGAATTGACAGAAATAATACTTTAGGAAAACTACTTCATCCATCCATCTTCTGCCGCTTATCCGGGGTCGGGTCGCGGGGGCAGCAGCCTAAGCAGGGAAGCCCAGACTTCCCTCTCCCCAGCCACATTTGCCAACTCTGCGGGGGGGATCCCGAGGCGTTCCCAGGCCAGCCGAGAGATATAATCCCTCCAGCGTGTCCTGGGTCTTCCCCAGGGTCTCCTCCCAGAGGGACGTGCCTGGAACACCTCACCAGGGAGGTCCAGGAGGCATCCTGACCAGATGCCCGAGCCACCTCAACTGGTTCCTCTTGATGCGGAGGAGCAGCGGCTCTACTCTGATCTCCTCCTGGATGACCGAGCTCCTCACCCTATCTCTAAGGGAGAGCCCGGCCACCCTGCGGAGGAAACTCATTTCAGCCGCCTGTATACGAGATCGGGTTCTTTCGGTCACGACCCACAGCTCATGACCATAGGTGAGGGAAGGAACGTAGATCGACTGGTAAATGGAGAGCTTCACCTTCTGGCTCAGCTCCTTCTTCACCACGACAGACCGGCGCAGAATCCGCATTACTGCAGACGCCGCACCGATCCGTCTGTCCATCTCACGCTCCATCCTTCCCTCACTCGTGAACAAGACCCCGAGATATTTAAACTCCTCCACTTGAGGCAGGACCTGACTCCCGACCCGGAGAGGGCAATCCACCTTATTCTGGCTTTGTCACACTAAAAATGTTTACTGAACCAAAACAAGTAGATGTTATGTCTGAAACATTTTTATAGAGTTTATGGAGTAGCATCCAATAACTTCCGTATCTTGTGCACTGACCCAGATTTTGAGCTCCACCCGGTGTCACTAGGTCGCTTCGGTGCTCTGATGGTCAGGGAGCATTTCCTTTTGGATCTCAATAAAACAAGCGTGCCGCTGAGCTCCCTTGAATAAACTGTTTCACGACATCAAAAAATGTGCTGATGTGCCCAGATTCTTTGGATGCATTGCATAGCAACAAGTTAAGCCGATGAGAGTTACAGTGTACATAAATGGCTTTTGGAAATGTTCTTTCAAGACCACCTGAAGCCCCCCCTCCGTGCCCTGACATAATCAGTGCTCCATCAAAACAGAATCCACACAGAGTAGTGGATGGTGAACCTCCAGAATCTTTAGTGATAGTTCCTTTGGAGACAAATCTGCTGTCTCGACAAAGCCCTCTGCCCTCACGTTGATTACTCCTCCATTCATGAATCTCACACAAACAGCAACCAATTCTTGTTTCGCCAGATCTTTATGCTCATGTGCAAGTATTGCGAAATACTGTCCATGGAGTTGAGCCTTTATCTTACGAAGCAAGATTGATGTTGCAGCATCAGGAACTTGTCCTGAACTTAGTGGCTAATCATTGGCATTTCCTTCAGTTCTTCAATTTCTGGTGCCCATTTTGAGCATGTCCTCGGTTTCTCTGAAGCCTTTCTCTTTATATATTCAATACAGAGCGACTTAGTCTGGAGTCCGTCCCCTTCATGGAGATTTGCATTGGTCTTAAACAAACCAGCCATTTTGATTTAGACCTTTAGATTTTAGACCAGATATACTGAAGGCTGAATAAAATGCAGGAAGTTTTGTTTGTATTTGTACTGTACATGCGATATGTATAAATTATTATAGTCCCTCCTGGTATCTGTCTACACAGCATTGTGAACAAAGTCTTAACCATAAAATAACCCAAAAAGTCTCACACTGTATTTTTCAAAATACCAGCTTACATCACCAGTATAAACAGCTACACCAGTATAAAGAAGTGATGTAGTGCCAGGAATAGACCACCTGCAGCATCATCCGGGGTCCCTGGACCATCTGGACCAGCGTCTCTGTGGACTTTTCCCAGCAGCTTCTAGTCTGTGGGAGTGGGCAGCGGCCCCCCCTCCTCCTCCTGTGGACGGCCATGTGCTTTTCCCTCCACTGTAACGTCTGACCGCTTGTTTTTCCTTTCTGGAAGTGTCCGGTGGTTTGATGCTGACACTCCTCCACCTTTTCAGGTTGTGCTGGTGTCCATCCCGCCTCCACCTGATCAGTTTCCCTGCTGAGCATCATGTTCTGAATCCAACCCACCTGATTTAGATGAACTTCCTCCAGTTCTTGACAGCCCGTCAAGAAGCCTAGCGGTCCTGGCGAGTTTTACACGCTGCTGAAAAGCCCCCTTTGCCCCCCCCCCGCACACATTTCTCATTGACCCAGTCCAAGCCTTCCACCATGTAAATACATAGAAAACTAGATTATTCTGCAAAATGTGTGTCTTTGTTGCGAATGAGAATAGTGAAAAATTGAATAGATAAAATCAAGAGTAACATAACCTACTCACAAAGAGTTCAGGATATTCAGCTTGTTAGATATCAGAATAAACCTAAAATGTACTAAACCCTGTACAGCTGAGTGTAATCAGACTTTTTCTTAAAACTTTTTATCCAAGTGTACAAATATTCAATGTTCAACTGAGCAGGATGCTGTTCTCTAAACAACCAAAAGAAGCATCTGAGCTATGAAGCAACTACTAGACGTTCTGATTCAGTTAGAGCTTATGTTTAATTGTGTTGATATTAATCATCAACAGGCTAAAATGGCACCAAACACATGGCAAGTCATTTACACATTGACGTCTCCTGGTTGCGGTACACCCACTGGTTTTCTTAATTTTTTGTTTAGATAAATATTTGTCCTTTTTTTTTTTTTTGTTTTGAAGTTAAATAATTGCCATTGCATAATTCTACTTAAATGTCCCACATTCATGATACAAGTGTATCGCAGTATTGCGAAATACTGTCCATGGAGTTGAGCCTTTATCTTACGAAGCAAGATTGATGTTGCAGCATCAGGAACTTGTCCTGAACTTAGTGGCTAATCATTGGCATTTCCTTCAGTTCTTCAATTTCTGGTGCCCATTTTGAGCATGTCCTCGGTTTCTCTGAAGCCTTTCTCTTTATATATTCAATACAGAGCGACTTAGTCTGGAGTCCGTCCCCTTCATGGAGATTTGCATTGGTCTTAAACAAACCAGCCATTTTGATTGGTTGATCTGAGGAGACTCTTGCCTCGCATCACCATGTTTTCTTCAAAACATTCAAGATTTGGTTGGTTGCGTTGGCAGCGTTGATACATACATTTAAACAAAGTATCAGTGCAGTACACTCATTTTTTGATAAACAGAATTAACAAAAAGAAAAACCCACCAAAACCCCACACAAAACCCACCCCCTCTCTCCATGAGGCAATAGCCGCACAATATGTAAATCAATTCCATTTCAAACAGTTGGGATGACATTTAAATAAAGAAATTACAAGTCTGCCAGCTATCAATATCAGTCAATCACTCAAGTCCAGCCGTGCCAGAACGTTTAGGGTGTCCAAGTCTGCTAAAACATGGTTTGTTCCCCCCTCACACCATGGAGAATTTTTTCTGCATACAATAAGACAACAGTTCGTTAATCCAGAGTTTTGTAGTAGGTGGGTCTGAAGCTTTCCAGTTTATTAATATGCATTTTTTTCGCTGCAGTTGCCGCCAGCAATACAGTTTGTCTTATACCAGGAGGCAGTTTAGTTATGTAGTATCTTAAAGTATCCAGATCTTTGGGTCAGCTTCCAGACAGCGTACACATGCCTCAGAAGTTGCCATAATCACATAATTCCAAAAGTACTGTAATCAGTCACAACTCCAAAGCATGTGTACAAGATTCCTGACAGAGGTTTTACATCTTTGATGTAGAAATATCATCACTCAGTTTGCTCAGTCGATATGGGGTGTAATATGTTCTGTGATAAATGTTAAACTGAATTTGTCTGTGTTTGGTAGACACTAATTTTGTTTGTGCTGAATTGAACAGTTTACTCCAATCTTCTTCTGCATAAGTACACCCCAGGTCAGACTCCCATTTTACTTTAATTGAGCATTTATTATAAGCTGGCAAGTTATCAATCACAGTTTTATAAACAGTAGATGTTAGTCCTTTTGTGGTGTTACGTCTGGTGTCAAGCAAACGAGTTTCGAGTAAAGATTCATTGGGTTTGTTTGAGAAAATTCCCTTCGTTTGACTTTTGACTCAATTTCTGATTTGTAGATATTTAAAAAACTTATGTCTGTGTAAATCACAAGACTCGGATAGTTGAGAGAAAGTGGCGAACTCATTCCTGTTATATAAGTCGACTACTGTTTTAATGCCCTTCCCCACCCATGTCCATCCGCTATGGGTGCTGGAATATTGGGATTGTTTTCTAGTTGTGAGTTAACTAATAGCTGTGTTTTTATGCCCAGAGAAGCATGTAACTGTTGCCATGCATTGTAAGTTGCTAAAATAAATGGATTTTTGGTGAGTGTTGAGAGTTTATTCTCTGAGGCCTGGAATGGAACAGTGATTAATGATACAGATTTTAGTTCTTGTTGCTCTATTGAGACCCATCTCACATCAGCAGTGTTTGAGTGAAACCAGTAATTAATGTTGTAGCCAGAAACTACACTATATTCCTTAAGACAAGCAAGGAGAGATGGAAAAGATTTGGTCGGTTGAGATATAAACACTAATAAGTCATCCGCATAGAGAGCCAACTTGAGCTCCTCCTCGCCCAACTTCATGCCAACAATAGATAAGTCTGAGCGGATGGCGACAGCCAATGGCTCTATCACGATGGAAAAAAGAGCAGGTGAACAAGGGCATCCTTTCTGCAGCCCCTGGAAAGGGATAAGGCCTCCGACAGAACGCCATTAGTCAAGGTCTGGGATCTGGGGGCATTAAAGAGGGTTTTTATGTACCTTATGAAAGTGTCACGAAAATTCATAGTCTTCAGGGTTTCAAAAAGAAAACTGAGTTCTATTCTGTCAAATGCCTTCTCCGCATTCATCGACATTATCACAACAGAGTTCCCTCGTCTGGCAATATCCATAATAAGAAACAATCTGCGAACATTATCTGCTCCCTGTCTGCCCTTCTCAAAGCCTGTTTGGTCTGGATGAATAATTTTAGGGATGACCTTTTCTAGTCGTAATGCAATGATCTTGGACAATATCTTATAGTCCCAGTTAAGGAGGCTGAGCGGTCGGTAGCTGCCACACCTCTATGTTTCCTTCCCTGGTTTAAGAAGTAATATTATGGGACTTCGAAGATGGCCGCGATCTAGAAAGTCACGTTCGAACCTGCTCTCTGCAACAATCCTGCTTAATCCTTAAATCTGGTCCTCAAAGCGCTCCAAAAGTGTGGAAATCGACGTAGAAATGTCAGGCGGCGGGAAAGGGACGAAAAACAAGCCAAAAGCATCAACGCAGTCTAAGTTAACAAACTTTGGCCAGCATAATTTGGACCAGTCCGTTAGCAAGGAAGCTAACACTGCTACGACGGATGCTACTACAGCTAGCAATGCTACATCCACAGCTAATATGGAGGGTACCAAGGATAACATGGACAGTGCCGCGATGTCATACGTCAAAGACCACCACCAACTGCATCTGGTGAAAGACGAAATACTGGGGGAGATACGTAACCTGAAAACTGAGGTTACAGGCAGATTTGACAACGTACTAAAAGCAATAGAAGACATGAGGAAGGAGGTAACCGAATGCACCCAGCGGCTATCTCAAGCGGAGGTGCGGCTGTCTACCGTGGAGGACGAACAGGTTGATTTGAAGGCTGTAGCTGAAAGTTTACAAAGGAGAAATAAACTCCTTGAAAACAAAATGATTGATTTGGAAATGAGATCACGTCTGAACAACCTCAGATTGGTCGGCATCCCTGAAAACAGTGAGGGCTCAGACATGTGCGGATTTTTGGAGAACTGGCTGCCCGACGCGCTGGATCTGAACCCTTTGCGTTCTCCGCTAGTTTTGGAAAGAGCACATCGCGTTGGACCAAGGAGAGATCCAGATGCACCACCGAGGGCTGTAATCATGAGATTTCTAAACTACAAGCAGAAAGAAATGGTTTTTAGAGCCGCAAAGTCAAAGAAAGACTTTCTCTTCAAAAACAAGCGAGTAAGATGTTACGTTGACGTCGCCACGGAGGTGCATCGACAGGGCAAGCAGTTTGACGGTGTCCGCGAACAGCTGCGTCAACTTGGGGTGAGGCATGGCATTCTTTCCCCATCTACTTTGATCCTGACGTACAAGGAGAAGGTACACAAGTTCACTTCCCCAGCGGAGGCCAATATCTTTGTTAAGAAGATCCAGACAGACACGGAAGAAACAGACTAACTGGCTTACAGTAAATAATAAGATCGATCTTTAATGTAAATTGTTTTATAGGCCATGGCTTTTATTTACCTTTTTTGTTGTTCAACTGGAGCAAATATTGATATTGTTCTTAAAAGGATGCATAATCTAAACAGTAAAGCAGGTGACTGGTAAGACATGTTTTGATATGTCAGCGGTTGGAAGCAGAGTATTTCAGGGGAAAACCCAGGTAGCTGGGAAGGGTTGGGATGTTTTTCTCTTGTTTGTAATTTTTAGTTCATGTTCAGTGTTCTACTGTTTGTTTCCTCTCAGGCACATCTATATTATGTATTTTTGGTTTTGCTTAGATGACACAGAAATATGAGATTCAATATACTTCCTGGAATTGCAGGGGCCTACAAAAAACTAGAAAGATCAAGCAAGTTATGAACAAAATAAAAGATTTGGGTTCTAAAATTGTTTTTCTACAAGAGACACATACTCTTGAGGAGGACAATATTAAAATAAGCAGGAGGTGGCAGGGATCTTTATATGCATCTTCATTCACATCTAGAGCTCGAGGTGTTATTACTTTAATTCATAGATCAGTACCTTTTCATGTTACAAACGTTATAAGAGACAAATTTGGAAGATATTTGATAATACAGGGGTCTATATTACACGAAACATTTAATTTGGTGAATATATATGGACCAAATAACGACGATGACCGCTTTTTTTACAAATATTTTTTTTAACTATTTCCTCTCTCCCAGGAAAGATTATCATTGGTGGAGATTGGAACTGTGTTTTGGATCCTCGTCTAGATCGATTCTCGGGAGTTGACCAAACTCATTGTAAAAGCAGAGTAGTCATCCAGGATTTTATGAAGGAATTACAGCTAGTGGATGTCTATCGTCATTTAAACCCTACAGTTGCAGCATATTCTTGTTATTCTAAAACTTTCAACACACATTCTCGCATAGATTACTTTTTGGTTTCTGCAGACCTATTGACAAAAATTTTAGATTGTACCTACGATAGTATCACAATTTCAGACCATGCTTCATGTAATATAAAATATATTCAAAAAAATTTAAGGGTAGACCCTCCTAGATGGTGCTTACATCAAAAATGGCTTAAGGATGAAGCTTTTCTTAGTTTTGTATCAAATAAAATTGATGAATATTTTAGTATAAACACTACGCAGACCACAGCCTGTGTAAAATGGGAAGCTTTTAAGGCCTGCATAAGGGGTCATATAATTTCTTATACCTCTTCAAAATCTAAGGAGCAACGTAAAAAAAGACTACAACTGGAGGAAAAAATAAAAAAGCTGGAGGAGCAGTTGTTCAGAGACAAAAATGCATCGGTAGAAAAAGAGCTGTTGCTGTTAAAAGCACAATATAACAAAGAATCAGCAGACCGTGCAGCTTCTAATATATTAAGGTTAAATCAATCTTTTTATGAACAGGGAGAAAAACCCGGAAAGATCTTAGCATGGCAAATTAAGCAACTTGAAGCACAAAAAAATATAACTTCAATAATAAATTCAAAAGGAGAGTCAATAGTGGACCCGATAGAGATAAATAAAGAGTTCAGAAATTTTTATGAAAAACTATATGACTCCCGGGACCAAATTCATCTAAATACTCAAAATTCATTTCTGGATAAGATAACCATACCAAATGTTGCAGATGATATTAGTCAACACTTAGATGCTAAGATCAGTGAAGAAGAAATAATCAAAGCAATTGATAATATGAGCTCAGGTAAAAAAGCAGGACCTGACAGGTTTCCAACTGACTTTTATAAAAAGTTTAAAAGAAAATTAGTTAAACCAATTTTAGAAATGTTACAAGAAGCTTTTATAAATGGTACACTTCCTAATTCAATGACCGGAGCTTTAATTATATTACTGCATAAACCAGGCAAACCAGGCAATAAATGCGAGAATATGAGACCAATAAGTCTGCTTAATTCAGATATAAAGATACTTAGTAAACTATTAGCAACCCGTTTGTGTCCAGGTGAACCTAATGGACAGGAACAGAGACTAAAAAAAGAAACCAAGACACCAGGGTACTAAGAGACAACATGAAACATCACACAATGACATTCGGAGATGGAGCAGGCGGTGGAATTGGTGGTGGAACCATGGTGGAACTGGTGGTGGAACTGGTAATGGAACCATGGTAGAACTGATGGTGGAACTGGTGATGGAACCGTGGTGGAACCATGGTGGAACTGATGGTGGAATTGGTGATGGAACCATGTTGGAACCAGTGATGGAACGAGTGGTGGAACCGGTGATGGAACCATGGTGGAACCAGTGGTGGAACTGGTGATGGAACGAGTGGTGGAACCGGTGATGGAACCATGGTGCAACCAGTGGTGGAACCATGGTGGAACTGATGGTGGAACTGGTGATGGAACCATGGTGCAACCGATGGTAGAAACGGTGATGGAACGGGTGATGGAACCATGGTGGAACCATGGTGGAACTGATGGTTGAACTGGTGGTGGAACCATGGTGGAACTGATGGTGGAATTGGTGATGGAACCATGGTGGAACCAGTGGTGGAACCGGTGATGGAACGAGTGGTGAAACCGGTGATGGAACCACGGTGGAACCAGTGGTGGAACCAGTGGTGGAACCGGTGATGGAACCATGGTGCAACCAGTGGTGGAAACGGTGATGGAACGGGTGATGGAACCATGGTGGAACCAGTGGTGGAACCATGGTGGAACTGATGGTGGAACCAGTGGTGGAACCATGGTGGAACTGATGGTGTAACTGGTGATGTAACCATGGTGGAACCATGGTAGAACTGATGGTGGAACTGGTGATGGAACCATGGTGGAACTGGTGGTGGAACCATGGTGGAACTGGTGGTGGAACCATGGTGGAACCGGTGCTGGAACAGATGGTGGAACCGGTGATGGACCATGGTGGAACTGGTGGTGGAACTGGTGGTGGAACTGGTGGTGGAACCATGGTGGAACCAGTGCTGGAACAGATGGTGGAACCGGTGATGAAACTGGTGATGGAACCAGTGCTGGAACCGGTGATGGACCATGGTGGTACTGGTGTTGGAACTGATGGTGGAACTGGTGGTGGAACCATGGTGGAACCAGTGCTGGAACATATGGTGGAACCGGTGATGAAACTGGTGATGGAACCAGTGCTGGAACCGGTGATGGACCATGGTGGAACTGGTGGTGGAACTGGTGATGGAACGGTGGTGGAACTGGTGGTGGAACCATGGTGGAACCGGTGCTGGAACAGATGGTGGAACCGGTGATGGAACTGGTGATGGACCATGGTGGAACTGGTGCAGGAACCATGGTGGAACCGGTGATGGACCATGGTGGAACCGGTGATGGAACCATGGTGGAACTGGTGGTGGAACCATGGTGGAACTGGTGATGGAACAGATGGTGGAACCGGTGATGGACCATGGTGGAACTGGTGGTGGAACCATGGTGGAACTGGTGGTGGAACTGGTGGTGGAACCATGGTGGAACCAGTGCTGGAACAGATGGTGGAACCGGTGATGAAACTGGTGATGGAACCAGTGCTGGACCCGGTGATGGACCATGGTGGAACTGGTGGTGGAACTGGTGGTGGAACCATGGTGGAACCAGTGCTGGAACATATGGTGGAACCGGTGATGAAACTGGTGATGGAACCAGTGCTGGAACCGGTGATGGACCATGGTGGAACTGGTGCTGGAACAGATGGTGGAACCGGTGATGGACCATGGTGGAACTGGTGGTGGAACCATGGTGGAACTGGTGGTGGAACTGGTGGTGGAACCATGGTGGAACCAGTGCTGGAACAGATGGTGGAACCGGTGATGAAACTGGTGATGGAACCAGTGCTGGACCCGGTGATGGACCATGGTGGAACTGGTGGTGGAACTGGTGGTGGAACCATGGTGGAACCAGTGCTGGAACATATGGTGGAACCGGTGATGAAACTGGTGATGGAACCAGTGCTGGAACCGGTGATGGACCATGGTGGAACTGGTGGTGGAACTGGTGATGGAACCATTGGTGGAACTGGTGGTGGAACCATGGTGGAACCGGTGCTGGAACAGATGGTGGAACCGGTGATGGAACTGGTGATGGACCATGGTGGAACTGGTGCAGGAACCATGGTGGAACCGGTGATGGAACCATGGTGGAACTGGTGGTGGAACCATGGTGGAACTGGTGGTGGAACCGGTGATGGAACCATGGTGCAACCAGTGGTGGAAACGTTGATGGAACGGGTGATGGAACCATGGTGGAACCAGTGGTGGAACCATGGTGGAACTGATGGTGGAACCAGTGGCGGAACCATGGTGGAACTGATGGTGTAACTGGTGATGGAACCATGGTGGAACCATGGTAGAACTGATGGTGGAACTGGTGATGGAACCATGGTGGAACTGGTGGTGGAAATGGTGATGGAACCATGGTGGAACTGGTTGTGGAACTGGTGATGGAACCATGGTGGAACTGGTGGTGGAACTGGTGGTGGAACCATGGTTGAACTGGTGATGGAACCATGGTGGAACTGATGGTGTAACTGGTGATGGAACCATGGTGGAACCATGGTAGAACTGATGGTGGAACTGGTGATGGAACCATGGTGGAACTGGTGGTGGAACCATGGTGGAACTGGTGGTGGAACCATGGTGGAACCGGTGCTGGAACAGATGGTGGAACCGGTGATGGACCATGGTGGAACTGGTGGTGGAACCATGGTGGAACTGGTGGTGGAACTGGTGGTGGAACCATGGTGGAACCAGTGCTGGAACAGATGGTGGAACCGGTGATGAAACTGGTGATGGAACCAGTGCTGGAACCGGTGATGGACCATGGTGGTACTGGTGTTGGAACTGGTGGTGGAACTGGTGGTGGAACCATGGTGGAACCAGTGCTGGAACATATGGTGGAACCGGTGATGAAACTGGTGATGGAACCAGTGCTGGAACCGGTGATGGACCATGGTGGAACTGGTGGTGGAACTGGTGATGGAACGGTGGTGGAACTGGTGGTGGAACCATGGTGGAACCGGTGCTGGAACCATGGTGGAACCGGTGATGGACCATGGTGGAACCGGTGATGGAACCATGGTGGAACTGGTGGTGGAACCATGGTGGAACCAGTGCTGGAACAGATGGTGGAACCGGTGATGAAACTGGTGATGGAACCAGTGCTGGAACCGGTGATGGACCATGGTGGAACTGGTGGTGGAACCATGGTGGAACTGGTGGTGGAACCATGGTGGAACCAGTGCTGGAACAGATGGTGGAACCGGTGATGAAACTGGTGATGGAACCAGTGCTGGACCCGGTGATGGACCATGGTGGAACTGGTGGTGGAACTGGTGGTGGAACCATGGTGGAACCAGTGCTGGAACATATGGTGGAACCGGTGATGAAACTGGTGATGGAACCAGTGCTGGAACCGGTGATGGACCATGGTGGAACTGGTGGTGGAACTGGTGATGGAACCGTTGGTGGAACTGGTGGTGGAACCATGGTGGAACCGGTGCTGGAACAGATGGTGAAACCGGTGATGGAACTGGTGATGGACCATGGTGGAACTGGTGCAGGAACCATGGTGGAACTGGTGATGGACCATGGTGGAACCGGTGATGGAACCATGGTGGAACTGGTGGTGGAACCATGGTGGAACTGGTGGTGGAACCGGTGATGGAACCATGGTGCAACCAGTGGTGGAAACGTTGATGGAACGGGTGATGGAACCATGGTGGAACCAGTGGTGGAACCATGGTGGAACTGATGGTGGAACCAGTGGCGGAACCATGGTGGAACTGATGGTGTAACTGGTGATGGAACCATGGTGGAACCATGGTAGAACTGATGGTGGAACTGGTGATGGAACCATGGTGGAACTGGTGGTGGAAATGGTGATGGAACCATGGTGGAACTGGTTGTGGAACTGGTGATGGAACCATGGTGGAACTGGTGGTGGAACTGGTGGTGGAACCATGGTTGAACTGGTGATGGAACCATGGTGGAACTGATGGTGTAACTGGTGATGGAACCATGGTGGAACCATGGTAGAACTGATGGTGGAACTGGTGATGGAACCATGGTGGAACTGGTGGTGGAACCATGGTGGAACTGGTGGTGGAACCATGGTGGAACCGGTGCTGGAACAGATGGTGGAACCGGTGATGGACCATGGTGGAACTGGTGGTGGAACCATGGTGGAACCAGTGCTGGAACAGATGGTGGAACCGGTGATGAAACTGGTGATGGAACCAGTGCTGGAACCGGTGATGGACCATGGTGGTACTGGTGTTGGAACTGGTGGTGGAACTGGTGGTGGAACCATGGTGGAACCAGTGCTGGAACATATGGTGGAACCGGTGATGAAACTGGTGATGGAACCAGTGCTGGAACCGGTGATGGACCATGGTGGAACTGGTGGTGGAACTGGTGATGGAACGGTGGTGGAACTGGTGGTGGAACCATGGTGGAACCGGTGCTGGAACAGATGGTGGAACCGGTGATGGAACTGGTGATGGACCATGGTGGAACTGGTGCAGGAACCATGGTGGAACCGGTGATGGACCATGGTGGAACCGGTGATGGAACCATGGTGGAACTGGTGGTGGAACCATGGTGGAACTGGTGGTGGAACTGGTGATGGAACCATGGTGGAACTGGTGGTGGAACAGATGGTGGAACCGGTGATGGACCATGGTGGAACTGGTGGTGGAACCATGGTGGAACTGGTGGTGGAACTGGTGGTGGAACCATGGTGGAACCAGTGCTGGAACAGATGGTGGAACCGGTGATGAAACTGGTGATGGAACCAGTGCTGGACCCGGTGATGGACCATGGTGGAACTGGTGGTGGAACTGGTGGTGGAACCATGGTGGAACCAGTGCTGGAACATATGGTGGAACCGGTGATGAAACTGGTGATGGAACCAGTGCTGGAACCGGTGATGGACCATGGTGGAACTGGTGCTGGAACAGATGGTGGAACCGGTGATGGACCATGGTGGAACTGGTGGTGGAACCATGGTGGAACTGGTGGTGGAACTGGTGGTGGAACCATGGTGGAACCAGTGCTGGAACAGATGGTGGAACCGGTGATGAAACTGGTGATGGAACCAGTGCTGGACCCGGTGATGGACCATGGTGGAACTGGTGGTGGAACTGGTGGTGGAACCATGGTGGAACCAGTGCTGGAACATATGGTGGAACCGGTGATGAAACTGGTGATGGAACCAGTGCTGGAACCGGTGATGGACCATGGTGGAACTGGTGGTGGAACTGGTGATGGAACCGTTGGTGGAACTGGTGGTGGAACCATGGTGGAACCGGTGCTGGAACAGATGGTGGAACCGGTGATGGAACTGGTGATGGACCATGGTGGAACTGGTGCAGGAACCATGGTGGAACTGGTGATGGACCATGGTGGAACCGGTGATGGAACCATGGTGGAACTGGTGGTGGAACCATGGTGGAACTGGTGGTGGAACCGGTGATGGAACCATGGTGCAACCAGTGGTGGAAACGTTGATGGAACGGGTGATGGAACCATGGTGGAACCAGTGGTGGAACCATGGTGGAACTGATGGTGGAACCAGTGGCGGAACCATGGTGGAACTGATGGTGTAACTGGTGATGGAACCATGGTGGAACCATGGTAGAACTGATGGTGGAACTGGTGATGGAACCATGGTGGAACTGGTGGTGGAAATGGTGATGGAACCATGGTGGAACTGGTTGTGGAACTGGTGATGGAACCATGGTGGAACTGGTGGTGGAACTGGTGGTGGAACCATGGTTGAACTGGTGATGGAACCATGGTGGAACTGATGGTGTAACTGGTGATGGAACCATGGTGGAACCATGGTAGAACTGATGGTGGAACTGGTGATGGAACCATGGTGGAACTGGTGGTGGAACCATGGTGGAACTGGTGGTGGAACCATGGTGGAACCGGTGCTGGAACAGATGGTGGAACCGGTGATGGACCATGGTGGAACTGGTGGTGGAACCATGGTGGAACTGGTGGTGGAACTGGTGGTGGAACCATGGTGGAACCAGTGCTGGAACAGATGGTGGAACCGGTGATGAAACTGGTGATGGAACCAGTGCTGGAACCGGTGATGGACCATGGTGGTACTGGTGTTGGAACTGGTGGTGGAACTGGTGGTGGAACCATGGTGGAACCAGTGCTGGAACATATGGTGGAACCGGTGATGAAACTGGTGATGGAACCGGTGATGGACCATGGTGGAACTGGTGGTGGAACTGGTGATGGAACGGTGGTGGAACTGGTGGTGGAACCATGGTGGAACCGGTGCTGGAACAGATGGTGGAACCGGTGATGGAACTGGTGATGGACCATGGTGGAACTGGTGCAGGAACCATGGTGGAACCGGTGATGGACCATGGTGGAACCGGTGATGGAACCATGGTGGAACTGGTGGTGGAACCATGGTGGAACTGGTGGTGGAACTGGTGATGGAACCATGGTGGAACTGGTGGTGGAACAGATGGTGGAACCGGTGATGGACCATGGTGGAACTGGTGGTGGAACCATGGTGGAACTGGTGGTGGAACTGGTGGTGGAACCATGGTGGAACCAGTGCTGGAACAGATGGTGGAACCGGTGATGAAACTGGTGATGGAACCAGTGCTGGACCCGGTGATGGACCATGGTGGAACTGGTGGTGGAACTGGTGGTGGAACCATGGTGGAACCAGTGCTGGAACATATGGTGGAACCGGTGATGAAACTGGTGATGGAACCAGTGCTGGAACCGGTGATGGACCATGGTGGAACTGGTGGTGGAACTGGTGATGGAACCGGTGGTGGAACTGGTGGTGGAACCATGGTGGAACCGGTGCTGGAACAGATGGTGGAACCGGTGATGGAACTGGTGATGGACCATGGTGGAACTGGTGCAGGAACCATGGTGGAACCGGTGATGGACCATGGTGGAACCGGTGATGGAACCATGGTGGAACTGGTGGTGGAACCATGGTGGAACTGGTGGTGGAACCAGTGATGGAACCATGGTGCAACCAGTGGTGGAAACGGTGATGGAACGGGTGATGGAACCATGGTGGAACCAGTGGTGGAACCATGGTGGAACTGATGGTGGAACCAGTGGTGGAACCATGGTGGAACTGGTGGTGGAACCATGGTTGAACTGGTGATGGAACCATGGTGGAACTGATGGTGTAACTGGTGATGGAACCATGGTGGAACCATGGTAGAACTGATGGTGGAACTGGTGATGGAACCATGGTGGAACTGGTGGTGGAACCATGGTGGAACTGGTGGTGGAACCATGGTGGAACCGGTGTTGGAACAGATGGTGGAACCGGTGATGGACCATGGTTGAACTGGTGGTGGAACCATGGTGGAACTGGTGGTGGAACTGGTGGTGGAACTGGTGGTGGAACCATGGTGGAACCAGTGCTGGAACAGATGGTGGAACCGGTGATGAAACTGGTGATGGAACCAGTGCTGGAACCGGTGATGGACCATGGTGGTACTGGTGTTGGAACTGGTGGTGGAACTGGTGGTGGAACCATGGTGGAACCAGTGCTGGAACATATGGTGGAACCGGTGATGAAACTGGTGATGGAACCAGTGCTGGAACCGGTGATGGACCATGGTGGAACTGGTGGTGGAACTGGTGATGGAACGGTGGTGGAACTGGTGGTGGAACCATGGTGGAACCGGTGCTGGAACAGATGGTGGAACCGGTGATGGAACTGGTGATGGACCATGGTGGAACTGGTGCAGGAACCATGGTGGAACCGGTGATGGACCATGGTGGAACCGGTGATGGAACCATGGTGGAACTGGTGGTGGAACCATGGTGGAACTGGTGGTGGAACTGGTGATGGAACCATGGTGGAACTGGTGGTGGAACAGATGGTGGAACCGGTGATGGACCATGGTGGAACTGGTGGTGGAACCATGGTGGAACTGGTGGTGGAACTGGTGGTGGAACCATGGTGGAACCAGTGCTGGAACAGATGGTGGAACCGGTGATGAAACTGGTGATGGAACCAGTGCTGGACCCGGTGATGGACCATGGTGGAACTGGTGGTGGAACTGGTGGTGGAACCATGGTGGAACCAGTGCTGGAACATATGGTGGAACCGGTGATGAAACTGGTGATGGAACCAGTGCTGGAACCGGTGATGGACCATGGTGGAACTGGTGGTGGAACTGGTGATGGAACCGGTGGTGGAACTGGTGGTGGAACCATGGTGGAACCGGTGCTGGAACAGATGGTGGAACCGGTGATGGAACTGGTGATGGACCATGGTGGAACTGGTGCAGGAACCATGGTGGAACCGGTGATGGAACCATGGTGGAACCGGTGGTGGAACCATGGTGGAACTGGTGGTGGAACCGGTGATGGAACCATGGTGCAACCAGTGGTGGAAACGGTGATGGAACGGGTGATGGAACCATGGTGGAACCAGTGGTGGAACCATGGTGGAACTGATGGTGGAACCAGTGGTGGAACCATGGTGGAACTGATGGTGTAACTGGTGATGTAACCATGGTGGAACCATGGTAGAACTGATGGTGGAACTGGTGATGGAACCATGGTGGAACTGGTGGTGGAACTGGTAATGGAACCATGGTGGAACTGATGGTGGAACCGGTGATGGAACCGTGGTGGAACCATGGTGGAACTGATGGTGGAATTGGTGATGGAACCATGTTGGAACCAGTGATGGAACGAGTGGTGGAACCGGTGATGGAACCATGGTGGAACCAGTGGTGGAACTGGTGATGGAACGAGTGGTGGAACGGGTGATGGATCCATGGTGGAACCAGTGGTGGAACCATGGTGGAACTGGTGATGGAACCATGGTGGAACTGATGGTGGAATTGGTGATGGAACCATGGTGGAACCAGTGGTGGAACCGGTGATGGAACGAGTGATGAAACCGGTGATGGAACCATGGTGGAACCAGTGGTGGCACCGGTGATGGAACCATGGTGGAACCGGGGATCGAACGAGTGGTGAAACCGGTGATGGAACCATGGTGGAACCAGTAGTGGAACCATGGTGGAACTGATGGTGTAACTGGTGATGGAACCATGGTAGAACTGATGGTGGAACTGGTGATGGAACCATGGTGGAACTGGTGGTGGAATCAGTGGTGGAATCATGGTGGAACTGATGGTGGAACTGGTGATGGAACCATGGTGCAACCGATGGTGGAAACGGTGATGGAACCATGGTGGAACCAGTGGTGGAACCATGGTGGAACTGATGGTTGAACTGGTGATGGAACCATGGTGGAATTGATGGTGTAACTGGTGATGGAACCATGGTGGAACCATGGTAGAACTGATGGTGGAACTGGTGATGGAACCATGGTGGAACTGGTGGTGGAAATGGTGATGGAACCATGGTGGAACTGGTGATGGAACCATGGTGGAACTGGTGGTGGAACTGGTGGTGGAACCATGGTTGAACTGGTGATGGAACCATGGTGGAACTGATGGTGTAACTGGTGATGGAACCATGGTGGAACCATGGTAGAACTGATGGTGGAACTGGTGATGGAACCATGGTGGAACTGGTGGTGGAACCATGGTGGAACTGGTGGTGGAACCATGGTGGAACCGGTGCTGGAACAGATGGTGGAACCGGTGATGGACCATGGTGGAACTGGTGGTGGAACCATGGTGGAACTGATGGTGGAATTGGTGATGGAACCATGGTGGAACCAGTGGTGGAACCGGTGATGGAACGAGTGATGAAACCGGTGATGGAACCATGGTGGAACCAGTGGTGGCACCGGTGATGGAACCAAGGTGCAACCAGTGGTGGAACCGGGGATCGAACGAGTGGTGAAACCGGTGATGGAACCATGGTGGAACCAGTGGTGGAACCATGGTGGAACTGATGGTGTAACTGGTGATGGAACCATGGTAGAACTGATGGTGGAACTGGTGATGGAACCATGGTGGAACTGGTGGTGGAATCAGTGGTGGAATCATGGTGTAACTGATGGTGGAACCGGTGATGGAACCATGGTGCAACCGATGGTGGAAACGGTGATGGAACGGGTGATGGAACCATGGTGGAACCAGTGGTGGAACCATGGTGGAACTGATGGTGTAACTGGTGATGGAACCATGGTGGAACTGATGGTGTAACTGGTGATGGAACCATGGTGGAACCATGGTAGAACTGATGGTGGAACTGGTGATGGAACCATGGTGGAACTGGTGGTGGAACCATGGTGGAACTGGTGGTGGAACCATGGTGGAACTGGTGGTGGACCATGGTGGAACCGGTGATGGAACCATGGTGGAACTGGTGGTGGAACCATGGTGGAACTGGTGGTGGAACTGGTGATGGAACCATGGTGGAACTGGTGGTGGAACAGATGGTGGAACCGGTGATGGACCATGGTGGAACTGGTGGTGGAACCGTGGTGGAACTGGTGGTGGAACTGGTGGTGGAACCATGGTGGAACCAGTGCTGGAACAGATGGTGGAACCGGTGATGAAACTGGTGATGGAACCAGTGCTGGACCCGGTGATGGACCATGGTGGAACTGGTGGTGGAACTGGTGGTGGAACTGGTGGTGGAACCATGGTGGAACCAGTGCTGGAACATATGGTGGAACCGGTGATGAAACTGGTGATGGAAGCAGTGCTGGAACCGGTGATGGACCATGGTGGAACTGGTGGTGGAACTGGTGATGGAACCGGTGGTGGAACTGTTGGTGGAACCATGGTGGAACCGGTGCTGGAACAGATGGTGGAACCGGTGATGGAACTGGTGATGGACCATGGTGGAACTGGTGCAGGAACCGTGGTGGAACCGGTGATGGACCATGGTGGAACCGGTGATGGAACCATGGTGGAACTGGTGGTGGAACCATGGTGGAACTGGTGGTGGAACTGGTGATGGAACCATGGTGGAACTGGTGGTGGAACCATTGTGGAACTGGTGGTGGAACCATGGTGGAACTGGTGTTGGAACTGGTGGTGGAACCATGGTGGAACAGATGGTGGAACCGGTGATGGAACTGGTGATGGAACCATGGTGGAACTGGTGATGGACCATGGTGGAACTGGTGGTGGAACTGGTGATGGACCATGGTGGAACCGGTGATGGAACCATGGTGGAACTGGTGGTGGAACCATGGTGGAACTGGTGGTGGAACCGGTGATGGAACCATGGTGCAACCAGTGGTGGAAACGGTGATGGAACGGGTGATGGAACCATGGTGGAACCAGTGGTGGAACCATGGTGGAACTGATGGTGGAACCAGTGGTGGAACCATGGTGGAACTGGTGGTGGAACCATGGTTGAACTGGTGATGGAACCATGGTGGAACTGATGGTGTAACTGGTGATGGAACCATGGTGGAACCATGGTAGAACTGATGGTGGAACTGGTTATGGAACCATGGTGGAACTGGTGGTGGAACCATGGTGGAACTGGTGGTGGAACCATGGTGGAACCGGTGTTGGAACAGATGGTGGAACCGGTGATGGACCATGGTGGAACTGGTGGTGGAACCATGGTGGAACTGGTGGTGGAACTGGTGGTGGAACTGGTGGTGGAACCATGGTGGAACCAGTGCTGGAACAGATGGTGGAACCGGTGATGAAACTGGTGATGGAACCAGTGCTGGAACCGGTGATGGACCATGGTGGTACTGGTGTTGGAACTGGTGGTGGAACTGGTGGTGGAACCATGGTGGAACCAGTGCTGGAACATATGGTGGAACCGGTGATGAAACTGGTGATGGAACCGGTGATGGACCATGGTGGAACTGGTGGTGGAACTGGTGATGGAACGGTGGTGGAACTGGTGGTGGAACCATGGTGGAACCGGTGCTGGAACAGATGGTGGAACCGGTGATGGAACTGGTGATGGACCATGGTGGAACTGGTGCAGGAACCATGGTGGAACCGGTGATGGACCATGGTGGAACCGGTGATGGAACCATGGTGGAACTGGTGGTGGAACCATGGTGGAACTGGTGGTGGAACTGGTGATGGAACCATGGTGGAACTGGTGGTGGAACAGATGGTGGAACCGGTGATGGACCATGGTGGAACTGGTGGTGGAACCATGGTGGAACTGGTGGTGGAACTGGTGGTGGAACCATGGTGGAACCAGTGCTGGAACAGATGGTGGAACCGGTGATGAAACTGGTGATGGAACCAGTGCTGGACCCGGTGATGGACCATGGTGGAACTGGTGGTGGAACTGGTGGTGGAACCATGGTGGAACCAGTGCTGGAACATATGGTGGAACCGGTGATGAAACTGGTGATGGAACCAGTGCTGGAACCGGTGATGGACCATGGTGGAACTGGTGGTGGAACTGGTGATGGAACCGGTGGTGGAACTGGTGGTGGAACCATGGTGGAACCGGTGCTGGAACAGATGGTGGAACCGGTGATGGAACTGGTGATGGACCATGGTGGAACTGGTGCAGGAACCATGGTGGAACCGGTGATGGAACCATGGTGGAACCGGTGGTGGAACCATGGTGGAACTGGTGGTGGAACCGGTGATGGAACCATGGTGCAACCAGTGGTGGAAACGGTGATGGAACGGGTGATGGAACCATGGTGGAACCAGTGGTGGAACCATGGTGGAACTGATGGTGGAACCAGTGGTGGAACCATGGTGGAACTGATGGTGTAACTGGTGATGTAACCATGGTGGAACCATGGTAGAACTGATGGTGGAACTGGTGATGGAACCATGGTGGAACTGGTGGTGGAACTGGTAATGGAACCATGGTGGAACTGATGGTGGAACCGGTGATGGAACCGTGGTGGAACCATGGTGGAACTGATGGTGGAATTGGTGATGGAACCATGTTGGAACCAGTGATGGAACGAGTGGTGGAACCGGTGATGGAACCATGGTGGAACCAGTGGTGGAACTGGTGATGGAACGAGTGGTGGAACGGGTGATGGATCCATGGTGGAACCAGTGGTGGAACCATGGTGGAACTGGTGATGGAACCATGGTGGAACTGATGGTGGAATTGGTGATGGAACCAGTGGTGGAACCGGTGATGGAACGAGTGATGAAACCGGTGATGGAACCATGGTGGAACCAGTGGTGGCACCGGTGATGGAACCATGGTGCAACCAGTGGTGGAACCGGGGATCGAACGAGTGGTGAAACCGGTGATGGAACCATGGTGGAACCAGTGGTGGAACCATGGTGGAACTGATGGTGTAACTGGTGATGGAACCATGGTGGAACTGATGGTGTAACTGGTGATGGAACCATGGTGGAACCATGGTAGAACTGATGGTGGAACTGGTGATGGAACCATGGTGGAACTGGTGGTGGAAATGGTGATGGAACCATGGTGGAACTGGTGATGGAACCATGGTGGAACTGGTGGTGGAACTGGTGGTGGAACCATGGTTGAACTGGTGATAGAACCATGGTGGAACTGATGGTGTAACTGGTGATGGAACCATGGTGGAACCATGGTAGAACTGATGGTGGAACTGGTGATGGAACCATGGTGGAACTGGTGGTGGAACCATGGTGGAACTGGTGGTGGAACCATGGTGGAACCGGTGCTGGAACAGATGGTGGAACCGGTGATGGACCATGGTGGAACTGGTGGTGGAACCATGGTGGAACTGATGGTGGAATTGGTGATGGAACCATGGTGGAACCAGTGGTGGAACCGGTGATGGAACCGGTGATGGAACGAGTGATGAAACCGGTGATGGAACCATGGTGGAACCAGTGGTGGCACCGGTGATGGAACCATGGTGCAACCAGTGGTGGAACCGGGGATCGAACGAGTGGTGAAACCGGTGATGGAACCATGGTGGAACCAGTGGTGGAACTGTTGGTGGAACCATGGTGGAACCGGTGCTGGAACAGATGGTGGAACCGGTGATGGAACTGGTGATGGACCATGGTGGAACTGGTGCAGGAACCATGGTGGAACCGGTGATGGACCATGGTGGAACCGGTGATGGAACCATGGTGGAACTGGTGGTGGAACCATGGTGGAACTGGTGGTGGAACTGGTGATGGAACCATGGTGGAACTGGTGGTGGAACCATTGTGGAACTGGTGGTGGAACCATGGTGGAACTGGTGGTGGAACCATGGTGGAACTGGTGGTGGAACCGTGGTGGAACCGGTGCTGGAACAGATGGTGGAACCGGTGATGGAACTGGTGATGGAACCATGGTGGAACTGGTGATGGACCATGGTGGAACTGGTGGTGGAACTGGTGATGGACCATGGTGGAACTGGTGGTGGAACTGGTGATGGAACCATGGTGGAACTGGTGATGGACCATGGTGGAACTGGTGGTGGAACTGGTGATGGAACTGGTGATGGAACCATGGTGGAACTGGTGGTGGAACTGGTGATGGACCATGGTGGAACTGGTGATGGACCATGGTGGAACTGGTGCAGGAACCATGGTTCCACCGTGGTGGAACGGGCAGCAGACGGGGAGATGTGCCAGAGTTTTCAGGATTAATGTGTCAGAGGAGGCGAGGTGTAAAGGAGCTGATGGCAGTGCAGAGGAAGCAGCTTATTGCAGCGCGTCATACAGCGATGTGAGGGAACAGAATTCGTCTCGTCTCTGCAGCTTTAATCACAAGCTGCACATCTCTGCATCACTGCTATCCACCAGAAATCCACTCCTTTCCAATGTTCTTTTGATGATTCCAGAGCTTTGTCACATCCAGGTCACGAGTGGGTCAACCGCTGCGTTGTTTCGGAGGAGACGGATTTTATTGGTTGCATGTGGCAGCTGGAGGAGGGAGGAGGGAGACAATAACACAATCCTGGGATGATTTGATTATTCTGTACAGCGGTGCTCTGAGGACACGAAGCAGCTTCGCCTCAGGCAGGATGACCATATGTTTTTAAGTCTGTTGTGTTTTTGCTTGTCGCCAGGACGATCATGGGTCCGCATGGCATCAACCGGGCGGTCCAGAGACTGGAGTTCTGCGACTGTAAGAAGGGACTCGGTGAGCATGTGAACCTCCTGATGATTCCGACTCTTTTCAAACCTTCTAAGAACGTGCTGGGTTTTTTCCAGGTGTGAAAATAATTGGAGGTTACAAAGAGCTGACAGGTGAAGAGTTTGGGATTTATGTCAAGCGGGTGATCGCTGGAGGGCTGGCCGCTCTGGATGGTACGTACTCTCTCTGGTACACAGTAGCTGTCACAATCATCATTATCCCCCTCACCTGTATGTGTGTGTGTGTGTGTGTGTGTGTCCATCTGTCGCTCTGTTCCAGGGAGGCTTAAGTCAGGTGACCTGATTTTGGATGTCAATAACGTCAGTCTGATCGGGGTGACCAATGAGAGGTGAGCATGCAGAATGAGGACTCTGCCTCAGGAGAAATGTTTTCCAACTGCAGCGAAAAGACAACGTTCCGATCATTAGGAAGAAGCAATAAGTTTTTTCATAAAGCACAATTCAACAGGGTGATTCAAAGACAATAAACGGTTGAAAATAAGAAACATAATTTAAAATTAAAACATAAAAGCAAAGAAAAAGAAAAAGAAAAAAACATTACAAAAAAAAGAAACATGCAGATTTGGACTTGAAATAAACTCAAAATAGCTTTGGGTTTTTAGGTACAAGTCATTCATGAGACCCAGATTTCAGGCCTGGTTGGTGGTTTTTAGGTCCGAGTCCATCACCAGAACCAGATTTCTGGCCTGGTTGGTGGTTTTTAGGTCCGAGTCCATCACCAGAACCAGATTTCAGGCCTGGTTGGTGGTTTTTAGGTCCGAGTCCATCACCAGAACCAGATTTCTGGCCTGGTTGGTGGTTTTTAGGTCCGAGTCCATCACCAGAACCAGATTTCTGGCCTGGTTGGTGGTTTTTAGGTCCGAGTCCATCACCAGAACCAGATTTCTGGCCTGGTTGGTGGTTTTTAGGTCCGAGTCCATCACCAGAACCAGATTTCTGGCCTGGTTGGTGGTTTTTAGGTCCGAGTCCATCACCAGAACCAGATTTCTGGCCTGGTTGGTGGTTTTTAGGTCCGAGTCCATCACCAGAACCAGATTTCTGGCCTGGTTGGTGGTTTTTAGGTCCGAGTCCATCACCAGAACCAAATTTCTGGCCTGGTTGGTGGTTTTTAGGTCCGAGTCCATCACCAGAACCAGATTTCTGGCCTGGTTGGTGGTTTTTAGGTCCGAGTCCATCACCAGAACCAGATTTCTGGCCTGGTTGGTGGTTTTTAGGTCCGAGTCCATCACCAGAACCAGATTTCTGGCCTGGTTGGTGGTTTTTAAATAAAATAACCTTCAGATGCAATTACACCAGAGGATGGGACGAGACTTTTCTTCTTCCTCTTGAGTTCCCTCCATGTCCTGGTGTGTTGTCATGGCAACGCCCCCTCCACGTCCTCGTGTGTTGTCATGGCAACGCCCCCTCCACGTCCTGGTGTGTTGTCATGGCAGCGCCACCTCCAGGTCTGGTGTTTTCATGAAAGGGTTCTACCTGGAGATGTTTGGATGCAGACCTTTCTGGAAGACTGAGTTCTGTTTGCATGTGGATGCGGACATAGCTGACGTTACCGATCACTTCGACTGTTCACATGGACGACGTCGGCATCATTTTAGGACTGCAGTGTGAAATTTAAGGATTTGTAGAAAGAATTTGAAGCTTTATTTGGATCGTCTGAACGTGTCAGCAGATGGCGTTCGCTGATTGCTGTGTTTTCTGACAGGGCGGTGGAGATCCTGAGGACAGCTTCGCTCTCCAATCACATGTCCCTGCTAATCGCTAGAGACGAGGAATCCAGGTAAACTTTCATCTTGAAACAACAGATCTGATAACAAATCCAGTCCAAGACATGACATCATAAAATAAAAAGATGATCTTTTTCACCTCCGTCATGCTGACGTGGGGAGATAAAACTAAAATATTTGCTTTACAAATGTACAAATTCCAAAGATAGATGAGTGTTTTATTTCAACAACTTCCTCAGAAACCAAGACTGTGTAACAGCAAGTCGCTCCGGAGCTGCTCATGTTCTGGATCAGGGATCAATGAGCTCCACCTCCTGACTAATCAGATCTTATGACATTTATTGGTGCAGGTGTTGAAGTGCTGAGGAGAGAAGTGACCAGGGACAGACGCATCCTGTTGATGAAGTGCGTTATTTGGACTTGTTAGCAGTCTGTCCAGCTCTGCCAGGCGCCGTCTGGAACAATGATGTTGGGCCCTAAACTATGGAATGGCAGAATTGGCCAATAAAAAAGGAATATATTTTTTAACGCGGAACATCACGGAAGTTTACTTAATTTGACTGTAAAAGTGTTTTCGTGTGGAGAAGGAACGTTTGTCTGGAGAAAAGAAATCTGGTGGCACAACCAGCCGCTTCCACTGACCCCCCCAGAACGATGTAAGCATGGCGAAGCGGCTGCACGCTACTCTGGCTTCGTCAGGGAAAAAACTGCGGAACTCAACAATAATCCGTCGCTACAGAGCCGAGCCGTTCCCCAAAGACTTTTATGGTTCAGGTGACCTGATGTTTCTGATGATTCTGTCAACACTCCGTTGACTTGAAGAGTGAAAATACACGCAGTGACATCGTGTCCAAAAGCCTCGTGAAGAACAAGGAAACGTACAATAACAACAACAAATAATATAATAACTGAATGTAGGTTTTCTAAAAATGATGGTGATTAATAGATTATGCATCAGAATTAAAAAAAAAACATGACATGCACGTACAATAAGAATAAAAAGCATTTCTGAACATGTAAATAAAAGCATTAATGTAAATCAAATTGTAATAGAAGTAAAATGTTCATTTCCTTTCCCAATCTTTTCTTTTAACTGATACTTTTTTAAATTACATGTTCTAAATAAAAATTATAATCAAATAAAAATCATCTGAACACCCATACAATTGATATTTTTATTATTATTATTATTATTATTATTATTATTATTATTATTATTATTATTAATAATAATAATAATAATAATAATAATAATAATAATAATAATTAACATCAATGAATAAAAGACATTTAGTATTACATGTGTAAACAAATGTTTTCATCTTCTTTTATCCCAGGAGGTAAAAACCAAAACGTTCTGGTGGATGTCTCCATGCAACGGCTCAACAGTCCATGACTTACTGCTGGTTTTGATGCACGTTAATGTCACATCAATAGATTTAAAGTACATTTTTATTTAATTTGTGTACATTATAGTTATTTAAATAAAAAAAAAGTTTTTGAAAGTAAAATAGTAGTAAAAAGTAAAAAAAAAAAGAAAAAAAAAAGAAAGAATGAAAAGGGGGATTCCCCAAAAATATAATGGAAAAAATTAAATTCCCAAAAATGAAAATGGAAAAAAACATAATTTAGGGAAAATAAAACGGATTTTATCGGGCCTTGATGATGTCACACACACAGGACTGCAAAACCAGGAAGTTAGGGAACAACCAACTCCTTGTGTCGTCACGGATACTAATCTCGCTTGCAGAGGGAGGTGGGGGGTGCTAAAATCTAATAAAGCAGGAACTGAACTGTAACAGAGTAATCAGATTACTGCTGATTTATATCGTCCCATAAATGAATATGATCGGCAGAATTTAGGCATTAACAGGCTGTTGCTATGGTAACAGTGTGATGATGATGTGTTTAACTTCATGTTTCTGAAAGTCTGCTCCTCCACGGTGACGCAGCTGCTCTGCAAGGCGATTGGCCAGAGGCTGGTAGCTCCGCCCATTTCATGTGAGCGTGCTCTGATCTTGATGTGACCTGGCTGGGCTTCCTGACATCACGCCGCTGCGCGACTCAAACGCAGTCTGACACAATGGGGTCGCAGTGGTGGGTGCAGGGATCAGCAGAAACGCGCCGTTTGTCAGCCAGACAATGATGTAGCTGATACCCTAAACCCCCCATCGCCCTAAACCCCCCATCGCCCTAAACCCCCCATCGCCCTAAACCCCCCATCGCCCTAAACCCCCCATCGCCCTAAACCCCCCAACGCCCTAAACCCCCCATCGCCCTAAACCCCCCATCGCCCTAAACCCCCCATCGCCCTAAACCCCCCAACGCCCTAAACCCCCCATCGCCCTAAACCCCCCATCGCCCTAAACCCCCCAACGCCCTAAACCCCCCATCGCCCTAAACCCCCCATCGCCCTAAACCCCCCATCGCCCTAACCCCCCCATCGCCCTAACCCCCCCATCGCCCTAACCCCCCAATCGCCCTAACCCCCCAATCGCCCTAACCCCCCAATCGCCCTAACCCCCAATCGCCCTAACCCCCCATCGCCCTAAACCCCCCATCGCCCTAAACCCCCCATCGCCCTAACCCCCCATCGCCCTAACCCCCCCATCGCCCTAAACCCCCCATCGCCCTAAACCCCCCATCGCCCTAAACCCCCCATCGCCCTAACCCCCCCATCGCCCTAACCCCCCCATCGCCCTAACCCCCCAATCGCCCTAACCCCCCAATCGCCCTAACCCCCAATCGCCCTAACCCCCCATCGCCCTAAACCCCCCATCGCCCTAAACCCCCCATCGCCCTAAACCCCCAATCGCCCTAACCCCCAATCGCCCTAACCCCCCAATCGCCCTAACCCCCCAATCGCCCTAAACCCCCCAATCGCCCTAACCCCCCAATCGCCCTAACCCCCCATCGCCCTAACCCCCCAATCGCCCTAAACCCCCCATCGCCCTAAACCCCCCATCGCCCTAAACCCCCCATCGCCCTAAACCCCCCAACGCCCTAAACCCCCCATCGCCCTAAACCCCCCATCGCCCTAAACCCCCCAACGCCCTAAACCCCCCATCGCCCTAAACCCCCCATCGCCCTAAACCCCCCATCGCCCTAAACCCCCCAACGCCCTAAACCCCCCATCGCCCTAAACCCCCCATCGCCCTAAACCCCCCAACGCCCTAAACCCCCCATCGCCCTAAACCCCCCATCGCCCTAAACCCCCCATCGCCCTAAACCCCCCATCGCCCTAACCCCCCCATCGCCCTAACCCCCCCATCGCCCTAACCCCCCAATCGCCCTAACCCCCCAATCGCCCTAACCCCCCAATCGCCCTAACCCCCAATCGCCCTAACCCCCCATCGCCCTAACCCCCCATCGCCCTAAACCCCCCATCGCCCTAACCCCCCATCGCCCTAACCCCCCCATCGCCCTAACCCCCCCATCGCCCTAACCCCCCCATCGCCCTAACCCCCCAATCGCCCTAACCCCCAATCGCCCTAACCCCCCAATCGCCCTAACCCCCCAATCGCCCTAAACCCCCCAATCGCCCTAACCCCCCAATCGCCCTAACCCCCCATCGCCCTAACCCCCCAATCGCCCTAAACCCCCCATCGCCCTAAACCCCCCATCGCCCTAAACCCCCCCATCGCCCTAAACCCCCCCATCGCCCTAAACCCCCCCATCGCCCTAAACCCCCCCATCGCCCTAAACCCCCCATCGCCCTAAACCCCCCCATCGCCCTAACCCCCCATCGCCCTAACCCCCCAATCGCCCTAACCCCCCATCGCCCTAACCCCCCATCGCCCTAACCCCCCAATCGCCCTAACCCCCCATCGCCCTAACCCCCCATCGCCCTAACCCCCCAATCGCCCTAAACCCCCCAATCGCCCTAAACCCCCCATCGCCCTAAACCCCCCCATCGCCCTAAACCCCCCCATCGCCCTAACCCCCCATCGCCCTAACCCCCCATCGCCCTAACCCCCCAATCGCCCTAACCCCCCATCGCCCTAACCCCCCATCGCCCTAACCCCCCCATCGCCCTAACCCCCCATCGCCCTAAACCCCCCATCGTTAGACCCCTGCATGGATAGTCCCACATAGAAAAGCATGTCTGCTTACAGCTGATGAGTCGGGTCATCTTTTTATCTCCATCCAAAGCCGAGGAGGCGGCGTGGTCCCCACATGTCCAGGTTCCACCTCCAGGTTCCACCTCTAGGTTCCACTTCCAGGTTCCATCTCCAGGTTCCACACCCAGGTTCCACCTCTAGGTTCCACTTCCAGGTTCCACCTCCAGGTTCCACACCCAGGTTCCACCTTCAGGTTCCACCTCTAGGTTCCACTTCCAGGTTCCATCTCCAGGTTCCACACCCAGGTTCCACCTCTAGGTTCCACTTCCAGGTTCCATCTCCAGGTTCCACACCCAGGTTCCACCTTCAGGTTCCACCTCTAGGTTCCATCTCCAGGTTCCACACCCAGGTTCCACCTGTAGGTTCCACCTTCAGGTTCCATCTCCAGGCTCCACACCCAGGTTCCACCTTTAGGTTCCACTTCCAGGTTCCATCTCCAGGCTCCACACCCAGGTTCCACCTCTAGGTTCCACTTCCAGGTTCCATCTCCAGGTTCCACACCCAGGTTCCACCATTAGGTTCCACCTCCAGGTTCCACCTCCAGGTACCACCTCCAGGTTCCACACCCAGGTTCCACCTCTAGATTCCGCCTTCAGGTTCAACCTCCAGATTTCCACTTCCAGGTTCCACCTCTAGGTTCCACCTCCAGGTACCATCTCCAGGTTCCAGACCCAGGTTCCACCTCTAGGTTCCGTCTTCAGGTTCAACCTCCAGATTCCACTTCCAGGTTCCACTTCTAGGTTCCACTTCTAGGTTCCATCTCCCGGTTCCACCTCCAGGTTCCACACCCAGGTTCCACCTTCAGGTTCCACCTCTAGGTTCCACTTCCAGGTTCCATCTCCAGGTTCCACACCCAGGTTCCACCATTAGGTTCCACCTCCAGGTTCCACCTCCAGATTTCCACTTCCAGGTTCCACCTCTAGGTTCCACTTCCAGGATCCACCTCTAGGTTCCACCTCCAGGTACCATCTCCAGGTTCCAGACCCAGGTTCCACCTCTAGGTTCCGTCTTCAGGTTCAACCTCCAGATTCCACCTCCAGGTTCCACTTCCAGGTTCCACCTCTAGGTTCCACTTCTAGGTTCCATCTCCCGGTTCAACCTCCAAGTTCCACGCCCAGGTTCCACCTCTAAGTTCCACCTCCAGGTTCCACCACAATGTTCCACCTCCAGGTTCCACCACAATGTTCCACTTACAGGTTCCACCTCCGTGTTTGATGCGTGGAACCGCGAGTACCTGCAGCAGGTTGCAGCCGAGCTGAGGACTGAATGCTGCCGGAGGAAGGAAAACATGTTTCAGGGTTTATGAATCTGTTTACATGAACAACAAAAATCTGATCATATTCTGATTTCTGGATTTATCAGATGATTAATTAATGATTAATAATGATTATTTTTAATCAGAAGATGACATCTGTTTTTTTCACAGTCTTAATCTTTTCTTCTTTTATAAAACGTGTTTTTAACCCTTTTGCATTGATTGGTTGTGTGGAGTGTGTTTGTAATGTTGGACTGACCAACTATTCACAAATTATCACAAATTCATCTTGAATTTATGGCCCGTTTTCATCACACAGAGGAGCCATAAAAACAGGAGAAGCAAACACAGGAGAGGAGGTGACCTTCCTCCTCCTCCTCTGGAGCTTTCCCAACCAAATCCATCACACCTGACGGTCAAGCAGGTTAACAACAACCCCAACCAATCAGGAAGGTTAGGAGCTCAGTGACGCTCTTCCTGGAATGTGTAAACAGGAGCTTAAAGCCTGGAAGTCTCCATCAGCTGCAGGAGCTGCTGTGACGATGCGAAAGTTCCTGTTCAGGATTAGCCTGATCTGAACCCACGCCAAGGTTCTGACTCCTGGATCTTTTCCACTAAATCCTGCAGCCTGTTTGCAAAGAGTCCTGGAACCTTAGAAACACGGTTCTTACATGAAAAAGTGAAAGAAAGTCCAGAGCTGACTTGTGGTTTTATTCATCCCATTTTAAAGGCATTAAACGCCAATCAGATCAGAGAGATGCCAACGGTGTGAGTCAGGATCACAAACCCACACATGAGTTTTCATGTTTCCGGATGTTCAGGAGAAAACGTGACAACTATCCAATCAGAATCTTTATTAAACATCAGAATGACGACTGTGTGTGTCCTTCAGGAGGGAGTTTTCCGAGCTGATGGAAAAGTACGGCTCAAACAACATCCCAGCTTCCGGGCGCGTCTCTCCCACGCAGCTTCCCACAGGTGAATATACCCACCAGCTTTCACAGGTTGTTCTACCAGAAAACATTTCAACATTTTTATCAGCACTTGTCATAAAGCAGGAAAACTGGTGGAAACCAGTCTGGAAAATCAGAAACCAGGAAAAGTTTCTGTTGGTGAAAAGGAAAAAAAAAAAGAAATATAAAAGTATTAGACTGTAAAATCAAACTTTTACTATCTATAACATTAAATAAATCTGCATGTAAAATCATTGGCGACACCAAATATTTATATCATAATCCTACAAATTAAAAAGGCGTCGAGTTGAAATTGGTCTGGATATCCAATAATTACACCAAACATTTCCCACGTTTGAACATAAAAATACACTGCTCAAAAAATAAACACAAAAGTACCACATTGTAGATCTGAATGAATGAAATATTTTTATTAAATACTTTGTTCTTTCCATAGCTGAATGTTCTGACAACAAAATCACACAAAAATTATCAATGAAAATCAAACATATCAACCCATGGAGGTCTGGATTTGGAGTTCTACTCCAAATGAAAGTGGAAAAACACACTACAGGCTGATCCAACTTTGATGTAATGTCCTTTAAACAAGTCAGAATGAGGCTCAGTAGTGTGTGTGGCCTCCGCGTGCCTGTATGACCTCCCTACAACACCTGGGCATGCTCCTGATGAGGCGGCGGATGTTCTCCTGAGGGATCTCCTCCCAGACCTGGACTAAAGCATCCGCCAACTCCTGGACAGTCTGTGGTGCAACTTGGCGTTGGTGGATGGAGCGAGACATGATGTCCCAGATGTGCTCAGCTGGATCCAGGTCTGGGGAACGGGCGGGCCGGTCCATAACATCAATGCCTTGGTGTTGCAGGAACTGCTGACACACTCCAGCCACATGAGGTCTAGCATTGTCTTGCATTAGGAGGAACCCAGGGCCAACCGCACCAGCATATGGTCCCACAAGGGGTCTGAGGATCTCATCTCGGTACCTAATGGCAGTCAGGCTACCTCTGGCGAGCACATGGAGGGCTGTGCGGCCCTCCAAAGAAATGCCCCCCCACATTATTACTGACCCACTGCCAAACCGGTCCTGCTGGAGGATGTTGCAGGCAGCAGAACGTTCTCCACGGCGTCTCCAGACTCTGTCACGTCTGGCACATGTGCTCAGTGTGAACCTGCTTCCATCTGTGAAGAGCTCAGGGCGCCAGTGGAGAATTTACCAATCTTAGTGTTCTCTGGCAAACGCCAAACGTCCTGCACGGTGTTGGGCTGGAAGCACAACCCCCACCTGTGGATGTCGGGCCCTCATACCACCCTCATGGAGTCTGTTTCTGACTGTTGGAGCAGACACATGCACATATGTGTCCTGCTGGAGCTCATTCTGCAGGGCTCTGGCAGTGCTCCTCCTGTTCCTCCTTGCACAAAGAAGGAGGTAGCGGTCCTGCTGCTGGGTTGTTGCCCTCCCACGGCCTCCTCCACGTCTCCTGATGTACTGGCCTGTCTCCTGGTAGCGCCTCCATGCTCTGGACACGACGCTGACAGACACAGCAAACCTTCTTGCCACAGCTGGCATTGATGTACCATCCTGGATGAGCTGCACTACCTGAGCCACTTGTGTGGGTTGTAGACTCCGTCTCATGCTACCACTAGAGTGAAAGCACCGCCAGCATTCAGACCAAAACATCAGCCAGAAAGCATCGGAACTGAGAAGTGGTCTGTGGTCTCCACCTGCAGAACCACTCCTTTATTGGGTGTGTCTTGCTAGTTGCCAATAATGTCCACCTGTTGTCTATTCCATTTGCACAACAGCAGGTGGAACTGATTGTCAATCAGTGTTGCTTCCTAAGTGGACAGTTCCATTTCACAGAAGTCTGGTTGACTTGGAGTTACATCGTGTTGTTTAAGTTCCCTTTATTTTTATTTCAGCATTTTATAAAAACAAAAACAGAAATATAAAAAAAACCAGACTCATCAAATCAGTAAAATACCAATTTTTTATACTTATTAAGAATATTAATAACTAATAACAACCACCAGACATGACACCATCCTTGAATGACTCAATAATGACAATAATAAAGTTGATCAATATCTGCTCAGAGATTGAAGGTTTGTCATGGAGTTTATTTCTAATAATAATCATACTACTATTAATAATGGTCATTATAGTGGTAATACTTATAATTTACCACGTTTGTAGAATTCATAAGCTCACAATAATATAATAATAACAATAATATAATAATAACAATAATAATAATAATAATAATAATATGAAAAATAATTCCATATTAAGTTTTAATTCTCTGAATTGTAAATAATGTCAGTAAGATGCTCCGGAAATGTCCTTAAAGCTTTTAAAAATCTCTTTTGTTTTTGTCCAAATTTTTCCTGAATTATAATTTTTCCAGAGAAAATGTTTTTTTATGGAAAATTAGACTTTAAAATGAAACTTCCGCCCCTCGCTGCCCCCCCCACCCCCACTGCGCACCCCGCCATGCCGCGCCCCGACCCCCCTGCCCCGACCCCCGCCTGCCTCCCCGCCGCGCCCCCCACCGTGCCACCCCCACCCTTCCCCGCCCCCCACCTTCTTCTGCTCACTTCTTTCTTTTTCTCTTGTTTCTGCTTAGTGAAGCTGACAGACGCAGCCTCCTCCTCTTCCTCATCCCGATCCGAGAGCCCCCAGCTCCTCAGTCCCAAAGAGGGGTTTGCTGCCTACACCCATTCTACGCACTACACCGCCAACCCCGCCTACAACGTGCACACGCCCGTGCACACCTTCAGGTAGGATGTAGAAACAGCTGACAGCAATGCGTTCACTGCCATGTGCAAAAAATTCATCGTTTTAAGAAGCAGAGCCGATGGCGAATCTGATGGAGCAACACATGCAGAAACTGTTACTGGTTTAACTGGGAACAGACCAGTAACTTGACCAGTTTAACCGGGAACAGACCAGTAACAGACCAATAACTTGACCAGTTTAATTGGGAACAGACCAATAACAAACCAGTTTAACTGGGAACAGACCAGTAACTTGACCAGTTTAACCAGTAACAGACCAGTAACTTGACCAGTTTAACCGTAAACAGACCAGTAACTTTACCAGTAACTTGACCAGTTTAACGGGGAACAGACCAGTAACAGACCAATAACTTGACCAGTTTAATCGGGAAGAGACCAGTAACTTGACCAGTTTAACTTGGGAACAGACCAATAACTTGACCAGTTTAACCGGGAACAGACCAGTAACAGACCAATAACTTGACCAGTTTAATTGGGAACAGACCAATAACAAACCAGTTTAACTGGGAACAGACCAGTAACTTGACCAGTTTAACCAGTAACAGACCAGTAACTTGACCAGTTTAACCGTAAACAGACCAGTAACTTTACCAGTAACTTGACCAGTTTAACCGGGAACAGACCAGTAACAGACCAATAACTTGACCAGTTTAACTGGGAACAGACCAGTAACTTGACCAGTTTAACCAGGAAAAGACCAGTAACTTGACCAGTTTAACTGGGAACAGACCAGTAACTGACCAATAGCTTGACCAGTTTAATCGGGAACAGACCAGTAACAGACCAGTTTAACTGGGAACAGACCAGTAACTTGACCAGTTTAACTGGGAACAGACCAGTAACTTGACCAGTTTAACCAGGAAAAGACCAGTAACTTGACCAGTTTAACTGGGAACAGACCAGTAACTTGACCAGTTTAACCAGGAAAAGACCAGTAACTTGACCAGTTTAACCAGGAAAAGACCAGTAACTTGACCAGTTTAACTGGGAACAGACCAGTAACTGACCAATAGCTTGACCAGTTTAATCGGGAACAGACCAGTAACAGACCAGTTTAACTGGGAACAGACCAATAACTTGACCAGTTTAACTGGGAACAGACCAGTAACTTGACCAGTTTAACCAGGAAAAGACCAGTAACTTGACCAGTTTAACTGGGAACAGACCAGTAACTGACCAATAGCTTGACCAGTTTAATCGGGAACAGACCAGTAACAGACCAGTTTAACTGGGAACAGACCAATAACTTGACCAGTTTAACCGGGAACAGACCAGTAACAGACCAATAACTTGACCAGTTTAATCGGGAAGAGACCAGTAACTTGACCAGTTTAACTTGGGAACAGACCAATAACTTGACCAGTTTAACCGGGAACAGACCAGTAACAGACCAATAACTTGACCAGTTTAATTGGGAACAGACCAATAACAAACCAGTTTAACTGGGAACAGACCAGTAACTTGACCAGTTTAACCAGTAACAGACCAGTAACTTGACCAGTTTAACCGTAAACAGACCAGTAACTTTACCAGTAACTTGACCAGTTTAACCGGGAACAGACCAGTAACAGACCAATAACTTGACCAGTTTAACTGGGAACAGACCAGTAACTTGACCAGTTTAACCAGGAAAAGACCAGTAACTTGACCAGTTTAACTGGGAACAGACCAGTAACTGACCAATAGCTTGACCAGTTTAATCGGGAACAGACCAGTAACAGACCAGTTTAACTGGGAACAGACCAGTAACCTGACCAGTTTAACCGGGGGAACAGACCAGTAACTTGACCAGTTTAACCGGGAACAGACCAATAACTTGACCAGTTTAACTGGGAACAGACCAGTAACTTGACCAGTTTAACTGGGAACAGACCAGTAACTTGACCAGTTTAACTGGGAACAGACCAGTAACAGACAAATAACTTGACCAGTTTAATCGGGAACAGACCAGTAACAGACCAATTTAACTGGGAACAGACCAGTAACTTGACCAGTTTAACCGGGAACAGACCAGTAACAGACCAGTTTAACTGGGAACAGACCAGTAACAGACCAATAACTTGACCAGTTTAACTGGGAACAGACCAGTAACAGACCAGTAACTTGACCAGTTTAACTTGGGAACAGACCAGTAACTTGACAAGTTGAACTGGGAACAGACCAGTAATTTGACCAGTTTAACTTGGGAACAGACCAGTAACAGACCAGTAACTTGACCAGTTTAACTGGGAACAGACCAGTAACTTGACAAGTTGAACTGGGAACAGACCAGTAATTTGACCAGTTTAACTTGGGAACAGACCAGTAACAGACCAGTAACTTGACCAGTTTAACTTGGGAACAGACCAGTAACAGACCAGTAACTTGACCAGTTTAACTGGAAACAGACCAATAGCTTGACCAGTTTAACCGGGTACAGACCAGTAATAGACCAGTTTAACTGGGAACAGACCAGTAACAGACCAGTTTAACTGGGAACAGACCACTAACTTGACCAGTTTAACCAGAAACAGACCAGTAACTTGACCAGTTTAACCGGGAACAGACCAGTAATTTGACCAGTTTAACCGGGAACAGACCAGTAACAGACCAGTAACTTGACCAGTTTAACTGGGAACAGACCAGTAACTTGACAAGTTGAACTGGGAACAGACCAGTAATTTGACCAGTTTAACTTGGGAACAGACCAGTAACAGACCAGTAACTTGACCAGTTTAACCGGGAAAAGACCAATAACTTGACCAGATTAACCAGGAACAGACCAGTAACTTGACCAGTTTAACCGGGAACAGACCAGTAATTTGACCAGTTTAACCAGGAACAGACCAGTAACTTGACCAGTTTAACTGGGAACAGACCAGTAATTTGACCAGTTTAACTTGGGAACAGACCAGTAACAGACCAGTAACTTGACCAGTTTAACTTGGGAACAGACCAGTAACAGACCAGTAACTTGACCAGTTTAACTGGGAACAGACCAGTAATTTGACCAGTTCAACCGGGAACAGACCAGTAACTTGACCAGTTTAACCGGGAACAGACCAGTAACAGACCAATAACATGAGCAGTTTAACTTGGGATTGGACCAGTAAGAGACCAGTAACAGACCAGTTTAACTGGGAACAGACCAGTAACAGATCAGTAACTTGACCAGTTTAACCGGGAACAGACCAGTAACAGACCAATAACATGAGCAGTTTAACTTGGGAACAGACCAGTAACAGACCAGTAACTTGACCAGTTTAACTGGGAACAGACCAATAACTTGACAAGTTGAACTGGGAACAGACCAGTAATTTGACCAGTTTAACTTGGGAACAGACCAGTAACAGACCAGTAACTTGACCAGTTTAACTTGGGAACAGACCAGTAACAGACCAGTAACTTGACCAGTTTAACTGGAAACAGACCAATAGCTTGACCAGTTTAACCGGGTACAGACCAGTAATAGACCAGTTTAACTGGGAACAGACCAGTAACAGACCAGTTTAACTGGGAACAGACCACTAACTTGACCAGTTTAACCAGGAACAGACCAGTAACTTGACCAGTTTAACCGGGAACAGACCAGTAATTTGACCAGTTTAACCGGGAACAGACCAGTAACTTGACCAGTTTAACTTGGGAACAGACCAGTAACAGACCAGTAACTTGACCAGTTTAACTGGAAACAGACCAATAGCTTGACCAGTTTAACCGGGTACAGACCAGTAATAGACCAGTTTAACTGGGAACAGACCAGTAACAGGCCAGTTTAACTGGGAACAGACCACTAACTTGACCAGTTTAACCAGGAACAGACCAGTAACTTGACCAGTTTAACCGGGAACAGACCAGTAATTTGACCAGTTTAATCGGGAACAGACCAGTAACAGACCAATTTAACTGGGAACAGACCAGTAACTTGACCAGTTTAACCGGGAACAGACCAGTAGCTTGACCAGTTTAACCGGGAACAGACCAGTAACAGACCAATAACTTGACCAGTTTAACTGGGAACAGACCAGTAACACACCAGTAACTTGACCAGTTTAACTGGGAACAGACCAGTAACTTGACAAGTTGAACTGGGAACAGACCAGTAATTTGACCAGTTTAACTTGGGAACAGACCAGTAACAGACCAGTAACTTGACCAGTTTAACCGGGAAAAGACCAATAACTTGACCAGATTAACCGGGAACAGACCAAAAAAAGACCAGTTTAAATGGGAACAGACCAGTAACAGACCAGTTTAACTGGGAACAGACCAGTAACTTGACCAGTTTAACCAGGAACAGACCAGTAACTTGACCAGTTTAACCAGGAACAGACCAGTAATTTGACCAGTTTAACCAGGAACAGACCAGTAACTTGACCAGTTTAACCGCGAACAGACCAGCAACAGACCAGTAACTTGACCAGTTTAACTGGGAACAGACCAGTAATTTGACCAGTTTAACTTGGGAACAGACCAGTAACAGACCAGTAACTTGACCAGTTTAACTTGGGAACAGACCAGTAACAGACCAGTAACTTGACCAGTTTAACTGGGAACAGACCAGTAATTTGACCAGTTTAACCAGGAACAGACCATCAACTTGACCAGTTTAACCGGGAACAGACCAGTAACAGACCAATAGCTTGACCAGTTTAATCGGGGACAGACCAGTAACAGACCAGTTTAACTGGGAACAGACCAGTAACTTGACCAGTTTAACCAGGAACAGACCAGTAACTTGACCAGTTTAACCGGGAACAGACCAGTAACTGACCAATAGCTTGACCAGTTTAATCGGGAACAGACCAGTAACAGACCAGTTTAACTGGGAACAGACCAGTAACCTGACCAGTTTAACCGGGGGAACAGACCAGTAACTTGACCAGTTTAACTGGGAACAGACCAATAACTTGACCAGTTTAACTGGGAACAGACCAGTAACTTGACCAGTTTAACTGGGAACAGACCAGTAACTTGACCAGTTTAACTGGGAACAGACCAGTAACAGACAAATAACTTGACCAGTTTAATCGGGAACAGACCAGTAACAGACCAATTTAACTGGGAACAGACCAGTAACTTGACCAGTTTAACCGGGAACAGACCAGTAGCTTGACCAGTTTAACCGGGAACAGACCAGTAACAGACCAGTTTAACTGGGAACAGACCAGTAACAGACCAATAACTTGACCAGTTTAACTGGGAACAGACCAGTAACAGACCAGTAACTTGACCAGTTTAACCGGGAACAGACCAGTAATTTGACCAGTTTAACTTGGGAACAGACCAGTAACTTGACCAGTTTAACTGGGAACAGACCAGTAACTTGACAAGTTGAACTGGGAACAGACCAGTAATTTGACCAGTTTAACTTGGGAACAGACCAGTAACAGACCAGTAACTTGACCAGTTTAACTTGGGAACAGACCAGTAACAGACCAGTAACTTGACCAGTTTAACTGGAAACAGACCAATAGCTTGACCAGTTTAACCGGGTACAGACCAGTAATAGACCAGTTTAACTGGGAACAGACCAGTAACAGACCAGTTTAACTGGGAACAGACCACTAACTTGACCAGTTTAACCAGGAACAGACCAGTAACTTGACCAGTTTAACCGGGAACAGACCAGTAACAGACCAGTAACTTGACCAGTTTAACTGGGAACAGACCAGTAACTTGACAAGTTGAACTGGGAACAGACCAGTAATTTGACCAGTTTAACTTGGGAACAGACCAGTAACAGACCAGTAACTTGACCAGTTTAACCGGGAAAAGACCAATAACTTGACCAGATTAACCGGGAACAGACCAAAAAAAGACCAGTTTAAATGGGAACAGACCAGTAACAGACCAGTTTAACTGGGAACAGACCAGTAACTTGACCAGTTTAACCAGGAACAGACCAGTAACTTGACCAGTTTAACCGGGAACAGACCAGTAATTTGACCAGTTTAACCAGGAACAGACCAGTAACTTGACCAGATTAACCGGGAACAGACCAAAAAAAGACCAGTTTAAATGGGAACAGACCAGTAACAGACCAGTTTAACTGGGAACAGACCAGTAACTTGACCAGTTTAACCAGGAACAGACCAGTAACTTGACCAGTTTAACCAGGAACAGACCAGTAATTTGACCAGTTTAACCAGGAACAGACCAGTAACTTGACCAGTTTAACCGGGAACAGACCAGCAACAGACCAGTAACTTGACCAGTTTAACTGGGAACAGACCAGTAATTTGACCAGTTTAACTTGGGAACAGACCAGTAACAGACCAGTAACTTGACCAGTTTAACTTGGGAACAGACCAGTAACAGACCAGTAACTTGACCAGTTTAACTGGGAACAGACCAGTAATTTGACCAGTTTAACCAGGAACAGACCATCAACTTGACCAGTTTAACCGGGAACAGACCAGTAACAGACCAATAGCTTGACCAGTTTAATCGGGGACAGACCAGTAACAGACCAGTTTAACTGGGAACAGACCAGTAACTTGACCAGTTTAACCAGGAACAGACCAGTAACTTGACCAGTTTAACCGGGAACAGACCAGTAACTGACCAATAGCTTGACCAGTTTAATCGGGAACAGACCAGTAACAGACCAGTTTAACTGGGAACAGACCAGTAACCTGACCAGTTTAACCGGGGGAACAGACCAGTAACTTGACCAGTTTAACCGGGAACAGACCAATAACTTGACCAGTTTAACTGGGAACAGACCAGTAACTTGACCAGTTTAACTGGGAACAGACCAGTAACTTGACCAGTTTAACTGGGAACAGACCAGTAACAGACAAATAACTTGACCAGTTTAATCGGGAACAGACCAGTAACAGACCAATTTAACTGGGAACAGACCAGTAACTTGACCAGTTTAACCGGGAACAGACCAGTAGCTTGACCAGTTTAACCGGGAACAGACCAGTAACAGACCAGTTTAACTGGGAACAGACCAGTAACAGACCAATAACTTGACCAGTTTAACTGGGAACAGACCAGTAACAGACCAGTAACTTGACCAGTTTAACCGGGAACAGACCAGTAATTTGACCAGTTTAACTTGGGAACAGACCAGTAACTTGACCAGTTTAACTGGGAACAGACCAGTAACTTGACAAGTTGAACTGGGAACAGACCAGTAATTTGACCAGTTTAACTTGGGAACAGACCAGTAACAGACCAGTAACTTGACCAGTTTAACTTGGGAACAGACCAGTAACAGACCAGTAACTTGACCAGTTTAACTGGAAACAGACCAATAGCTTGACCAGTTTAACCGGGTACAGACCAGTAATAGACCAGTTTAACTGGGAACAGACCAGTAACAGACCAGTTTAACTGGGAACAGACCACTAACTTGACCAGTTTAACCAGGAACAGACCAGTAACTTGACCAGTTTAACCGGGAACAGACCAGTAATTTGACCAGTTTAACCGGGAACAGACCAGTAACAGACCAGTAACTTGACCAGTTTAACTGGGAACAGACCAGTAACTTGACAAGTTGAACTGGGAACAGACCAGTAATTTGACCAGTTTAACTTGGGAACAGACCAGTAACAGACCAGTAACTTGACCAGTTTAACCGGGAAAAGACCAATAACTTGACCAGATTAACCGGGAACAGACCAAAAAAAGACCAGTTTAAATGGGAACAGACCAGTAACAGACCAGTTTAACTGGGAACAGACCAGTAACTTGACCAGTTTAACCAGGAACAGACCAGTAACTTGACCAGTTTAACCGGGAACAGACCAGTAATTTGACCAGTTTAACCAGGAACAGACCAGTAACTTGACCAGTTTAACTGGGAACAGACCAGTAATTTGACCAGTTTAACTTGGGAACAGACCAGTAACAGACCAGTAACTTGACCAGTTTAACTTGGGAACAGACCAGTAACAGACCAGTAACTTGACCAGTTTAACTGGGAACAGACCAGTAATTTGACCAGTTCAACCGGGAACAGACCAGTAACTTGACCAGTTTAACCGGGAACAGACCAGTAACAGACCAATAACATGAGCAGTTTAACTTGGGATTGGACCAGTAAGAGACCAGTAACAGACCAGTTTAACTGGGAACAGACCAGTAACAGATCAGTAACTTGACCAGTTTAACCGGGAACAGACCAGTAACAGACCAATAACATGAGCAGTTTAACTTGGGAACAGACCAGTAACAGACCAGTAACTTGACCAGTTTAACTGGGAACAGACCAATAACTTGACAAGTTGAACTGGGAACAGACCAGTAATTTGACCAGTTTAACTTGGGAACAGACCAGTAACAGACCAGTAACTTGACCAGTTTAACTTGGGAACAGACCAGTAACAGACCAGTAACTTGACCAGTTTAACTGGAAACAGACCAATAGCTTGACCAGTTTAACCGGGTACAGACCAGTAATAGACCAGTTTAACTGGGAACAGACCAGTAACAGACCAGTTTAACTGGGAACAGACCACTAACTTGACCAGTTTAACCAGGAACAGACCAGTAACTTGACCAGTTTAACCGGGAACAGACCAGTAATTTGACCAGTTTAACCGGGAACAGACCAGTAACTTGACCAGTTTAACTTGGGAACAGACCAGTAACAGACCAGTAACTTGACCAGTTTAACTGGAAACAGACCAATAGCTTGACCAGTTTAACCGGGTACAGACCAGTAATAGACCAGTTTAACTGGGAACAGACCAGTAACAGGCCAGTTTAACTGGGAACAGACCACTAACTTGACCAGTTTAACCAGGAACAGACCAGTAACTTGACCAGTTTAACCGGGAACAGACCAGTAATTTGACCAGTTTAATCGGGAACAGACCAGTAACAGACCAATTTAACTGGGAACAGACCAGTAACTTGACCAGTTTAACCGGGAACAGACCAGTAGCTTGACCAGTTTAACCGGGAACAGACCAGTAACAGACCAATAACTTGACCAGTTTAACTGGGAACAGACCAGTAACAGACCAGTAACTTGACCAGTTTAACTGGGAACAGACCAGTAACTTGACAAGTTGAACTGGGAACAGACCAGTAATTTGACCAGTTTAACTTGGGAACAGACCAGTAACAGACCAGTAACTTGACCAGTTTAACCGGGAAAAGACCAATAACTTGACCAGATTAACCGGGAACAGACCAAAAAAAGACCAGTTTAAATGGGAACAGACCAGTAACAGACCAGTTTAACTGGGAACAGACCAGTAACTTGACCAGTTTAACCAGGAACAGACCAGTAACTTGACCAGTTTAACCAGGAACAGACCAGTAATTTGACCAGTTTAACCAGGAACAGACCAGTAACTTGACCAGTTTAACCGGGAACAGACCAGCAACAGACCAGTAACTTGACCAGTTTAACTGGGAACAGACCAGTAATTTGACCAGTTTAACTTGGGAACAGACCAGTAACAGACCAGTAACTTGACCAGTTTAACTTGGGAACAGACCAGTAACAGACCAGTAACTTGACCAGTTTAACTGGGAACAGACCAGTAATTTGACCAGTTTAACCAGGAACAGACCATCAACTTGACCAGTTTAACCGGGAACAGACCAGTAACAGACCAATAGCTTGACCAGTTTAATCGTGGACAGACCAGTAACAGACCAGTTTAACTGGGAACAGACCAGTAACTTGACCAGTTTAACCAGGAACAGACCAGTAACTTGACCAGTTTAACCGGGAACAGACCAGTAACTGACCAATAGCTTGACCAGTTTAATCGGGAACAGACCAGTAACAGACCAGTTTAACTGGGAACAGACCAGTAACCTGACCAGTTTAACCGGGGGAACAGACCAGTAACTTGACCAGTTTAACCGGGAACAGACCAATAACTTGACCAGTTTAACTGGGAACAGACCAGTAACTTGACCAGTTTAACTGGGAACAGACCAGTAACAGACAAATAACTTGACCAGTTTAATCGGGAACAGACCAGTAACAGACCAATTTAACTGGGAACAGACCAGTAACTTGACCAGTTTAACCGGGAACAGACCAGTAGCTTGACCAGTTTAACCGGGAACAGACCAGTAACAGACCAGTTTAACTGGGAACAGACCAGTAACAGACCAATAACTTGACCAGTTTAACTGGGAACAGACCAGTAACAGACCAGTAACTTGACCAGTTTAACTTGGGAACAGACCAGTAACAGACCAATAACTTGACCAGTTTAACTGGGAACAGACCAGTAACAGACCAGTAACTTGACCAGTTTAACTGGGAACAGACCAGTAACTTGACAAGTTGAACTGGGAACAGACCAGTAATTTGACCAGTTTAACTTGGGAACAGACCAGTAACAGACCAGTAACTTGACCAGTTTAACTGGGAACAGACCAGTAACTTGACAAGTTGAACTGGGAACAGACCAGTAATTTGACCAGTTTAATTTGGGAACAGACCAGTAACAGACCAGTAACTTGACCAGTTTAACTTGGGAACAGACCAGTAACAGACCAGTAACTTGACCAGTTTAACTGGAAACAGACCAATAGCTTGACCAGTTTAACCGGGTACAGACCAGTAATAGACCAGTTTAACTGGGAACAGACCAGTAACAGACCAGTTTAACTGGGAACAGACCACTAACTTGACCAGTTTAACCAGGAACAGACCAGTAACTTGACCAGTTTAACCGGGAACAGACCAGTAACAGACAAATAACATGACCAGTTTAATCGGGAACAGACCAGTAACAGACCAATTTAACTGGGAACAGACCAGTAACTTGACCAGTTTAACCGGGAACAGACCAGTAGCTTGACCAGTTGAACTGGGAACAGACCAGTAATTTGACCAGTTTAACTTGGGAACAGACCAGTAACAGACCAGTAACTTGACCAGTTTAACTTGGGAACAGACCAGTAACAGACCAGTAACTTGACCAGTTTACCTGGAAACAGACCAATAGCTTGACCAGTTTAACCGGGTACAGACCAGTAATAGACCAGTTTAACTGGGAACAGACCAGTAACAGACCAGTTTAACTGGGAACAGACCACTAACTTGACCAGTTTAACCAGGAACAGACCAGTAACTTGACCAGTTTAACCGGGAACAGACCAGTAATTTGACCAGTTTAATCGGGAACAGACCAGTAACAGACCAATTTAACTGGGAACAGACCAGTAACTTGACCAGTTTAACCGGGAACAGACCAGTAACAGACCAATAACTTGACCAGTTTAACTGGGAACAGACCAGTAACAGACCAGTAACTTGACCAGTTTAACTGGGAACAGACCAGTAACTTGACAAGTTGAACTGGGAACAGACCAGTAATTTGACCAGTTTAACTTGGGAACAGACCAGTAACAGACCAGTAACTTGACCAGTTTAACCGGGAAAAGACCAATAACTTGACCAGATTAACCGGGAACAGACCAAAAAAAGACCAGTTTAAATGGGAACAGACCAGTAACAGACCAGTTTAACTGGGAACAGACCAGTAACTTGACCAGTTTAACCAGGAACAGACCAGTAACTTGACCAGTTTAACCAGGAACAGACCAGTAATTTGACCAGTTTAACCAGGAACAGACCAGTAACTTGACCAGTTTAACCGGGAACAGACCAGCAACAGACCCGTAACTTGACCAGTTTAACTGGGAACAGACCAGTAATTTGACCAGTTTAACTTGGGAACAGACCAGTAACAGACCAGTAACTTGACCAGTTTAACTTGGGAACAGACCAGTAACAGACCAGTAACTTGACCAGTTTAACTGGGAACAGACCAGTAATTTGACCAGTTTAACCAGGAACAGACCATCAACTTGACCAGTTTAACCGGGAACAGACCAGTAACAGACCAATAGCTTGACCAGTTTAATCGTGGACAGACCAGTAACAGACCAGTTTAACTGGGAACAGACCAGTAACTTGACCAGTTTAACCAGGAACAGACCAGTAACTTGACCAGTTTAACCGGGAACAGACCAGTAACTGACCAATAGCTTGACCAGTTTAATCGGGAACAGACCAGTAACAGACCAGTTTAACTGGGAACAGACCAGTAACCTGACCAGTTTAACCGGGGGAACAGACCAGTAACTTGACCAGTTTATCTGGGAACAGACCAATAACTTGACCAGTTTAACTGGGAACAGACCAGTAACTTGACCAGTTTAACTGGGAACAGACCAGTAACTTGACCAGTTTAACTGGGAACAGACCAGTAACAGACAAATAACTTGACCAGTTTAATCGGGAACAGACCAGTAACAGACCAATTTAACTGGGAACAGACCAGTAACTTGACCAGTTTAACCGGGAACAGACCAGTAGCTTGACCAGTTTAACCGGGAACAGACCAGTAACAGACCAGTTTAACTGGGAACAGACCAGTAACAGACCAATAACTTGACCAGTTTAACTGGGAACAGACCAGTAACAGACCAGTAACTTGACCAGTTTAACTTGGGAACAGACCAGTAACAGACCAATAACTTGACCAGTTTAACTGGGAACAGACCAGTAACAGACCAGTAACTTGACCAGTTTAACTGGGAACAGACCAGTAACTTGACAAGTTGAACTGGGAACAGACCAGTAATTTGACCAGTTTAACTTGGGAACAGACCAGTAACAGACCAGTAACTTGACCAGTTTAACTGGGAACAGACCAGTAACTTGACAAGTTGAACTGGGAACAGACCAGTAATTTGACCAGTTTAACTTGGGAACAGACCAGTAACAGACCAGTAACTTGACCAGTTTAACTTGGGAACAGACCAGTAACAGACCAGTAACTTGACCAGTTTAACTGGAAACAGACCAATAGCTTGACCAGTTTAACCGGGTACAGACCAGTAATAGACCAGTTTAACTGGGAACAGACCAGTAACAGACCAGTTTAACTGGGAACAGACCACTAACTTGACCAGTTTAACCAGGAACAGACCAGTAACTTGACCAGTTTAACCGGGAACAGACCAGTAATTTGACCAGTTTAACCGGGAACAGACCAGTAACAGACAAATAACATGACCAGTTTAATCGGGAACAGACCAGTAACAGACCAATTTAACTGGGAACAGACCAGTAACTTGACCAGTTTAACCGGGAACAGACCAGTAGCTTGACCAGTTTAACCGGGAACAGACCAGTAACAGACCAATAACTTGACCAGTTTAACTGGGAACAGACCAGTAACAGACCAGTAACTTGACCAGTTTAACTGGGAACAGACCAGTAACTTGACAAGTTGAACTGGAAACAGACCAGTAATTTGACCAGTTTAACTTGGGAACAGACCAGTAACAGACCAGTAACTTGACCAGTTTAACCGGGAAAAGACCAATAACTTGACCAGATTAACCGGGAACAGACCAAAAAAAGACCAGTTTAAATGGGAACAGACCAGTAACAGACCAGTTTAACTGGGAACAGACCAGTAACTTGACCAGTTTAACCAGGAACAGACCAGTAACTTGACCAGTTTAACCGGGAACAGACCAGTAATTTGACCAGTTTAACCAGGAACAGACCAGTAACTTGACCAGTTTAACCGGGAACAGACCAGTAACTTGACCAGTTTAACCGGGAACAGACCAGCAACAGACCAGTAACTTGACCAGTTTAACTGGGAACAGACCAGTAATTTGACCAGTTTAACTTGGGAACAGACCAGTAACAGACCAGTAACTTGACCAGTTTAACTTGGGAACAGACCAGTAACAGACCAGTAACTTGACCAGTTTAACTGGGAACAGACCAGTAATTTGACCAGTTCAACCGGGAACAGACCAGTAACTTGACCAGTTTAACCGGGAACAGACCAGTAACAGACCAATAACATGAGCAGTTTAACTTGGGATTGGACCAGTAAGAGACCAGTAACAGACCAGTTTAACTGGGAACAGACCAGTAACAGATCAGTAACTTGACCAGTTTAACTTGGGATTGGACCAGTAAGAGACCAGTAACAGACCAGTTTAACTGGGAACAGACCAGTAACTTGACCAGTTTAACCAGCAACAGACCAGTAATTTGACCAGTTTAACTTGGGAACAGACCAGTAACAGACCTTTAACTTGACCAGTTTACCTTGGGAACAGACCAGTAACAGACCAGTAACTTGACCAGTTTAACCGGGAACAGACCAGTAACTTGACCAGTTTAACCGGGAACAGATCAGTAACTTGACCAGTTTAACCAGGAACAGACCAGTAACTTGACCAGTTTAAGCGGGAACAGACCAGTAACTTGACCAGTTTAACCGGGAACAGACCAGTAACAGACCAGTAACTTGACCAGTTTAACTGGGAACAGACCAGTAATTTGACCAGATTTACTTGGGAACAGACCAGTAACAGACCAGTAACTTGACCAGTTTAACTTGGGAACAGACCAGTAACAGACCAGTAACTTGACCAGTTTAACCAGGAACAGACCAGTAACTTGACCAGTTTAACGGGGAACAGACCAGTAACTTGACCAGTTTAACCAGGAAAAGACCAGTAACTTGACCAGTTTAACCCGGAACAGACCAGCAAAAGACCAGTAACTTGACCAGTTTAACTGGGAACAGACCAGTAATTTGACCAGTTTAACTTGGGAACAGACTAGTAACAGACCAGTAACTTGACCAGTTTAACTTGGGAACAGACCAGTAACAGACCAGTAACTTGACCAGTTTAACTGGGAACAGACCAGTAATTTGACCAGTTTAACTGGGAACAGACCAGTAACTTGACCAGTTTAACCGGGAACAGACCAGTAACAGACCAATAACTTGAGCAGTTTAACTGGGAACAGACCAGTAATTTGACCAGTTTAACTTGGGAACAGACCAGTAACAGATCAGTAACTTGACCAGTTTAACTTGGGATTGGACCAGTAAGAGACCAGTAACAGACCAGTTTAACTGGGAACAGACCAGTACCTTGACCAGTTTAACTGGGAACAGACCAGTAACTTCACCAGTTTAACCGGGAACAGACCAGTAACAGACCAGTAACTTGACCAGTTTAACTGGGAACAGACCAATAACTTGACCAGTTTAACCGGGTACAGACCAGTAACTTGACCAGTTTAACCGGGAACAGACCAATAACTTGACCAGTTTAACCGGGTACAGACCAGTAACTTGACCAGTTTAACTGGGAACAGACCAGTAACTTGACCAGTTTAACCGGGAACAGACCAGTAACAGACCAATAGCTTGACCAGTTTAACCGGGTACAGACCAGTAATAGACCAGTTTAACTGGGAACAGACCAGTAACAGACCAGTTTAACTGGGAACAGACCACTAACTTGACCAGTTTAACCAGGAACAGACCAGTAACTTGACCAGTTTAACCGGGAACAGACCAGTAATTTGACCAGTTTAACCGGGAACAGACCAGTAACAGACCAATAACTTGACCAGTTTAACTGGGAACAGACCAGTAACAGACCAGTAACTTGACCAGTTTAACTGGGAACAGACCAGTAACTTGACAAGTTGAACTGGGAACAGACCAGTAATTTGACCAGTTTAACTTGGGAACAGACCAGTAACAGACCAGTAACTTGACCAGTTTAACCGGGAAAAGACCAATAACTTGACCAGATTAACCGGGAACAGACCAAAAAAAGACCAGTTTAAATGGGAACAGACCAGTAACAGACCAGTTTAACTGGGAACAGACCAGTAACTTGACCAGTTTAACCAGGAACAGACCAGTAACTTGACCAGTTTAACCGGGAACAGACCAGTAATTTGACCAGTTTAACCAGGAACAGACCAGTAACTTGACCAGTTTAACCGGGAACAGACCAGTAACTTGACCAGTTTAACCGGGAACAGACCAGCAACAGACCAGTAACTTGACCAGTTTAACTGGGAACAGACCAGTAATTTGACCAGTTTAACTTGGGAACAGACCAGTAACAGACCAGTAACTTGACCAGTTTAACTGGGAACAGACCAGTAATTTGACCAGTTCAACCGGGAACAGACCAGTAACTTGACCAGTTTAACTGGGAACAGACCAGTAACAGACCAATAACATGAGCAGTTTAACTTGGGATTGGACCAGTAAGAGACCAGTAACAGACCAGTTTAACTGGGAACAGACCAGTAACAGATCAGTAACTTGACCAGTTTAACTTGGGATTGGACCAGTAAGAGACCAGTAACAGACCAGTTTAACTGGGAACAGACCAGTAACTTGACCAGTTTAACCAGCAACAGACCAGTAATTTGACCAGTTTAACTTGGGAACAGACCAGTAACAGACCTTTAACTTGACCAGTTTACCTTGGGAACAGACCAGTAACAGACCAGTAACTTGACCAGTTTAACCGGGAACAGACCAGTAACTTGACCAGTTTAACCGGGAACAGATCAGTAACTTGACCAGTTTAACCAGGAACAGACCAGTAACTTGACCAGTTTAAGCGGGAACAGACCAGTAACTTGACCAGTTTAACCGGGAACAGACCAGTAACAGACCAGTAACTTGACCAGTTTAACTGGGAACAGACCAGTAATTTGACCAGATTTACTTGGGAACAGACCAGTAACAGACCAGTAACTTGACCAGTTTAACTTGGGAACAGACCAGTAACAGACCAGTAACTTGACCAGTTTAACCAGGAACAGACCAGTAACTTGACCAGTTTAACGGGGAACAGACCAGTAACTTGACCAGTTTAACCCGGAACAGACCAGCAAAAGACCAGTAACTTGACCAGTTTAACTGGGAACAGACCAGTAATTTGACCAGTTTAACTTGGGAACAGACTAGTAACAGACCAGTAACTTGACCAGTTTAACTTGGGAACAGACCAGTAACAGACCAGTAACTTGACCAGTTTAACTGGGAACAGACCAGTAATTTGACCAGTTTAACTGGGAACAGACCAGTAACTTGACCAGTTTAACCGGGAACAGACCAGTAACAGACCAATAACTTGAGCAGTTTAACTGGGAACCGACCAGTAATTTGACCAGTTTAACTTGGGAACAGACCAGTAACAGATCAGTAACTTGACCAGTTTAACTTGGGATTGGACCAGTAAGAGACCAGTAACAGACCAGTTTAACTGGGAACAGACCAGTACCTTGACCAGTTTAACTGGGAACAGACCAGTAACTTCACCAGTTTAACCGGGAACAGACCAGTAACAGACCAGTAACTTGACCAGTTTAACTGGGAACAGACCAATAACTTGACCAGTTTAACCGGGTACAGACCAGTAACTTGACCAGTTTAACCGGGAACAGACCAATAACTTGACCAGTTTTACCGGGTACAGACCAGTAACTTGACCAGTTTAACTGGGAACAGACCAGTAACTTGACCAGTTTAACCGGGAACAGACCAGTAACAGACCAATAGCTTGACCAGTTTAACCGGGTACAGACCAGTAATAGACCAGTTTAACTGGGAACAGACCAGTAACAGACCAGTTTAACTGGGAACAGACCACTAACTTGACCAGTTTAACCAGGAACAGACCAGTAACTTGACCATTTTAACCGGGAACAGACCAGTAATTTGACCAGTTTAACCGGGAACAGACCAGTAACAGACAAATAACATGACCAGTTTAATCGGGAACAGACCAGTAACAGACCAATTTAACTGGGAACAGACCAGTAACTTGACCAGTTTAACCGGGAACAGACCAGTAGCTTGACCAGTTTAATCGGGAACAGACCAGTAACAGACCAATAACTTGACCAGTTTAACTGGGAACAGACCAGTAACAGACCAGTAACTTGACCAGTTTAACTGGGAACAGACCAGTAACTTGACAAGTTGAACTGGGAACAGACCAGTAATTTGACCAGTTTAACTTGGGAACAGACCAGTAACAGACCAGTAACTTGACCAGTTTAACCGGGAAAAGACCAATAACTTGACCAGATTAACCGGGAACAGACCAAAAAAAGACCAGTTTAAATGGGAACAGACCAGTAACAGACCAGTTTAACTGGGAACAGACCAGTAACTTGACCAGTTTAACCAGGAACAGACCAGTAACTTGACCAGTTTAACCGGGAACAGACCAGTAATTTGACCAGTTTAACCAGGAACAGACCAGTAACTTGACCAGTTTAACCGGGAACAGACCAGTAACTTGACCAGTTTAACCGGGAACAGACCAGCAACAGACCAGTAACTTGACCAGTTTAACTGGGAACAGACCAGTAATTTGACCAGTTTAACTTGGGAACAGACCAGTAACAGACCAGTAACTTGACCAGTTTAACTTGGGAACAGACCAGTAATTTGACCAGTTCAACCGGGAACAGACCAGTAACTTGACCAGTTTAACCGGGAACAGACCAGTAACAGACCAATAACATGAGCAGTTTAACTTGGGATTGGACCAGTAAGAGACCAGTAACAGACCAGTTTAACTGGGAACAGACCAGTAACAGATCAGTAACTTGACCAGTTTAACTTGGGATTGGACCAGTAAGAGACCAGTAACAGACCAGTTTAACTGGGAACAGACCAGTAACTTGACCAGTTTAACCAGCAACAGACCAGTAATTTGACCAGTTTAACTTGGGAACAGACCAGTAACAGACCTTTAACTTGACCAGTTTACCTTGGGAACAGACCAGTAACAGACCAGTAACTTGACCAGTTTAACCGGGAACAGACCAGTAACTTGACCAGTTTAACCGGGAACAGATCAGTAACTTGACCAGTTTAACCAGGAACAGACCAGTAACTTGACCAGTTTAAGCGGGAACAGACCAGTAACTTGACCAGTTTAACCGGGAACAGACCAGTAACAGACCAGTAACTTGACCAGTTTAACTGGGAACAGACCAGTAACAGATCAGTAACTTGACCAGTTTAACTTGGGATTGGACCAGTAAGAGACCAGTAACAGACCAGTTTAACTGGGAACAGACCAGTACCTTGACCAGTTTAACTGGGAACAGACCAGTAACTTCACCAGTTTAACCGGGAACAGACCAGTAACAGACCAGTAACTTGACCAGTTTAACTGGGAACAGACCAATAACTTGACCAGTTTAACCGGGTACAGACCAGTAACTTGACCAGTTTAACCGGGAACAGACCAATAACTTGACCAGTTTTACCGGGTACAGACCAGTAACTTGACCAGATTTACTTGGGAACAGACCAGTAACAGACCAGTAACTTGACCAGTTTAACTTGGGAACAGACCAGTAACAGACCAGTAACTTGACCAGTTTAACCAGGAACAGACCAGTAACTTGACCAGTTTAACGGGGAACAGACCAGTAACTTGACCAGTTTAACCAGGAACAGACCAGTAACTTGACCAGTTTAACCGGGAACAGACCAGCAAAAGACCAGTAACTTGACCAGTTTAACTGGGAACAGACCAGTAATTTGACCAGTTTAACTTGGGAACAGACTAGTAACAGACCAGTAACTTGACCAGTTTAACTTGGGAACAGACCAGTAACAGACCAGTAACTTGACCAGTTTAACTGGGAACAGACCAGTAATTTGACCAGTTTAACTGGGAACAGACCAGTAACTTGACCAGTTTAACCGGGAACAGACCAGTAACAGACCAATAACTTGAGCAGTTTAACTGGGAACAGACCAGTAATTTGACCAGTTTAACTTGGGAACAGACCAGTAACAGATCAGTAACTTGACCAGTTTAACTTGGGATTGGACCAGTAAGAGACCAGTAACAGACCAGTTTAACTGGGAACAGACCAGTACCTTGACCAGTTTAACTGGGAACAGACCAGTAACTTCACCAGTTTAACCGGGAACAGACCAGTAACAGACCAGTAACTTGACCAGTTTAACTGGGAACAGACCAATAACTTGACCAGTTTAACCGGGTACAGACCAGTAACTTGACCAGTTTAACCAGGAACAGACCAATAACTTGACCAGTTTAACCGGGTACAGACCAGTAACTTGACCAGTTTAACTGGGAACAGACCAGTAACTTGACCAGTTTAACCGGGAACAGACCAGTAACAGACCAATATCTTGACCAGTTTAACTGGGAACAGACCAATAACTTGACCAGTTTAACCGGGTAAAGACCAGTAACTTGACCAGTTTAACCGGGTACAGACCAGTAACTTGACCAGTTTAACCGGGAACAGACCAGTAACTTGACCAGTTTAACCGGGAACAGACCAGTTTATCTGGGAACAGACCAGTAACTTGACCAGTTTAACCTGGAACAGACCAGTGACTTGACCAGTTTAACCAGGAACAGACCAGTAACTGACCAATAGCTTGACCAGTTTAATCGGGAACAGACCAGTAACAGACCAGTTTAACTGGGGGAACAGACCAGTAGCTTGACCAGTTTAACCGGGAACAGACCAGTAACAGACCAATAACTTGACCAGTTTAACTGGGAACAGACCGGTAACTTGACCAGTTAAACTGGGAACAGACCAGTAACAGACCAATAACTTGACCAGCTTAACTGGGAACAGACCAGTAACAGACCAGTAACTTGACCAGTTGAACTGGGAACAGACCAATAATTTGACCAGTTTAACTTGGGAACAGAACAGTAACAGACCAGTAACTTGACCAGTTTAACCGGGAACAGACCAATAACTTGACCAGTTTAACCGGGAACAGACCAGTAACTTGACCAGTTTAACTGGGAACAGACCAGTAACAGACCAGTAACTTGACCAGTTTAACTGGGAACAGACCAATAACTTGACCAGTTTAACCGGGAACAGACCAATAACTTGACCAGTTTAACCGGGAAAAGACCAGTAACTTGACCAGTTTAACTTGGAACAGACCAGTAACAGACCAGTAACTTGACCAGTTTAACTTGGGAACAGACCAGTAACAGACCAGTAACTTGACCAGTTTAACCGGGAACAGACCAGTAACTTGACCAGTTTAAGTGGGAACAGACCAGTAACAGACCAGTTTAACTGGGAACAGACCAGTAACAGACCAGTTTAACTGGGAACAGACCAGTAACTTGACCAGTTTAACCGGGAACAGACCAGTAACTTGACCAGCTTAACCAGGAACAGACCAGTAACTTGACCAGTTTAACCGGGAACAGACCAGTAACTTGACCAGTTTAACCAGGAACAGACCAGTAACTTGACCAGTTTAACCGGGTACAGACCAGTAACTTGACCAGTTTAACCGGGAACAGACCAGTAACAGACCAGTAACATGACCAGTTTAATCGGGAACAGACCAATAACTTGACCAGTTTAACCGGGTACAGACCAGTAACTTGACCAGTTTAACCGGGAACAGACCAGTAACTAAACCAGTTTAACCGGGAAGAGACCAGTATCAGACCAGTTTATCTGGGAACAGACCAGTAACTTGACCAGTTTAACTGGGAACAGACCAATAACTTGACCAGTTTAACCGGGTAAAGACCAGTAACTTGACCAGTTTAACCGGGTACAGACCAGTAACTTGACCAGTTTAACCGGGAACAGACCAGTAACTTGACCAGTTTAACCGGGAACAGACCAGTAACAGACCAGTTTATCTGGGAACAGACCAGTAACTTGACCAGTTTAACTTGGAACAGACCAGTGACTTGACCAGTTTAACCAGGAACAGACCAGTAACTGACCAATAGCTTGACCAGTTTAATCGGGAACAGACCAGTAACAGACCAGTTTAACTGGGGGAACAGACCAGTAGCTTGACCAGTTTAACCGGGAACAGACCAGTAACAGACCAATAACTTGACCAGTTTAACTGGGAACAGACCGGTAACTTGACCAGTTAAACTGGGAACAGACCAGTAACAGACCAATAACTTGACCAGCTTAACTGGGAACAGACCAGTAACAGACCAGTAACTTGACCAGTTGAACTGGGAACAGACCAGTAATTTGACCAGTTTAACTTGGGAACAGAACAGTAACAGACCAGTAACTTGACCAGTTTAACCGGGAACAGACCAATAACTTGACCAGTTTAACCGGGAAAAGACCAGTAACTTGACCAGTTTAACTGGGAACAGACCAGTAACAGACCAGTAACTTGACCAGTTTAACTGGGAACAGACCAATAACTTGACCAGTTTAACCGGGAACAGACCAATAACTTGACCAGTTTAACCGGGAAAAGACCAGTAACTTGACCAGTTTAACTTGGAACAGACCAGTAACAGACCAGTAACTTGACCAGTTTAACTTGGGAACAGACCAGTAACAGACCAGTAACTTGACCAGTTTAACCGGGAACAGACCAGTAACTTGACCAGTTTAACTGGGAACAGACCAGTAATTTGACCAGTTTAACTTGGGAACAGACCAGTAACAGACCAGTAACTTGACCAGTTTAACCGGGAACAGACCAGTAACTTGACCAGTTTAAGTGGGAACAGACCAGTAACAGACCAGTTTAACTGGGAACAGACCAGTAACAGACCAGTTTAACTGGGAACAGACCAGTAACTTGACCAGTTTAACCGGGAACAGACCAGTAACTTGACCAGCTTAACCAGGAACAGACCAGTAACTTGACCAGTTTAACCGGGAACAGACCAGTAACTTGACCAGTTTAACCAGGAACAGACCAGTAACTTGACCAGTTTAACCGGGTACAGACCAGTAACTTGACCAGTTTAACCGGGAACAGACCAGTAACAGACCAGTAACATGACCAGTTTAATCGGGAACAGACCAATAACTTGACCAGTTTAACCGGGTACAGACCAGTAACTTGACCAGTTTAACCGGGAACAGACCAGTAACTAAACCAGTTTAACCGGGAAGAGACCAGTATCAGACCAGTTTATCTGGGAACAGACCAGTAACTTGACCAGTTTAACTGGGAACAGACTAGTAACTTGACCAGTTTAACTGGGAACAGACCAGTAACAGACCAGTAACTTGACCAGTTTAACTGGGAACAGACCAATAACTTGACCAGTTTAACCGGGAACAGACCAATAACTTGACCAGTTTAACCGGGAAAAGACCAGTAACTTGACCAGTTTAACTTGGAACAGACCAGTAACAGACCAGTAACTTGACCAGTTTAACTTGGGAACAGACCAGTAACTTGACCAGTTTAACTGGGAACAGACCAGTAACTTGACCAGTTTAACCAGTAACAGACCAGTAACTTGACCAGTTTAACTGGGAACAGACCAAAAAAAGACCAGTTTAAATGGGAACAGACCAGTAACAGACCAGTTTAACTGGGAACAGACCAGTAACTTGACCAGTTTAACCAGGAACAGACCAGTAACTTGACCAGTTTAACCGGGAACAGACCAGTAATTTGACCAGTTTAACCAGGAACAGACCAGTAACTTGACCAGTTTAACCGGGAACAGACCAGTAACTTGACCAGTTTAACCGGGAACAGACCAGCAACAGACCAGTAACTTGACCAGTTTAACTGGGAACAGACCAGTAATTTGACCAGTTTAACTGGGAACAGACCAGTAACAGACCAGTTTAACCGGGAACAGACCAGTAACAGACCAGTTTATCTGGGAACAGACCAGTAACTTGACCAGTTTAACTTGGAAAAGACCAGTGACTTGACCAGTTTAACCAGGAACAGACCAGTAACTGACCAATAACTTTACCAGTTTAATCGGGAACAGACCAGTAACAGACCAGTTTAACTGGGGGAACAGACCAGTAGCTTGACCAGTTTAACCGGGAACAGACCAGTAACAGACCAATAACTTGACCAGTTTAACTGGGAACAGACCGGTAACTTGACCAGTTAAACTGGGAACAGACCAGTAACAGACCAATAACTTGACCAGCTTAACTGGGAACAGACCAGTAACAGACCAGTAACTTGACCAGTTGAACTGGGAACAGACCAGTAATTTGACCAGTTTAACTTGGGAACAGAACAGTAACAGACCAGTAACTTGACCAGTTTAACCGGGAACAGACCAATAACTTGACCAGTTTAACCGGGAAAAGACCAGTAACTTGACCAGTTTAACTGGGAACAGACCAGTAACAGACCAGTAACTTGACCAGTTTAACTGGGAACAGACCAATAACTTGACCAGTTTAACCGGGAACAGACCAATAACTTGACCAGTTTAACCGGGAAAAGACCAGTAACTTGACCAGTTTAACTTGGAACAGACCAGTAACAGACCAGTAACTTGACCAGTTTAACTTGGGAACAGACCAGTAACAGACCAGTAACTTGACCAGTTTAACCGGGAACAGACCAGTAACTTGACCAGTTTAACTGGGAAAAGACCAGTAACAGACCAGTAACTTGACCAGTTTAACTTGGGAACAGACCAGTAACAGACCAGTAACTTGACCAGTTTAACCGGGAACAGACCAGTAACTTGACCAGTTTAAGTGGGAACAGACCAGTAACTTGACCAGCTTAACCAGGAACAGACCAGTAACTTGACCAGTTTAACCGGGAACAGACCAGTAACTTGACCAGTTTAACCAGGAACAGACCAGTAACTTGACCAGTTTAACCGGGTACAGACCAGTAACTTGACCAGTTTAACCGGGAACAGACCAGTAACAGACCAGTAACTTGACCAGTTTAATCGGGAACAGACCAATAACTTGACCAGTTTAACCGGGTACAGACCAGTAACTTGACCAGTTTAACCGGGAACAGACCAGTAACTAAACCAGTTTAACCGGGAAGAGACCAGTAACAGACCAGTTTATCTGGGAACAGACCAGTAACTTGACCAGTTTAACTGGGAACAGACCAGTAACTTGACCAGTTTAACCGGGAACAGACCAGTAACAGACCAGTTTAACTGGGAACAGACTAGTAACTTGACCAGTTTAACTGGGAACAGACCAGTAACAGACCAGTAACTTGACCAGTTTAACTGGGAACAGACCAATAACTTGACCAGTTTAACCGGGAACAGACCAATAACTTGACCAGTTTAACCGGGAAAAGACCAGTAACTTGACCAGTTTAACTTGGAACAGACCAGTAACAGACCAGTAACTTGACCAGTTTAACTTGGGAACAGACCAGTAACTTGACCAGTTTAACTGGGAACAGACCAGTAACTTGACCAGTTTAACCAGTAACAGACCAGTAACTTGACCAGTTTAACTGGGAACAGACCAAAAAAAGACCAGTTTAAATGGGAACAGACCAGTAACTTGACCAGTTTAACTGGGAACAGACCAGTAACTTGACCAGTTTAACCAGCAACAGACCAGTAATTTGACCAGTTTAACTTGGGATCAGACCAGTAACAGACCAGTAACTTGACCAGTTTACCTTGGGAACAGACCAGTAACAGACCAGTAACTTGACCAGTTTAACCGGGAACAGACCAGTAACTTGACCAGTTTAACCGGGAACAGACCAGCAACAGACCAGTAACTTGACCAGTTTAACTGGGAACAGACCAGTAATTTGACCAGTTTAACTTGGGAACAGACCAGTAACAGACCAGTAACTTGACCAGTTTAACTTGGGAACAGACCAGTAACAGACAGTAACTTGACCAGTTTAACTGGGAACAGACCAGTAATTTGACCAGTTCAACCGGGAACAGACCAGTAACTTGACCAGTTTAACTTGGGATCAGACCACTAACAGACCAATAACATGAGCAGTTTAACTGGGAACAGACCAGTAACAGATCAGTAACTTGACCAGTTTAACTTGGGATTGGACCAGTAAGAGACCAGTAACAGACCAGTTTAACTGGGAACAGACCAGTAACTTGACCAGTTTAACCAGCAACAGACCAGTAATTTGACCAGTTTAACTTGGGATCAGACCAGTAACAGACCAGTAACTTGACCAGTTTACCTTGGGAACAGACCAGTAACAGACCAGTAACTTGACCAGTTTAACCGGGAACAGACCAGTAACTTGACCAGTTTAACCGGGAACAGACCAGCAACAGACCAGTAACTTGACCAGTTTAACTGGGAACAGACCAGTAATTTGACCAGTTTAACTTGGGAACAGACCAGTAACAGACCAGTAACTTGACCAGTTTAACCAGGAACAGACCAGTAACTTGACCAGTTTAACTGGGAACAGACCAGTAATTTGACCAGTTCAACCGGGAACAGACCAGTAACTTGACCAGTTTAACCGGGAACAGACCACTAACAGACCAATAACATGAGCAGTTTAACTGGGAACACACCAGTAATTTGACCAGTTTAACTTGGGAACAGACCAGTAACAGATCACTAACTTGACCAGTTTAACTTGGGATTGGACCAGTAAGAGACCAGTAACAGACCAGTTTAACTGGGAACAGACCAGTAACTTTACCAGTTTAACCAGCAACAGACCAGTAATTTGACCAGTTTAACTTGGGAACAGACCAGTAACAGACCAGTAACTTGACCAGTTTACCTTGGGAACAGACCAGTAACAGACCAGTAACTTGACCAGTTTAACTGGGAACAGACCAATAACTTGACCAGTTTAACCGGGAACAGACCAATAACTTGACCAGTTTAACCGGGAAAAGACCAGTAACTTGACCAGTTTAACTTGGAACAGACCAGTAACAGACCAGTAACTTGACCAGTTTAACTTGGGAACAGACCAGTAACTTGACCAGTTTAACTGGGAACAGACCAGTAACTTGACCAGTTTAACCAGTAACAGACCAGTAACTTGACCAGTTTAACTGGGAACAGACCAAAAAAAGACCAGTTTAAATGGGGAACAGACCAGTAACTGACCAGTTTAACTGGGAACAGACCAGTAACTTGACCAGTTTAACCAGGAACAGACCAGTAACTTGACCAGTTTAACCGGGAACAGACCAGTAATTTGACCAGTTTAACCAGGAACAGACCAGTAACTTGACCAGTTTAACCGGGAACAGACCAGTAACTTGACCAGTTTAACCGGGAACAGACCAGTAACTTGACCAGTTTAACTGGGAACAGACCAGTAATTTGACCAGCTTAACTTGGGAACAGACCAGTAACAGACCAGTAACTTGACCAGTTTAACTTGGGAACAGACCAGTAACGGACCAGTAACTTGACCAGTTTAACTGGGAACAGACCAGTAATTTGACCAGTTCAACCGGGAACAGACCAGTAACTTGACCAGTTTAACCGGGAACAGACCACTAACAGACCAATAACATGAGCAGTTTAACTGGGAACACACCAGTAATTTGACCAGTTTAACTTGGGAACAGACCAGTAACAGATCAGTAACTTGACCAGTTTAACTTGGGATTGGACCAGTAAGAGACCAGTAACAGACCAGTTTAACTGGGAACAGACCAGTAACTTGACCAGTTTAACCAGCAACAGACCAGTAATTTGACCAGTTTAACTTGGGAACAGACCAGTAACAGACCAGTAACTTGACCAGTTTACCTTGGGAACAGACCAGTAACAGACCAGTAACTTGACCAGTTTAACCGGGAACAGACCAGTAACTTGACCAGTTTAACCGGGAACAGATCAGTAACTTGACCAGTTTAACCAGGAACAGACCAGTAACTTGACCAGTTTAACCAGGAACAGACCAGTAACTTGACCAGTTTAACCGGGAACAGACCAGTAACTTGACCAGTTTAACCGGGAACAGACCAGTAACAGACCAGTAACTTGACCAGTTTAACTGGGAACAGACCAGTAATTTGACCAGTTTAACTTGGGAACAGACCAGTAACAGACCAGTAACTTGACCAGTTTAACTTGGGAACAGACCAGTAACAGACCAGTAACTTGACCAGTTTAACTGGGAACAGACCAGTAACTTGACCAGTTTAGCTGGGAACAGACCAGTAACTTGACCAGTTTAACCAGGAACAAACCAGTAACAGACCAGTAACTTGACCAGTTTAACCGGGAACAGACCAATAACTTGACCAGTTTAACCGGGTACAGACCAATATTTTGACCAGTTTAACCGGGAACAGACCAGTAACTTGACCAGTTTAACCGGGAACAGACCAGTAACAGACCAGTTTATCTGGGAACAGACCAGTAACTTGACCAGTTTAACCGGGAACAGACCAGTAACAGACCAATAACTTGACCAGTTTAACCAGTAACAGACCAATAACTTGACCAGTTTAACCGGGAACAGACCAGTAACTTGACCAGTTTAATCGGGAACAGACCAGTAACAGACCAGTAACTTGACCAGTTTAACCAGGAACAGACCAGTAACAGACCAATAACTTGACCAGTTTAACCAGGAACAGACCAGTAACTTGACCAGTTTAACCGGGAACAGACCAGTAACTTGACCAGTTTAGCCAGGAACAGACCAGTAACTTGACCAGTTTAACCGGGAACAGACCAGTAACTTTGACCAGTTTAACCGGGAACAGACCAGTGACAGACCAATAACTTGACCAGTTTAACTGGGAACAGAACAGTAACTTGACCAGGTTAACCGGGAACAGACCAGTAATTTGACCAGTTTAACCGGGAACAGACCAGTAATTTGACCAGTTTAACTGGGAACAGACCAGTAACAGACCAGTAACTTGACCAGTTTAACTGGGAACAGACCAATAACTTGACCAGTTTAACCGGGAACAGACCAATAACTTGACCAGTTTAACCGGGAAAAGACCAGTAACTTGACCAGTTTAACTTGGGAACAGACCAGTAACTTGACCAGTTTAACTGGGAACAGACCAGTAACTTGACCAGTTTAACCAGTAACAGACCAGTAACTTGACCAGTTTAACTGGGAACAGACCAAAAAAAGACCAGTTTAAATGGGGAACAGACCAGTAACTGACCAGTTTAACTGGGAACAGACCAGTAACTTGACCAGTTTAACCAGGAACAGACCAGTAACTTGACCAGTTTAACCGGGAACAGACCAGTAATTTGACCAGTTTAACCAGGAACAGACCAGTAACTTGACCAGTTTAACCGGGAACAGACCAGTAACTTGACCAGTTTAACCGGGAACAGACCAGTAACTTGACCAGTTTAACTGGGAACAGACCAGTAATTTGACCAGCTTAACTTGGGAACAGACCAGTAACAGACCAGTAACTTGACCAGTTTAACTTGGGAACAGACCAGTAACGGACTAGTAACTTGACCAGTTTAACTGGGAACAGACCAGTAATTTGACCAGTTCAACCGGGAACAGACCAGTAACTTGACCAGTTTAACCGGGAACAGACCACTAACAGACCAATAACATGAGCAGTTTAACTGGGAACACACCAGTAATTTGACCAGTTTAACCGGGTACAGACCAATATTTTGACCAGTTTAACCGGGAACAGACCAGTAACAGATCAGTAACTTGACCAGTTTAACTTGGGATTGGACCAGTAAGAGACCAGTAACAGACCAGTTTAACTGGGAACAGACCAGTAACTTGACCAGTTTAACCAGCAACAGACCAGTAATTTGACCAGTTTAACTTGGGAACAGACCAGTAACAGACCAGTAACTTGACCAGTTTACCTTGGGAACAGACCAGTAACAGACCAGTAACTTGACCAGTTTAACCGGGAACAGACCAGTAACTTGACCAGTTTAACCGGGAACAGATCAGTAACTTGACCAGTTTAACCAGGAACAGACCAGTAACTTGACCAGTTTAACCAGGAACAGACCAGTAACTTGACCAGTTTAACCGGGAACAGACCAGTAACTTGACCAGTTTAACCGGGAACAGACCAGTAACAGACCAGTAACTTGACCAGTTTAACTGGGAACAGACCAGTAATTTGACCAGTTTAACTTGGGAACAGACCAGTAACAGACCAGTAACTTGACCAGTTTAACTTGGGAACAGACCAGTAACAGACCAGTAACTTGACCAGTTTAACTGGGAACAGACCAGTAACTTGACCAGTTTAGCTGGGAACAGACCAGTAACTTGACCAGTTTAACCAGGAACAAACCAGTAACAGACCAGTAACTTGACCAGTTTAACCGGGAACAGACCAATAACTTGACCAGTTTAACCGGGTACAGACCAATATTTTGACCAGTTTAACCGGGAACAGACCAGTAACTTGACCAGTTTAACCGGGAACAGACCAGTAACAGACCAGTTTATCTGGGAACAGACCAGTAACTTGACCAGTTTAACCGGGAACAGACCAGTAACAGACCAATAACTTGACCAGTTTAACCAGTAACAGACCAATAACTTGACCAGTTTAACCGGGAACAGACCAGTAACTTGACCAGTTTAATCGGGAACAGACCAGTAACAGACCAGTAACTTGACCAGTTTAACCAGGAACAGACCAGTAACAGACCAATAACTTGACCAGTTTAACCAGGAACAGACCAGTAACTTGACCAGTTTAACCGGGAACAGACCAGTAACTTGACCAGTTTAGCCAGGAACAGACCAGTAACTTGACCAGTTTAACCGGGAACAGACCAGTAACTTTGACCAGTTTAACCGGGAACAGACCAGTGACAGACCAATAACTTGACCAGTTTAACTGGGAACAGAACAGTAACTTGACCAGGTTAACCGGGAACAGACCAGTAATTTGACCAGTTTAACCGGGAACAGACCAGTAATTTGACCAGTTTAACTGGGAACAGACCAGTAACAGACCAATAACTTGACCAGTTTAACCGGGAACAGACCAGTAATTTGACCAGTTTAACTGGGAACAGACCAGTAACAGACCAGTAACTTGACCAGTTTAACTGGGAACAGACCAATAACTTGACCAGTTTAACCGGGAACAGACCAATAACTTGACCAGTTTAACCGGGAAAAGACCAGTAACTTGACCAGTTTAACTTGGAACAGACCAGTAACAGACCAGTAACTTGACCAGTTTAACTTGGGAACAGACCAGTAACTTGACCAGTTTAACTGGGAACAGACCAGTAACTTGACCAGTTTAACCAGTAACAGACCAGTAACTTGACCAGTTTAACTGGGAACAGACCAAAAAAAGACCAGTTTAAATGGGAACAGACCAGTAACAGACCAGTTTAACTGGGAACAGACCAGTAACTTGACCAGTTTAACCAGGAACAGACCAGTAACTTGACCAGTTTAACCAGGAACAGACCAGTAATTTGACCAGTTTAACCAGGAACAGACCAGTAACTTGACCAGTTTAACCGGGAACAGACCAGCAACAGACCAGTATCTTGACCAGTTTAACTGGGAACAGACCAGTAATTTGACCAGTTTAACTTGGGAACAGACCAGTAACAAACCAGTAACTTGACCAGTTTAACTTGGGAACAGACCAGTAACAGACCAGTAACTTGACCAGTTTAACTGGGAACAGACCAGTAATTTGACCAGTTCAACCGGGAACAGACCAGTAACTTGACCAGTTTAACCGGGAACAGACCACTAACAGACCAATAACGTGAGCAGTTTAACTGGGAACACACCAGTAATTTGACCAGTTTAACTTGGGAACAGACCAGTAACAGATCAGTAACTTGACCAGTTTAACTTGGGATTGGACCAGTAAGAGACCAGTAACTTGACCAGTTTAACTGGGAAAGGACCAGTAACTTGACCAGTTTAACCAGCAACAGACCAGTAATTTGACCAGTTTAACTTGGGAACAGACCAGTAACAGACCAGTAACTTGACCAGTTTACCTTGGGAACAGACCAGTAACAGACCAGTAACTTGACCAGTTTAACTGGGAACAGACCAATAACTTGACCAGTTTAACCGGGAAAAGACCAGTAACTTGACCAGTTTAACTTGGAACAGACCAGTAACAGACCAGTAACTTGACCAGTTTAACTTGGGAACAGACCAGTAACTTGACCAGTTTAACTGGGAACAGACCAGTAACTTGACCAGTTTAACCAGTAACAGACCAGTAACTTGACCAGTTTAACTGGGAACAGACCAGTAACTTGACAAGTTGAACTGGGAACAGACCAGTAATTTGACCAGTTTAACTTGGGAACAGACCAGTAACAGACCAGTAACTTGACCAGTTTAACTTGGGAACAGACCAGTAACAGACCAATTTAACTTGACCAGTTTAACTGGAAACAGACCAATAGCTTGACCAGTTTAACCGGGTACAGACCAGTAATAGACCAGTTTAACTGGGAACAGACCAGTAACAGACCAGTTTAACTGGGAACAGACCACTAACTTGACCAGTTTAACCAGGAACAGACCAGTAACTTGACCAGTTTAACCGGGAACAGACCAGTAATTTGACCAGTTTAACCGGGAACAGACCAGTAACAGACCAATAACTTGACCAGTTTAACTGGGAACAGACCAGTAACAGACCAGTAACTTGACCAGTTTAACTGGGAACAGACCAGTAACTTGACAAGTTGAACTGGGAACAGACCAGTAATTTGACCAGTTTAACTTGGGAACAGACCAGTAACAGACCAGTAACTTGACCAGTTTAACTTGGGAACAGACCAGTAACAGACCAGTAATAGACCAGTTTAACTGGAAACAGACCAATAACTTGACCAGTTTAACCGGGTACAGACCAGTAACTTGACCAGTTTAACCGGGAAAAGACCAATAACTTGACCAGATTAACCGGGAACAGACCAAAATAAGACCAGTTTAAATGGGAACAGACCAGTAACAGACCAGTTTAACTGGGAACAGACCAGTAACTTGACCAGTTTAACCAGGAACAGACCAGTAACTTGACCAGTTTAACCGGGAACAGACCAGTAATTTGACCAGTTTAACCAGGAACAGACCAGTAACTTGACCAGTTTAACCGGGAACAGACCAGTAACTTGACCAGTTTAACCGGGAACAGACCAGCAACAGACCAGTATCTTGACCAGTTTAACTGGGAACAGACCAGTAATTTGACCAGTTTAACTTGGGAACAGACCAGTAACAGACCAGTAACTTGACCAGTTTAACTTGGGAACAGACCAGTAACAGACAGTAACTTGACCAGTTTAACTGGGAACAGACCAGTAATTTGACCAGTTCAACCGGGAACAGACCAGTAACTTGACCAGTTTAACCGGGAACAGACCAGTAACAGACCAATAACATGAGCAGTTTAACTGGGAACACACCAGTAATTTGACCAGTTTAACTTGGGAACAGACCAGTAACAGACCAGTAACTTGACCAGTTTAACTTGGGAACAGACCAGTAACAGACCAGTAACTTGACCACTTTAACTGGAAACAGACCAGTAATTTGACCAGTTTAACTTGGGAACAGACCAGTAACAGATCAGTAACTTGACCAGTTTAACTTGGGATTGGACCAGTAAGAGACCAGTAACAGACCAGTTTAACTGGGAACAGACCAGTAACTTGACCAGTTTAACCAGCAACAGACCAGTAATTTGACCAGTTTGACTTGGGAACAGACCAGTAACAGGCCTTTAACTTGACCAGTTTACCTTGGGAACAGACCAGTAACAGACCAGTAACTTGACCAGTTTAACCGGGAACAGACCAGTAACTTGACCAGTTTAACCGGGAACAGATCAGTAACTTGACCAGTTTAACCAGGAACAGACCAGTAACTTGACCAGTTTAACCGGGAACAGACCAGTAACTTGACCAGTTTAACCGGGAACACACCAGTAACAGACCCGTAACTTGACCAGTTTAACTGGGAACAGACCAGTAATTTGACCAGATTTACTTGGGAACAGACCAGTAACAGACCAGTAACTTGACCAGTTTAACTTGGGAACAGACCAGTAACAGACCAGTAACTTGACCAGTTTAACTGGGAACAGACCAGTAACTTGACCAGTTTAACCAGGAACAGACCAGTAACTTGACCAGTTTAACGGGGAACAGACCAGTAACTTGACCAGTTTAACCAGGAACAGACCAGTAACTTGACCAGTTTAACCGGGAACAGACCAGTAACTTGACCAGTTTAACTGGGAACAGACCAGTAATTTGACCAGTTTAACTTGGGAACAGACTAGTAACAGACCAGTAACTTGACCAGTTTAACTTGGGAACAGACCAGTAACAGACCAGTAACTTGACCAGTTTAACTGGGAACAGACCAGTAATTTGACCAGTTTAACTGGGAACAGACCAGTAACTTGACCAGTTTAACTTGGGAACAGACCAGTAACAGATCAGTAACTTGACCAGTTTAACTTGGGATTGGACCAGTAAGAGACCAGTAACAGACCAGTTTAACTGGGAACAGACCAGTACCTTGACCAGTTTAACTGGGAACAGACCAGTAACTTGACCAGTTTAACCGAGAACAGACCAGTAACAGACCAGTAACTTGACAGGTTTAACTGGGAACAGACCAATAACTTGACCAGTTTAACCGGGTACAGACCAGTAACTTGACCAGTTTAACCGGGAACAGACCAATAACTTGACCAGTTTAACCGGGTACAGACCAGTAACTTGACCAGTTTAACTGGGAACAAACCAGTAACTTGACCAGTTTAACCGGGAACAGACCAGTAACAGACCAATAACTTGACCAGTTTAACTGGGAACAGACCAATAACTTGACCAGTTTAACCGGGTAAAGACCAGTAACTTGACCAGTTTAACCGCGTACAGACCAGTAACTTGACCAGTTTAACCGGGAACAGACCAGTAACTTGACCAGTTTAACCGGGAACAGACCAGTAACAGACCAGTTTATCTGGGAACAGACCAGTAACTTGACCAGTTTAACTGGGAACAGACCAGTGACTTGACCAGTTTAACCAGGAACAGACCAGTAACTGACCAATAGCTTGACCAGTTTAATCGGGAACAGACCAGTAACAGACCAGTTTAACTGGGGGAACAGACCAGTAGCTTGACCAGTTTAACTGGGAACAGACCAGTAACAGACCAATAACTTGACCAGTTTAACTGGGAACAGACCGGTAACTTGACCAGTTAAACTGGGAACAGACCAGTAACAGACCAATAACTTGACCAGCTTAACTGGGAACAGACCAGTAACAGACCAGTAACTTGACCAGTTGAACTAGGAACAGACCAGTAATTTGACCAGTTTAACTTGGGAACAGACCAGTAACAGACCAGTAACTTGACCAGTTTAACTGGGAACAGACCAGTAATTTGACCAGTTTAACTGGGAACAGACCAGTAACTTGACCAGTTTAACTTGGGAACAGACCAGTAACAGATCAGTAACTTGACCAGTTTAACTTGGGATTGGACCAGTAAGAGACCAGTAACAGACCAGTTTAACCGGGAACAGACCAGTAACAGACCAGTTTATCTGGGAACAGACCAGTAACTTGACCAGTTTAACTGGGAACAGACCAGTGACTTGACCAGTTTAACCAGGAACAGACCAGTAACTGACCAATAGCTTGACCAGTTTAATCGGGAACAGACCAGTAACAGACCAGTTTAACTGGGGGAACAGACCAGTAGCTTGACCAGTTTAACCGGGAACAGACCAGCAACAGACCAATAACTTGACCAGTTTAACTGGGAACAGACCGGTAACTTGACCAGTTAAACTGGGAACAGACCAGTAACAGACCAATAACTTGACCAGCTTAACTGGGAACAGACCAGTAACAGACCAGTAACTTGACCAGTTGAACTGGGAACAGATCAGTAACTTGACCAGTTTAACTTGGGATTGGACCAGTAAGAGACCAGTAACAGACCAGTTTAACCGGGAACAGACCAGTAACAGACCAGTTTATCTGGGAACAGACCAGTAACTTGACCAGTTTAACTGGGAACAGACCAGTGACTTGACCAGTTTAACCAGGAACAGACCAGTAACTGACCAGTAACTTGACCAGTTTAACCGGGAACAGACCAGTAATTTGACCAGTTTAATCAGGAACAGACCAGTAACTTGACCAGTTTAACCGGGAACAGACCAGTAACTTGACCAGTTTAACCGGGAACAGACCAGCAACAGACCAGTAACTTGACCAGTTTAACTGGGAACAGACCAGTAATTTGACCAGTTTAACTTGGGAACAGACCAGTAACAGACCAGTAACTTGACCAGTTTAACTTGGGAACAGACCAGTAACAGACCAGTAACTTGACCAGTTTAACTGGGAACAGACCAGTAATTTGACCAGTTCAACCGGGAACAGACCAGTAACTTGACCAGTTTAACCGGGAACAGACCACTAACAGACCAATAACATGAGCAGTTTAACTGGGAACAGACCAGTAACAGATCAGTAACTTGACCAGTTTAACTTGGGATTGGACCAGTAAGAGACCAGTAACAGACCAGTTTAACTGGGAACAGACCAGTAACTTGACCAGTTTAACCAGCAACAGACCAGTAATTTGACCAGTTTAACTTGGGATCAGACCAGTAACAGACCAGTAACTTGACCAGTTTACCTTGGGAACAGACCAGTAACAGACCAGTAACTTGACCAGTTTGACCGGGAACAGACCAGTAACTTGACCAGTTTAACCGGGAACAGACCAGCAACAGACCAGTAACTTGACCAGTTTAACTGGGAACAGACCAGTAATTTGACCAGTTTAACTTGGGAACAGACCAGTAACAGACCAGTAACTTGACCAGTTTAACTTGGGAACAGACCAGTAACAGACCAGTAACTTGACCAGTTTAACTGGGAACAGACCAGTAATTTGACCAGTTCAACCGGGAACAGACCAGTAACTTGACCAGTTTAACCGGGAACAGACCACTAACAGACCAATAACATGAGCAGTTTAACTGGGAACACACCAGTAATTTGACCAGTTTAACTTGGGAACAGACCAGTAACAGATCAGTAACTTGACCAGTTTAACTTGGGATTGGACCAGTAAGAGACCAGTAACAGACCAGTTTAACTGGGAACAGACCAGTAACTTTACCAGTTTAACCAGCAACAGACCAGTAATTTGACCAGTTTAACTTGGGAACAGACCAGTAACAGACCAGTAACTTGACCAGTTTACCTTGGGAACAGACCAGTAACAGACCAGTAACTTGACCAGTTTAACTGGGAACAGACCAATAACTTGACCAGTTTAACCGGGAACAGACCAATAACTTGACCAGTTTAACCGGGAAAAGACCAGTAACTTGACCAGTTTAACTTGGAACAGACCAGTAACAGACCAGTAACTTGACCAGTTTAACTTGGGAACAGACCAGTAACTTGACCAGTTTAACTGGGAACAGACCAGTAACTTGACCAGTTTAACCAGTAACAGACCAGTAACTTGACCAGTTTAACTGGGAACAGACCAAAAAAAGACCAGTTTAAATGGGGAACAGACCAGTAACTGACCAGTTTAACTGGGAACAGACCAGTAACTTGACCAGTTTAACCAGGAACAGACCAGTAACTTGACCAGTTTAACCGGGAACAGACCAGTAATTTGACCAGTTTAACCAGGAACAGACCAGTAACTTGACCAGTTTAACCGGGAACAGACCAGTAACTTGACCAGTTTAACCGGGAACAGACCAGTAACTTGACCAGTTTAACTGGGAACAGACCAGTAATTTGACCAGCTTAACTTGGGAACAGACCAGTAACAGACCAGTAACTTGACCAGTTTAACTTGGGAACAGACCAGTAACAGACCAGTAACTTGACCAGTTTAACTGGGAACAGACCAGTAATTTGACCAGTTCAACCGGGAACAGACCAGTAACTTGACCAGTTTAACCGGGAACAGACCACTAACAGACCAATAACATGAGCAGTTTAACTGGGAACACACCAGTAATTTGACCAGTTTAACTTGGGAACAGACCAGTAACAGATCAGTAACTTGACCAGTTTAACTTGGGATTGGACCAGTAAGAGACCAGTAACAGACCAGTTTAACTGGGAACAGACCAGTAACTTGACCAGTTTAACCAGCAACAGACCAGTAATTTGACCAGTTTAACTTGGGAACAGACCAGTAACAGACCAGTAACTTGACCAGTTTACCTTGGGAACAGACCAGTAACAGACCAGTAACTTGACCACTTTAACTGGAAACAGACCAATAACTTGACCAGTTTAACCGGGTACAGACCAGTAACTTGACAAGTTTAACCGGGAAAAGACCAATAACTTGACCAGATTAACCGGGAACAGACCAGTAATAGACCAGTTTAACTGGAAACAGACCAATAACTTGACCAGTTTAACCAGGAACAGACCAGTAACTTGACCAGTTTAACCGGGAACAGACCAGTAACTTGACCAGTTTAACCGGGAACAGACCAGTAACAGACCAGTAACTTGACCAGTTTAACTGGGAACAGACCAGTAATTTGACCAGTTTAACTTGGGAACAGACCAGTAACAGACCAGTAACTTGACCAGTTTAACTTGGGAACAGACCAGTAACAGACCAGTAACTTGACCAGTTTAACTGGGAACAGACCAGTAACTTGACCAGTTTAGCTGGGAACAGACCAGTAACTTGACCAGTTTAACCGGGAACAGACCAATAACTTGACCAGTTTAACCGGGTACAGACCAATATTTTGACCAGTTTAACCGGGAACAGACCAGTAACTTGACCAGTTTAACCGGGAACAGACCAGTAACAGACCAGTTTATCTGCGAACAGACCAGTAACTTGACCAGTTTAACCGGGACCAGACCAGTAACAGACCAATAACTTGACCAGTTTAACCAGTAACAGACCAATAACTTGACCAGTTTAACCGGGAACAGACCAGTAACTTGACCAGTTTAATCGGGAACAGACCAGTAACAGACCAGTAACTTGACCAGTTTAACCAGGAACAGACCAGTAACAGACCAATAACTTGACCAGTTTAACCAGGAACAGACCAGTAACTTGACCAGTTTAACCGGGAACAGACCAGTAACTTGACCAGTTTAGCCAGGAACAGACCAGTAACTTGACCAGTTTAACCGGGAACAGACCAGTAACTTTGACCAGTTTAACCGGGAACAGACCAGTGACAGACCAATAACTTGACCAGTTTAACTGGGAACAGAACAGTAACTTGACCAGGTTAACCGGGAACAGACCAGTAATTTGACCAGTTTAACCGGGAACAGACCAGTAATTTGACCAGTTTAACTGGGAACAGACCAGTAACAGACCAATAACTTGACCAGTTTAACCGGGAACAGACCAGTAATTTGACCAGTTTAACTGGGAACAGACCAGTAACAGACCAGTAACTTGACCAGTTTAACTGGGAACAGACCAATAACTTGACCAGTTTAACCGGGAACAGACCAATAACTTGACCAGTTTAACCGGGAAAAGACCAATAACTTGACCAGTTTAACTTGGAACAGACCAGTAACAGACCAGTAACTTGACCAGTTTAACTTGGGAACAGACCAGTAACTTGACCAGTTTAACTGGGAACAGACCAGTAACTTGACCAGTTTAACCAGTAACAGACCAGTAACTTGACCAGTTTAACTGGGAACAGACCAAAAAAAGACCAGTTTAAATGGGAACAGACCAGTAACAGACCAGTTTAACTGGGAACAGACCAGTAACTTGACCAGTTTAACCAGGAACAGACCAGTAACTTGACCAGTTTAACCAGGAACAGACCAGTAATTTGACCAGTTTAACTGGGAACAGACCAGTAATTTGACCAGTTTAACTTGGGAACAGACCAGTAACAAACCAGTAACTTGACCAGTTTAACTTGGGAACAGACCAGTAACAGACCAGTAACTTGACCAGTTTAACTGGGAACAGACCAGTAATTTGACCAGTTCAACCGGGAACAGACCAGTAACTTGACCAGTTTAACCGGGAACAGACCACTAACAGACCAATAACATGAGCAGTTTAACTGGGAACACACCAGTAATTTGACCAGTTTAACTTGGGAACAGACCAGTAACAGATCAGTAACTTGACCAGTTTAACTTGGGATTGGACCAGTAAGAGACCAGTAACTTGACCAGTTTAACTGGGAAAGGACCAGTAACTTGACCAGTTTAACCAGCAACATACCAGTAATTTGACCAGTTTAACTTGGGAACAGACCAGTAACAGACCAGTAACTTGACCAGTTTACCTTGGGAACAGACCAGTAACAGACCAGTAACTTGACCAGTTTAACTGGGAACAGACCAATAACTTGACCAGTTTAACCGGGAAAAGACCAGTAACTTGACCAGTTTAACTTGGAACAGACCAGTAACAGACCAGTAACTTGACCAGTTTAACTTGGGAACAGACCAGTAACTTGACCAGTTTAACTGGGAACAGACCAGTAACTTGACCAGTTTAACCAGTAACAGACCAGTAACTTGACCAGTTTAACTGGGAACAGACCAGTAACTTGACAAGTTGAACTGGGAACAGACCAGTAATTTGACCAGTTTAACTTGGGAACAGACCAGTAACAGACCAGTAACTTGACCAGTTTAACTTGGGAACAGACCAGTAACAGACCAATTTAACTTGACCAGTTTAACTGGAAACAGACCAATAGCTTGACCAGTTTAACCGGGTACAGACCAGTAATAGACCAGTTTAACTGGGAACAGACCAGTAACAGACCAGTTTAACTGGGAACAGACCACTAACTTGACCAGTTTAACCAGGAACAGACCAGTAACTTGACCAGTTTAACCGGGAACAGACCAGTAATTTGACCAGTTTAACCAGGAACAGACCAGTAACAGACAAATAACATGACCAGTTTAATCGGGAACAGACCAGTAACAGACCAATTTAACTGGGAACAGACCAGTAACTTGACCAGTTTAACCGGGAACAGACCAGTAGCTTGACCAGTTTAACCGGGAACAGACCAGTAACAGACCAATAACTTGACCAGTTTAACTGGGAACAGACCAGTAACAGACCAGTAACTTGACCAGTTTAACTGGGAACAGACCAGTAACTTGACAAGTTGAACTGGGAACAGACCAGTAATTTGACCAGTTTAACTTGGGAACAGACCAGTAACAGACCAGTAACTTGACCAGTTTAACTTGGGAACAGACCAGTAACAGACCAGTAACTTGACCACTTTAACTGGAAACAGACCAATAACTTGACCAGTTTAACCGGGTACAGACCAGTAACTTGACAAGTTTAACCGGGAAAAGACCAATAACTTGACCAGATTAACCGGGAACAGACCAGTAATAGACCAGTTTAACTGGAAACAGACCAATAACTTGACCAGTTTAACCGGGTACAGACCAGTAACTTGACCAGTTTAACCGGGAAAAGACCAATAACTTGACCAGATTAACCGGGAACAGACCAAAAAAAGACCAGTTTAAATGGGAACAGACCAGTAACAGACCAGTTTAACTGGGAACAGACCAGTAACTTGTCCAGTTTAACCAGGAACAGACCAGTAACTTGACCAGTTTAACCGGGAACAGACCAGTAATTTGACCAGTTTAACCAGGAACAGACCAGTAACTTGACCAGTTTAACCGGGAACAGACCAGTAACTTGACCAGTTTAACCGGGAACAGACCAGCAACAGACCAGTATCTTGACCAGTTTAACTGGGAACAGACCAGTAATTTGACCAGTTTAACTTGGGAACAGACCAGTAACAGACCAGTAACTCTACCAGTTTAACTTGGGAACAGACCAGTAACAGACAGTAACTTGACCAGTTTAACTGGGAACAGACCAGTAATTTGACCAGTTCAACCGGGAACAGACCAGTAACTTGACCAGTTTAACCGGGAACAGACCAGTAACAGACCAATAACATGAGCAGTTTAACTGGGAACACACCAGTAATTTGACCAGTTTAACTTGGGAACAGACCAGTAACAGACCAGTAACTTGACCAGTTTAACTTGGGAACAGACCAGTAACAGACCAGTAACTTGACCACTTTAACTGGAAACAGACCAGTAATTTGACCAGTTTAACTTGGGAACAGACCAGTAACAGATCAGTAACTTGACCAGTTTAACTTGGGATTGGACCAGTAAGAGACCAGTAACAGACCAGTTTAACTGGGAACAGACCAGTAACTTGACCAGTTTAACCAGCAACAGACCAGTAATTTGACCAGTTTGACTTGGGAACAGACCAGTAACAGACCTTTAACTTGACCAGTTTACCTTGGGAACAGACCAGTAACAGACCAGTAACTTGACCAGTTTAACCGGGAACAGACCAGTAACTTGACCAGTTTAACCGGGAACAGATCAGTAACTTGACCAGTTTAACCAGGAACAGACCAGTAACTTGACCAGTTTAACCGGGAACAGACCAGTAACTTGACCAGTTTAACCGGGAACACACCAGTAACAGACCCGTAACTTGACCAGTTTAACTGGGAACAGACCAGTAATTTGACCAGATTTACTTGGGAACAGACCAGTAACAGACCAGTAACTTGACCAGTTTAACTTGGGAACAGACCAGTAACAGACCAGTAACTTGACCAGTTTAACTGGGAACAGACCAGTAACTTGACCAGTTTAACCAGGAACAGACCAGTAACTTGACCAGTTTAACGGGGAACAGACCAGTAACTTGACCAGTTTAACCAGGAACAGACCAGTAACTTGACCAGTTTAACCGGGAACAGACCTGTAACTTGACCAGTTTAACTGGGAACAGACCAGTAATTTGACCAGTTTAACTTGGGAACAGACTAGTAACAGACCAGTAACTTGACCAGTTTAACTTGGGAACAGACCAGTAACAGACCAGTAACTTGACCAGTTTAACTGGGAACAGACCAGTAATTTGACCAGTTTAACTGGGAACAGACCAGTAACTTGACCAGTTTAACTTGGGAACAGACCAGTAACAGATCAGTAACTTGACCAGTTTAACTTGGGATTGGACCAGTAAGAGACCAGTAACAGACCAGTTTAACTGGGAACAGACCAGTACCTTGACCAGTTTAACTGGGAACAGACCAGTAACTTGACCAGTTTAACCGAGAACAGACCAGTAACAGACCAGTAACTTGACAGGTTTAACTGGGAACAGACCAATAACTTGACCAGTTTAACCGGGTACAGACCAGTAACTTGACCAGTTTAACCGGGAACAGACCAATAACTTGACCAGTTTAACCGGGTACAGACCAGTAACTTGACCAGTTTAACTGGGAACAAACCAGTAACTTGACCAGTTTAACCGGGAACAGACCAGTAACAGACCAATAACTTGACCAGTTTAACTGGGAACAGACCAATAACTTGACCAGTTTAACCGGGTAAAGACCAGTAACTTGACCAGTTTAACCGGGTACAGACCAGTAACTTGACCAGTTTAACCGGGAACAGACCAGTAACTTGACCAGTTTAACCGGGAACAGACCAGTAACAGACCAGTTTATGTGGGAACAGACCAGTAACTTGACCAGTTTAACTGGGAACAGACCAGTGACTTGACCAGTTTAACCAGGAACAGACCAGTAACTTGACCAGTTTAACCGGGAACAGACCAGTAACTTGACCAGTTTAACCGGGAACAGACCAGCAACAGACCAGTATCTTGACCAGTTTAACTGGGAACAGACCAGTAATTTGACCAGTTTAACTTGGGAACAGACCAGTAACAGACCAGTAACTCTACCAGTTTAACTTGGGAACAGACCAGTAACAGACAGTAACTTGACCAGTTTAACTGGGAACAGACCAGTAATTTGACCAGTTCAACCGGGAACAGACCAGTAACTTGACCAGTTTAACCGGGAACAGACCAGTAACAGACCAATAACATGAGCAGTTTAACTGGGAACACACCAGTAATTTGACCAGTTTAACTTGGGAACAGACCAGTAACAGATCAGTAACTTGACCAGTTTAACTTGGGATTGGACCAGTAAGAGACCAGTAACAGACCAGTTTAACTGGGAACAGACCAGTAACTTGACCAGTTTAACCAGCAACAGACCAGTAATTTGACCAGTTTGACTTGGGAACAGACCAGTAACAGACCTTTAACTTGACCAGTTTACCTTGGGAACAGACCAGTAACAGACCAGTAACTTGACCAGTTTAACCGGGAACAGACCAGTAACTTGACCAGTTTAACCGGGAACAGATCAGTAACTTGACCAGTTTAACCAGGAACAGACCAGTAACTTGACCAGTTTAACCGGGAACAGACCAGTAACTTGACCAGTTTAACCGGGAACACACCAGTAACAGACCCGTAACTTGACCAGTTTAACTGGGAACAGACCAGTAATTTGACCAGATTTACTTGGGAACAGACCAGTAACAGACCAGTAACTTGACCAGTTTAACTTGGGAACAGACCAGTAACAGACCAGTAACTTGACCAGTTTAACTGGGAACAGACCAGTAACTTGACCAGTTTAACCAGGAACAGACCAGTAACTTGACCAGTTTAACGGGGAACAGACCAGTAACTTGACCAGTTTAACCAGGAACAGACCAGTAACTTGACCAGTTTAACCGGGAACAGACCAGTAACTTGACCAGTTTAACTGGGAACAGACCAGTAATTTGACCAGTTTAACTTGGGAACAGACTAGTAACAGACCAGTAACTTGACCAGTTTAACTTGGGAACAGACCAGTAACAGACCAGTAACTTGACCAGTTTAACTGGGAACAGACCAGTAATTTGACCAGTTTAACTGGGAACAGACCAGTAACTTGACCAGTTTAACTTGGGAACAGACCAGTAACAGATCAGTAACTTGACCAGTTTAACTTGGGATTGGACCAGTAAGAGACCAGTAACAGACCAGTTTAACTGGGAACAGACCAGTACCTTGACCAGTTTAACTGGGAACAGACCAGTAACTTGACCAGTTTAACCGAGAACAGACCAGTAACAGACCAGTAACTTGACAGGTTTAACTGGGAACAGACCAATAACTTGACCAGTTTAACCGGGTACAGACCAGTAACTTGACCAGTTTAACCGGGAACAGACCAATAACTTGACCAGTTTAACCGGGTACAGACCAGTAACTTGACCAGTTTAACTGGGAACAAACCAGTAACTTGACCAGTTTAACCGGGAACAGACCAGTAACAGACCAATAACTTGACCAGTTTAACTGGGAACAGACCAATAACTTGACCAGTTTAACCGGGTAAAGACCAGTAACTTGACCAGTTTAACCGGGTACAGACCAGTAACTTGACCAGTTTAACCGGGAACAGACCAGTAACTTGACCAGTTTAACCGGGAACAGACCAGTAACAGACCAGTTTTTCTGGGAACAGACCAGTAACTTGACCAGTTTAACTGGGAACAGACCAGTGACTTGACCAGTTTAACCAGGAACAGACCAGTAACTGACCAATAGCTTGACCAGTTTAATCGGGAACAGACCAGTAACAGACCAGTTTAACTGGGGGAACAGACCAGTAGCTTGACCAGTTTAACTGGGAACAGACCAGTAACAGACCAATAACTTGACCAGTTTAACTGGGAACAGACCGGTAACTTGACCAGTTAAACTGGGAACAGACCAGTAACAGACCAATAACTTGACCAGCTTAACTGGGAACAGACCAGTAACAGACCAGTAACTTGACCAGTTGAACTGGGAACAGACCAGTAATTTGACCAGTTTAACTTGGGAACAGACCAGTAACAGACCTTTAACTTGACCAGTTTAACTGGGAACAGACCAGTAATTTGACCAGTTTAACTGGGAACAGACCAGTAACTTGACCAGTTTAACTTGGGAACAGACCAGTAACAGATCAGTAACTTGACCAGTTTAACTTGGGATTGGACCAGTAAGAGACCAGTAACAGACCAGTTTAACCGGGAACAGACCAGTAACAGACGAGTTTATCTGGGAACAGACCAGTAACAGACCAGTTTAACTGGGGGAACAGACCAGTAGCTTGACCAGTTTAACCGGGAACAGACCAGCAACAGACCAATAACTTGACCAGTTTAACTGGGAACAGACCGGTAACTTGACCAGTTAAACTGGGAACAGACCAGTAACAGACCAATAACTTGTCCAGCTTAACTGGGAACAGACCAGTAACAGACCAGTAACTTGACCAGTTGAACTGGGAACAGACCAGTAATTTGACCAGTTTAACTTGGGAACAGACCAGTAACTTGACCAGTTTAACCGGGAACAGACCAGTAACTTGACCAGTTTAACTGGGAACAGACCAGTAACAGACCAGTAACTTGACCAGTTTAACCGGGAACAGACGAGTAACTTGACCAGTTTAAGTGGGAACAGACCAGTAACAGACCAGTTTAACTGGGAACAGACCAGTAACAGACCAGTTTAACTGGGAACAGACCACTAACTTGACCAGTTTAACCAGGAACAGACCAGTAACTTGACCAGTTTAACCGGGAACAGACCAGTAATTTGACCAGTTTAACCGGGAACAGACCAGTAACAGACAAATAACATGACCAGTTTAATCGGGAACAGACCAGTAACAGACCAATTTAACTGGGAACAGACCAGTAACTTGACCAGTTTAACCGGGAACAGACCAGTAGCTTGACCAGTTTAACCGGGAACAGACCAGTAACAGACCAGTAACTTGACCAGTTTAACTGGGAACAGACCAATAACTTGACCAGTTTAACCGGGTACAGACCAGTAACTTGACCAGTTTAACCGGGAACAGACCAATAACTTGACCAGTTTAACCGGGTACAGACCAGTAACTTGACCAGTTTAACTTGGGAACAGACCAGTAACAGATCAGTAACTTGACCAGTTTAACTTGGGATTGGACCAGTAAGAGACCAGTAACAGACCAGTTTAACTGGGAACAGACCAGTACCTTGACCAGTTTAACTGGGAACAGACCAGTAACTTGACCAGTTTAACCGAGAACAGACCAGTAACAGACCAGTAACTTGACCAGTTTAACTGGGAACAGACCAATAACTTGACCAGTTTAACCGGGTACAGACCAGTAACTTGACCAGTTTAACCGGGAACAGACCAATAACTTGACCAGTTTAACCGGGTACAGACCAGTAACTTGACCAGTTTAACTGGGAACAAACCAGTAACTTGACCAGTTTAACCGGGAACAGACCAGTAACAGACCAATAACTTGACCAGTTTAACTGGGAACAGACCAATAACTTGACCAGTTTAACCGGGTAAAGACCAGTAACTTGACCAGTTTAACCGGGTACAGACCAGTAACTTGACCAGTTTAACCGGGAACAGACCAGTAACTTGACCAGTTTAACCGGGAACAGACCAGTAACAGACCAGTTTATCTGGGAACAGACCAGTAACTTGACCAGTTTAACTGGGAACAGACCAGTGACTTGACCAGTTTAACCAGGAACAGACCAGTAACTGACCAATAGCTTGACCAGTTTAATCGGGAACAGACCAGTAACAGACCAGTTTAACTGGGGGAACAGACCAGTAGCTTGACCAGTTTAACTGGGAACAGACCAGTAACAGACCAATAACTTGACCAGTTTAACTGGGAACAGACCGGTAACTTGACCAGTTAAACTGGGAACAGACCAGTAACAGACCAATAACTTGACCAGCTTAACTGGGAACAGACCAGTAACAGACCAGTAACTTGACCAGTTGAACTGGGAACAGACCAGTAATTTGACCAGTTTAACTTGGGAACAGACCAGTAACAGACCAGTAACTTGACCAGTTTAACTGGGAACAGACCAGTAATTTGACCAGTTTAACTGGGAACAGACCAGTAACTTGACCAGTTTAACTTGGGAACAGACCAGTAACAGATCAGTAACTTGACCAGTTTAACTTGGGATTGGACCAGTAAGAGACCAGTAACAGACCAGTTTAACCGGGAACAGACCAGTAACAGACCAGTTTATCTGGGAACAGACCAGTAACTTGACCAGTTTAACTGGGAACAGACCAGTGACTTGACCAGTTTAACCAGGAACAGACCAGTAACTGACCAATAGCTTGACCAGTTTAATCGGGAACAGACCAGTAACAGACCAGTTTAACTGGGGGAACAGACCAGTAGCTTGACCAGTTTAACCGGGAACAGACCAGCAACAGACCAATAACTTGACCAGTTTAACTGGGAACAGACCGGTAACTTGACCAGTTAAACTGGGAACAGACCAGTAACAGACCAATAACTTGACCAGCTTAACTGGGAACAGACCAGTAACAGACCAGTAACTTGACCAGTTGAACTGGGAACAGACCAGTAATTTGACCAGTTTAACTTGGGAACAGACCAGTAACAGACCAGTAACTTGACCAGTTTAACTTGGGAACAGACCAGTAACAGACCAGTAACTTGACCAGTTTAACCGGGAACAGACCAGTAACTTGACCAGTTTAACTGGGAACAGACCAGTAACAGACCAGTAACTTGACCAGTTTAACTTCGGAACAGACCAGTAACAGACCACTAACTTGACCAGTTTAACCGGGAACAGACGAGTAACTTGACCAGTTTAAGTGGGAACAGACCAGTAACAGACCAGTTTAACTGGGAGCAGACCAGTAACAGACCAGTTTAACTGGGAACAGACCACTAACTTGACCAGTTTAACCAGGAACAGACCAGTAACTTGACCAGTTTAACCGGGAACAGACCAGTAATTTGACCAGTTTAACCGGGAACAGACCAGTAATAGACCAGTAACTTGACCAGTTTAACCGGGAACAGACCAGTAACTTGACCAGTTTAACCGGGAACAGACCAGTAATTTGACCAGTTTAACTTGGGAACAGACCAGTAATAGACCAGTAACTTGACCAGTTTAACTTGGGAACAGACCAGTAACAGACCAGTAACTTGACCAGTTTAACTGGGAACAGACCAGTAATTTGACCAGTTCAACCGGGAACAGACCAGTAACTTGACCAGTTTAACCGGGAACAGACCACTAACAGACCAATAACATGAGCAGTTTAACTGGGAACACACCAGTAATTTGACCAGTTTAACTTGGGAACAGACCAGTAACAGATCAGTAACTTGACCAGTTTAACTTGGGATTGGACCAGTAAGAGACCAGTAACAGACCAGTTTAACTGGGAACAGACCAGTAACTTGACCAGTTTAACCAGCAACAGACCAGTAATTTGACCAGTTTAACTTGGGAACAGACCAGTAACAGACCAGTAACTTGACCAGTTTACCTTGGGAACAGACCAGTAACAGACCAGTAACTTGACCACTTTAACTGGAAACAGACCAATAACTTGACCAGTTTAACCGGGTACAGACCAGTAACTTGACAAGTTTAACCGGGAAAAGACCAATAACTTGACCAGATTAACCGGGAACAGACCAGTAATAGACCAGTTTAACTGGAAACAGACCAATAACTTGACCAGTTTAACCAGGAACAGACCAGTAACTTGACCAGTTTAACCGGGAACAGACCAGTAACTTGACCAGTTTAACCGGGAACAGACCAGTAACAGACCAGTAACTTGACCAGTTTAACTGGGAACAGACCAGTAATTTGACCAGTTTAACTTGGGAACAGACCAGTAACAGACCAGTAACTTGACCAGTTTAACTTGGGAACAGACCAGTAACAGACCAGTAACTTGACCAGTTTAACTGGGAACAGACCAGTAACTTGACCAGTTTAGCTGGGAACAGACCAGTAACTTGACCAGTTTAACCGGGAACAGACCAATAACTTGACCAGTTTAACCGGGTACAGACCAATATTTTGACCAGTTTAACCGGGAACAGACCAGTAACTTGACCAGTTTAACCGGGAACAGACCAGTAACAGACCAGTTTATCTGCGAACAGACCAGTAACTTGACCAGTTTAACCGGGACCAGACCAGTAACAGACCAATAACTTGACCAGTTTAACCAGTAACAGACCAATAACTTGACCAGTTTAACCGGGAACAGACCAGTAACTTGACCAGTTTAGCCAGGAACAGACCAGTAACTTGACCAGTTTAACCGGGAACAGACCAGTAACTTTGACCAGTTTAACCGGGAACAGACCAGTGACAGACCAATAACTTGACCAGTTTAACTGGGAACAGAACAGTAACTTGACCAGGTTAACCGGGAACAGACCAGTAATTTGACCAGTTTAACCGGGAACAGACCAGTAATTTGACCAGTTTAACTGGGAACAGACCAGTAACAGACCAATAACTTGACCAGTTTAACCGGGAACAGACCAGTAATTTGACCAGTTTAACTGGGAACAGACCAGTAACAGACCAGTAACTTGACCAGTTTAACTGGGAACAGACCAATAACTTGACCAGTTTAACCGGGAACAGACCAATAACTTGACCAGTTTAACCGGGAAAAGACCAATAACTTGACCAGTTTAACTTGGAACAGACCAGTAACAGACCAGTAACTTGACCAGTTTAACTGGGAACAGACCAGTGACTTGACCAGTTTAACCAGGAACAGACCAGTAACTGACCAATAGCTTGACCAGTTTAATCGGGAACAGACCAGTAACAGACCAGTTTAACTGGGGGAACAGACCAGTAGCTTGACCAGTTTAACCGGGAACAGACCAGCAACAGACCAATAACTTGACCAGTTTAACTGGGAACAGACCGGTAACTTGACCAGTTAAACTGGGAACAGACCAGTAACAGACCAATAACTTGACCAGCTTAACTGGGAACAGACCAGTAACAGACCAGTAACTTGACCAGTTGAACTGGGAACAGACCAGTAATTTGACCAGTTTAACTTGGGAACAGACCAGTAACAGACCAGTAACTTGACCAGTTTAACTTGGGAACAGACCAGTAACAGACCAGTAACTTGACCAGTTTAACCGGGAACAGACCAGTAACTTGACCAGTTTAACTGGGAACAGACCAGTAACAGACCAGTAACTTGACCAGTTTAACTTCGGAACAGACCAGTAACAGACCACTAACTTGACCAGTTTAACCGGGAACAGACGAGTAACTTGACCAGTTTAAGTGGGAACAGACCAGTAACAGACCAGTTTAACTGGGAGCAGACCAGTAACAGACCAGTTTAACTGGGAACAGACCACTAACTTGACCAGTTTAACCAGGAACAGACCAGTAACTTGACCAGTTTAACCGGGAACAGACCAGTAATTTGACCAGTTTAACCGGGAACAGACCAGTAATAGACCAGTAACTTGACCAGTTTAACCGGGAACAGACCAGTAACTTGACCAGTTTAACCGGGAACAGACCAGTAATTTGACCAGTTTAACTTGGGAACAGACCAGTAATAGACCAGTAACTTGACCAGTTTAACTTGGGAACAGACCAGTAACAGACCAGTAACTTGACCAGTTTAACTGGGAACAGACCAGTAATTTGACCAGTTCAACCGGGAACAGACCAGTAACTTGACCAGTTTAACCGGGAACAGACCACTAACAGACCAATAACATGAGCAGTTTAACTGGGAACACACCAGTAATTTGACCAGTTTAACTTGGGAACAGACCAGTAACAGATCAGTAACTTGACCAGTTTAACTTGGGATTGGACCAGTAAGAGACCAGTAACAGACCAGTTTAACTGGGAACAGACCAGTAACTTGACCAGTTTAACCAGCAACAGACCAGTAATTTGACCAGTTTAACTTGGGAACAGACCAGTAACAGACCAGTAACTTGACCAGTTTACCTTGGGAACAGACCAGTAACAGACCAGTAACTTGACCACTTTAACTGGAAACAGACCAATAACTTGACCAGTTTAACCGGGTACAGACCAGTAACTTGACAAGTTTAACCGGGAAAAGACCAATAACTTGACCAGATTAACCGGGAACAGACCAGTAATAGACCAGTTTAACTGGAAACAGACCAATAACTTGACCAGTTTAACCAGGAACAGACCAGTAACTTGACCAGTTTAACCGGGAACAGACCAGTAACTTGACCAGTTTAACCGGGAACAGACCAGTAACAGACCAGTAACTTGACCAGTTTAACTGGGAACAGACCAGTAATTTGACCAGTTTAACTTGGGAACAGACCAGTAACAGACCAGTAACTTGACCAGTTTAACTTGGGAACAGACCAGTAACAGACCAGTAACTTGACCAGTTTAACTGGGAACAGACCAGTAACTTGACCAGTTTAGCTGGGAACAGACCAGTAACTTGACCAGTTTAACCGGGAACAGACCAATAACTTGACCAGTTTAACCGGGTACAGACCAATATTTTGACCAGTTTAACCGGGAACAGACCAGTAACTTGACCAGTTTAACCGGGAACAGACCAGTAACAGACCAGTTTATCTGCGAACAGACCAGTAACTTGACCAGTTTAACCGGGACCAGACCAGTAACAGACCAATAACTTGACCAGTTTAACCAGTAACAGACCAATAACTTGACCAGTTTAACCGGGAACAGACCAGTAACTTGACCAGTTTAGCCAGGAACAGACCAGTAACTTGACCAGTTTAACCGGGAACAGACCAGTAACTTTGACCAGTTTAACCGGGAACAGACCAGTGACAGACCAATAACTTGACCAGTTTAACTGGGAACAGAACAGTAACTTGACCAGGTTAACCGGGAACAGACCAGTAATTTGACCAGTTTAACCGGGAACAGACCAGTAATTTGACCAGTTTAACTGGGAACAGACCAGTAACAGACCAATAACTTGACCAGTTTAACCGGGAACAGACCAGTAATTTGACCAGTTTAACTGGGAACAGACCAGTAACAGACCAGTAACTTGACCAGTTTAACTGGGAACAGACCAATAACTTGACCAGTTTAACCGGGAACAGACCAATAACTTGACCAGTTTAACCGGGAAAAGACCAATAACTTGACCAGTTTAACTTGGAACAGACCAGTAACAGACCAGTAACTTGACCAGTTTAACTTGGGAACAGACCAGTAACTTGACCAGTTTAACTGGGAACAGACCAGTAACTTGACCAGTTTAACCAGTAACAGACCAGTAACTTGACCAGTTTAACTGGGAACAGACCAAAAAAAGACCAGTTTAAATGGGAACAGACCAGTAACAGACCAGTTTAACTGGGAACAGACCAGTAACTTGACCAGTTTAACCAGGAACAGACCAGTAACTTGACCAGTTTAACCAGGAACAGACCAGTAATTTGACCAGTTTAACTGGGAACAGACCAGTAATTTGACCAGTTTAACTTGGGAACAGACCAGTAACAAACCAGTAACTTGACCAGTTTAACTTGGGAACAGACCAGTAACAGACCAGTAACTTGACCAGTTTAACTGGGAACAGACCAGTAATTTGACCAGTTCAACCGGGAACAGACCAGTAACTTGACCAGTTTAACCGGGAACAGACCACTAACAGACCAATAACGTGAGCAGTTTAACTGGGAACACACCAGTAATTTGACCAGTTTAACTTGGGAACAGACCAGTAACAGATCAGTAACTTGACCAGTTTAACTTGGGATTGGACCAGTAAGAGACCAGTAACTTGACCAGTTTAACTGGGAAAGGACCAGTAACTTGACCAGTTTAACCAGCAACATACCAGTAATTTGACCAGTTTAACTTGGGAACAGACCAGTAACAGACCAGTAACTTGACCAGTTTACCTTGGGAACAGACCAGTAACAGACCAGTAACTTGACCAGTTTAACTGGGAACAGACCAATAACTTGACCAGTTTAACCGGGAAAAGACCAGTAACTTGACCAGTTTAACTTGGAACAGACCAGTAACAGACCAGTAACTTGACCAGTTTAACTTGGGAACAGACCAGTAACTTGACCAGTTTAACTGGGAACAGACCAGTAACTTGACCAGTTTAACCAGTAACAGACCAGTAACTTGACCAGTTTAACTGGGAACAGACCAGTAACTTGACAAGTTGAACTGGGAACAGACCAGTAATTTGACCAGTTTAACTTGGGAACAGACCAGTAACAGACCAGTAACTTGACCAGTTTAACTTGGGAACAGACCAGTAACAGACCAATTTAACTTGACCAGTTTAACTGGAAACAGACCAATAGCTTGACCAGTTTAACCGGGTACAGACCAGTAATAGACCAGTTTAACTGGGAACAGACCAGTAACAGACCAGTTTAACTGGGAACAGACCACTAACTTGACCAGTTTAACCAGGAACAGACCAGTAACTTGACCAGTTTAACCGGGAACAGACCAGTAATTTGACCAGTTTAACCGGGAACAGACCAGTAACAGACAAATAACATGACCAGTTTAATCGGGAACAGACCAGTAACAGACCAATTTAACTGGGAACAGACCAGTAACTTGACCAGTTTAACCGGGAACAGACCAGTAGCTTGACCAGTTTAACCGGGAACAGACCAGTAACAGACCAATAACTTGACCAGTTTAACTGGGAACAGACCAGTAACAGACCAGTAACTTGACCAGTTTAACTGGGAACAGACCAGTAACTTGACAAGTTGAACTGGGAACAGACCAGTAATTTGACCAGTTTAACTTGGGAACAGACCAGTAACAGACCAGTAACTTGACCAGTTTAACTTGGGAACAGACCAGTAACAGACCAGTAACTTGACCACTTTAACTGGAAACAGACCAATAACTTGACCAGTTTAACCGGGTACAGACCAGTAACTTGACAAGTTTAACCGGGAAAAGACCAATAACTTGACCAGATTAACCGGGAACAGACCAGTAATAGACCAGTTTAACTGGAAACAGACCAATAACTTGACCAGTTTAACCGGGTACAGACCAGTAACTTGACCAGTTTAACCGGGAAAAGACCAATAACTTGACCAGATTAACCGGGAACAGACCAAAAAAAGACCAGTTTAAATGGGAACAGACCAGTAACAGACCAGTTTAACTGGGAACAGACCAGTAACTTGACCAGTTTAACCAGGAACAGACCAGTAACTTGACCAGTTTAACCGGGAACAGACCAGTAATTTGACCAGTTTAACCAGGAACAGACCAGTAACTTGACCAGTTTAACCGGGAACAGACCAGTAACTTGACCAGTTTAACCGGGAACAGACCAGCAACAGACCAGTATCTTGACCAGTTTAACTGGGAACAGACCAGTAATTTGACCAGTTTAACTTGGGAACAGACCAGTAACAGACCAGTAACTCTACCAGTTTAACTTGGGAACAGACCAGTAACAGACAGTAACTTGACCAGTTTAACTGGGAACAGACCAGTAATTTGACCAGTTCAACCGGGAACAGACCAGTAACTTGACCAGTTTAACCGGGAACAGACCAGTAACAGACCAATAACATGAGCAGTTTAACTGGGAACACACCAGTAATTTGACCAGTTTAACTTGGGAACAGACCAGTAACAGACCAGTAACTTGACCAGTTTAACTTGGGAACAGACCAGTAACAGACCAGTAACTTGACCACTTTAACTGGAAACAGACCAGTAATTTGACCAGTTTAACTTGGGAACAGACCAGTAACAGATCAGTAACTTGACCAGTTTAACTTGGGATTGGACCAGTAAGAGACCAGTAACAGACCAGTTTAACTGGGAACAGACCAGTAACTTGACCAGTTTAACCAGCAACAGACCAGTAATTTGACCAGTTTGACTTGGGAACAGACCAGTAACAGACCTTTAACTTGACCAGTTTACCTTGGGAACAGACCAGTAACAGACCAGTAACTTGACCAGTTTAACCGGGAACAGACCAGTAACTTGACCAGTTTAACCGGGAACAGATCAGTAACTTGACCAGTTTAACCAGGAACAGACCAGTAACTTGACCAGTTTAACCGGGAACAGACCAGTAACTTGACCAGTTTAACCGGGAACACACCAGTAACAGACCCGTAACTTGACCAGTTTAACTGGGAACAGACCAGTAATTTGACCAGATTTACTTGGGAACAGACCAGTAACAGACCAGTAACTTGACCAGTTTAACTTGGGAACAGACCAGTAACAGACCAGTAACTTGACCAGTTTAACTGGGAACAGACCAGTAACTTGACCAGTTTAACCAGGAACAGACCAGTAACTTGACCAGTTTAACGGGGAACAGACCAGTAACTTGACCAGTTTAACCAGGAACAGACCAGTAACTTGACCAGTTTAACCGGGAACAGACCAGTAACTTGACCAGTTTAACTGGGAACAGACCAGTAATTTGACCAGTTTAACTTGGGAACAGACTAGTAACAGACCAGTAACTTGACCAGTTTAACTTGGGAACAGACCAGTAACAGACCAGTAACTTGACCAGTTTAACTGGGAACAGACCAGTAATTTGACCAGTTTAACTGGGAACAGACCAGTAACTTGACCAGTTTAACTTGGGAACAGACCAGTAACAGATCAGTAACTTGACCAGTTTAACTTGGGATTGGACCAGTAAGAGACCAGTAACAGACCAGTTTAACTGGGAACAGACCAGTACCTTGACCAGTTTAACTGGGAACAGACCAGTAACTTGACCAGTTTAACCGAGAACAGACCAGTAACAGACCAATAACTTGACCAGTTTAACCGGGTACAGACCAGTAACTTGACCAGTTTAACCGGGAACAGACCAATAACTTGACCAGTTTAACCGGGTACAGACCAGTAACTTGACCAGTTTAACTGGGAACAAACCAGTAACTTGACCAGTTTAACCGGGAACAGACCAGTAACAGACCAATAACTTGACCAGTTTAACTGGGAACAGACCAATAACTTGACCAGTTTAACCGGGTAAAGACCAGTAACTTGACCAGTTTAACCGGGTACAGACCAGTAACTTGACCAGTTTAACCGGGAACAGACCAGTAACTTGACCAGTTTAACCGGGAACAGACCAGTAACAGACCAGTTTATCTGGGAACAGACCAGTAACTTGACCAGTTTAACTGGGAACAGACCAGTGACTTGACCAGTTTAACCAGGAACAGACCAGTAACTTGACCAGTTTAACCGGGAACAGACCAGTAACTTGACCAGTTTAACCGGGAACAGACCAGCAACAGACCAGTATCTTGACCAGTTTAACTGGGAACAGACCAGTAATTTGACCAGTTTAACTTGGGAACAGACCAGTAACAGACCAGTAACTCTACCAGTTTAACTTGGGAACAGACCAGTAACAGACAGTAACTTGACCAGTTTAACTGGGAACAGACCAGTAATTTGACCAGTTCAACCGGGAACAGACCAGTAACTTGACCAGTTTAACCGGGAACAGACCAGTAACAGACCAATAACATGAGCAGTTTAACTGGGAACACACCAGTAATTTGACCAGTTTAACTTGGGAACAGACCAGTAACAGATCAGTAACTTGACCAGTTTAACTTGGGATTGGACCAGTAAGAGACCAGTAACAGACCAGTTTAACTGGGAACAGACCAGTAACTTGACCAGTTTAACCAGCAACAGACCAGTAATTTGACCAGTTTGACTTGGGAACAGACCAGTAACAGACCTTTAACTTGACCAGTTTACCTTGGGAACAGACCAGTAACAGACCAGTAACTTGACCAGTTTAACCGGGAACAGACCAGTAACTTGACCAGTTTAACCGGGAACAGATCAGTAACTTGACCAGTTTAACCAGGAACAGACCAGTAACTTGACCAGTTTAACCGGGAACAGACCAGTAACTTGACCAGTTTAACCGGGAACACACCAGTAACAGACCCGTAACTTGACCAGTTTAACTGGGAACAGACCAGTAATTTGACCAGATTTACTTGGGAACAGACCAGTAACAGACCAGTAACTTGACCAGTTTAACTTGGGAACAGACCAGTAACAGACCAGTAACTTGACCAGTTTAACTGGGAACAGACCAGTAACTTGACCAGTTTAACCAGGAACAGACCAGTAACTTGACCAGTTTAACGGGGAACAGACCAGTAACTTGACCAGTTTAACCAGGAACAGACCAGTAACTTGACCAGTTTAACCGGGAACAGACCAGTAACTTGACCAGTTTAACTGGGAACAGACCAGTAATTTGACCAGTTTAACTTGGGAACAGACTAGTAACAGACCAGTAACTTGACCAGTTTAACTTGGGAACAGACCAGTAACAGACCAGTAACTTGACCAGTTTAACTGGGAACAGACCAGTAATTTGACCAGTTTAACTGGGAACAGACCAGTAACTTGACCAGTTTAACTTGGGAACAGACCAGTAACAGATCAGTAACTTGACCAGTTTAACTTGGGATTGGACCAGTAAGAGACCAGTAACAGACCAGTTTAACTGGGAACAGACCAGTACCTTGACCAGTTTAACTGGGAACAGACCAGTAACTTGACCAGTTTAACCGAGAACAGACCAGTAACAGACCAGTAACTTGACAGGTTTAACTGGGAACAGACCAATAACTTGACCAGTTTAACCGGGTACAGACCAGTAACTTGACCAGTTTAACCGGGAACAGACCAATAACTTGACCAGTTTAACCGGGTACAGACCAGTAACTTGACCAGTTTAACTGGGAACAAACCAGTAACTTGACCAGTTTAACCGGGAACAGACCAGTAACAGACCAATAACTTGACCAGTTTAACTGGGAACAGACCAATAACTTGACCAGTTTAACCGGGTAAAGACCAGTAACTTGACCAGTTTAACCGGGTACAGACCAGTAACTTGACCAGTTTAACCGGGAACAGACCAGTAACTTGACCAGTTTAACCGGGAACAGACCAGTAACAGACCAGTTTATCTGGGAACAGACCAGTAACTTGACCAGTTTAACTGGGAACAGACCAGTGACTTGACCAGTTTAACCAGGAACAGACCAGTAACTGACCAATAGCTTGACCAGTTTAATCGGGAACAGACCAGTAACAGACCAGTTTAACTGGGGGAACAGACCAGTAGCTTGACCAGTTTAACTGGGAACAGACCAGTAACAGACCAATAACTTGACCAGTTTAACTGGGAACAGACCGGTAACTTGACCAGTTAAACTGGGAACAGACCAGTAACAGACCAATAACTTGACCAGCTTAACTGGGAACAGACCAGTAACAGACCAGTAACTTGACCAGTTGAACTGGGAACAGACCAGTAATTTGACCAGTTTAACTTGGGAACAGACCAGTAACAGACCAGTAACTTGACCAGTTTAACTGGGAACAGACCAGTAATTTGACCAGTTTAACTGGGAACAGACCAGTAACTTGACCAGTTTAACTTGGGAACAGACCAGTAACAGATCAGTAACTTGACCAGTTTAACTTGGGATTGGACCAGTAAGAGACCAGTAACAGACCAGTTTAACCGGGAACAGACCAGTAACAGACCAGTTTATCTGGGAACAGACCAGTAACAGACCAGTTTAACTGGGGGAACAGACCAGTAGCTTGACCAGTTTAACCGGGAACAGACCAGCAACAGACCAATAACTTGACCAGTTTAACTGGGAACAGACCGGTAACTTGACCAGTTAAACTGGGAACAGACCAGTAACAGACCAATAACTTGACCAGCTTAACTGGGAACAGACCAGTAACAGACCAGTAACTTGACCAGTTGAACTGGGAACAGACCAGTAATTTGACCAGTTTAACTTGGGAACAGACCAGTAACTTGACCAGTTTAACCGGGAACAGACCAGTAACTTGACCAGTTTAACTGGGAACAGACCAGTAACAGACCAGTAACTTGACCAGTTTAACCGGGAACAGACGAGTAACTTGACCAGTTTAAGTGGGAACAGACCAGTAACAGACCAGTTTAACTGGGAACAGACCAGTAACAGACCAGTTTAACTGGGAACAGACCACTAACTTGACCAGTTTAACCAGGAACAGACCAGTAACTTGACCAGTTTAACCGGGAACAGACCAGTAATTTGACCAGTTTAACCGGGAACAGACCAGTAACAGACAAATAACATGACCAGTTTAATCGGGAACAGACCAGTAACAGACCAATTTAACTGGGAACAGACCAGTAACTTGACCAGTTTAACCGGGAACAGACCAGTAGCTTGACCAGTTTAACCGGGAACAGACCAGTAACAGACCAGTAACTTGACCAGTTTAACTGGGAACAGACCAATAACTTGACCAGTTTAACCGGGTACAGACCAGTAACTTGACCAGTTTAACCGGGAACAGACCAATAACTTGACCAGTTTAACCGGGTACAGACCAGTAACTTGACCAGTTTAACTTGGGAACAGACCAGTAACAGATCAGTAACTTGACCAGTTTAACTTGGGATTGGACCAGTAAGAGACCAGTAACAGACCAGTTTAACTGGGAACAGACCAGTACCTTGACCAGTTTAACTGGGAACAGACCAGTAACTTGACCAGTTTAACCGAGAACAGACCAGTAACAGACCAGTAACTTGACCAGTTTAACTGGGAACAGACCAATAACTTGACCAGTTTAACCGGGTACAGACCAGTAACTTGACCAGTTTAACCGGGAACAGACCAATAACTTGACCAGTTTAACCGGGTACAGACCAGTAACTTGACCAGTTTAACTGGGAACAAACCAGTAACTTGACCAGTTTAACCGGGAACAGACCAGTAACAGACCAATAACTTGACCAGTTTAACTGGGAACAGACCAATAACTTGACCAGTTTAACCGGGTAAAGACCAGTAACTTGACCAGTTTAACCGGGTACAGACCAGTAACTTGACCAGTTTAACCGGGAACAGACCAGTAACTTGACCAGTTTAACCGGGAACAGACCAGTAACAGACCAGTTTATCTGGGAACAGACCAGTAACTTGACCAGTTTAACTGGGAACAGACCAGTGACTTGACCAGTTTAACCAGGAACAGACCAGTAACTGACCAATAGCTTGACCAGTTTAATCGGGAACAGACCAGTAACAGACCAGTTTAACTGGGGGAACAGACCAGTAGCTTGACCAGTTTAACTGGGAACAGACCAGTAACAGACCAATAACTTGACCAGTTTAACTGGGAACAGACCGGTAACTTGACCAGTTAAACTGGGAACAGACCAGTAACAGACCAATAACTTGACCAGCTTAACTGGGAACAGACCAGTAACAGACCAGTAACTTGACCAGTTGAACTGGGAACAGACCAGTAATTTGACCAGTTTAACTTGGGAACAGACCAGTAACAGACCAGTAACTTGACCAGTTTAACTGGGAACAGACCAGTAATTTGACCAGTTTAACTGGGAACAGACCAGTAACTTGACCAGTTTAACTTGGGAACAGACCAGTAACAGATCAGTAACTTGACCAGTTTAACTTGGGATTGGACCAGTAAGAGACCAGTAACAGACCAGTTTAACCGGGAACAGACCAGTAACAGACCAGTTTATCTGGGAACAGACCAGTAACTTGACCAGTTTAACTGGGAACAGACCAGTGACTTGACCAGTTTAACCAGGAACAGACCAGTAACTGACCAATAGCTTGACCAGTTTAATCGGGAACAGACCAGTAACAGACCAGTTTAACTGGGGGAACAGACCAGTAGCTTGACCAGTTTAACCGGGAACAGACCAGCAACAGACCAATAACTTGACCAGTTTAACTGGGAACAGACCGGTAACTTGACCAGTTAAACTGGGAACAGACCAGTAACAGACCAATAACTTGACCAGCTTAACTGGGAACAGACCAGTAACAGACCAGTAACTTGACCAGTTGAACTGGGAACAGACCAGTAATTTGACCAGTTTAACTTGGGAACAGACCAGTAACAGACCAGTAACTTGACCAGTTTAACTTGGGAACAGACCAGTAACAGACCAGTAACTTGACCAGTTTAACCGGGAACAGACCAGTAACTTGACCAGTTTAACTGGGAACAGACCAGTAACAGACCAGTAACTTGACCAGTTTAACTTCGGAACAGACCAGTAACAGACCACTAACTTGACCAGTTTAACCGGGAACAGACGAGTAACTTGACCAGTTTAAGTGGGAACAGACCAGTAACAGACCAGTTTAACTGGGAGCAGACCAGTAACAGACCAGTTTAACTGGGAACAGACCACTAACTTGACCAGTTTAACCAGGAACAGACCAGTAACTTGACCAGTTTAACCGGGAACAGACCAGTAATTTGACCAGTTTAACCGGGAACAGACCAGTAACAGACAAATAACATGACCAGTTTAATCGGGAACAGACCAGTAACAGACCAATTTAACTGGGAACAGACCAGTAACTTGACCAGTTTAACCGGGAACAGACCAGTAGCTTGACCAGTTTAACCGGGAACAGACCAGTAACAGACCAATAACTTGACCAGTTTAACTGGGAACAGACCAGTAACAGACCAGTAACTTGACCAGTTTAACTGGGAACAGACCAGTAACTTGACAAGTTGAACTGGGAACAGACCAGTAATTTGACCAGTTTAACTTGGGAACAGACCAGTAACAGACCAGTAACTTGACCAGTTTAACTTTGGAACAGACCAGTAACAGACCAGTAACTTGACCACTTTAACTGGAAACAGACCAATAACTTGACCAGTTTAACCGGGTACAGACCAGTAACTTGACAAGTTTAACCGGGAAAAGACCAATAACTTGACCAGATTAACCGGGAACAGACCAGTAATAGACCAGTTTAACTGGAAACAGACCAATAACTTGACCAGTTTAACCGGGAACAGACCAAAAAAAGACCAGTTTAAATGGGAACAGACCAGTAACATACCAGTTTAACTGGGAACAGACCAGTAACTTGACCAGTTTAACCAGGAACAGACCAGTAACTTGACCAGTTTAACCGGGAACAGACCAGTAATTTGACCAGTTTAACCAGGAACAGACCAGTAACTTGACCAGTTTAACCGGGAACAGACCAGTAACTTGACCAGTTTAACCGGGAACAGACCAGCAACAGACCAGTAACTTGACCAGTTTAACTGGGAACAGACCAGTAATTTGACCAGTTTAACTTGGGAACAGACCAGTAACAGACCAGTAACTTGACCAGTTTAACTTGGGAACAGACCAGTAACAGACCAGTAACTTGACCAGTTTAACTGGGAACAGACCAGTAATTTGACCAGTTCAACCGGGAACAGACCAGTAACTTGACCAGGTTAACCGGGAACAGACCAGTAACAGACCAATAACATGAGCAGTTTAACTGGGAACACACCAGTAATTTGACCAGTTTAACTTGGGAACAGACCAGTAACAGACCAGTAACTTGACCAGTTTAACTTGGGAACAGACCAGTAACAGACCAGTAACTTGACCACTTTAACTGGAAACAGACCAATAACTTGACCAGTTTAACCGGGTACAGACCAGTAACTTGACAAGTTTAACCGGGAAAAGACCAATAACTTGACCAGATTGACCGGGAACAGACCAGTAATAGACCAGTTTAACTGGAAACAGACCAATAACTTGACCAGTTTAACCGGGTACAGACCAGTAACTTGACCAGTTTAACCGGGAAAAGACCAATAACTTGACCAGATTAACCGGGAACAGACCAAAAAAAGACCAGTTTAAATGGGAACAGACCAGTAACAGACCAGTTTAACTGGGAACAGACCAGTAACTTGACCAGTTTAACCAGGAACAGACCAGTAACTTGACCAGTTTAACCGGGAACAGACCAGTAATTTGACCAGTTTAACCAGGAACAGACCAGTAACTTGACCAGTTTAACCGGGAACAGACCAGTAACTTGACCAGTTTAACCGGGAACAGACCAGCAACAGACCAGTAACTTGACCAGTTTAACTGGGAACAGACCAGTAATTTGACCAGTTTAACTTGGGAACAGACCAGTAACAGACCAGTAACTTGACCAGTTTAACTTGGGAACAGACCAGTAACAGACCAGTAACTTGACCAGTTTAACTGGGAACAGACCAGTAATTTGACCAGTTCAACCGGGAACAGACCAGTAACTTGACCAGTTTAACCGGGAACAGACCAGTAACAGACCAATAACATGAGCAGTTTAACTGGGAACACACCAGTAATTTGACCAGTTTAACTTGGGAACAGACCAGTAACAGATCAGTAACTTGACCAGTTTAACTTGGGATTGGACCAGTAAGAGACCAGTAACAGACCAGTTTAACTGGGAACAGACCAGTAACTTGACAAGTTTAACCAGCAACAGACCAGTAATTTGACCAGTTTGACTTGGGAACAGACCAGTAACAGACCTTTAACTTGACCAGTTTACCTTGGGAACAGACCAGTAACAGACCAGTAACTTGACCAGTTTAATCGGGAACAGACCAGTAACTTGACCAGTTTAACCGGGAACAGATCAGTAACTTGACCAGTTTAACCAGGAACAGACCAGTAACTTGACCAGTTTAACCGGGAACAGACCAGTAACTTGACCAGTTTAACCGGGAACAGACCAGTAACAGACCAGTAACTTGACCAGTTTAACTGGGAACAGACCAGTAATTTGACCAGATTTACTTGGGAACAGACCAGTAACAGACCAGTAACTTGACCAGTTTAACTTGGGAACTGACCAGTAACAGACCAGTAACTTGACCAGTTTAACTGGGAACAGACCAGTAACTTGACCAGTTTAACCAGGAACAGACCAGTAACTTGACCAGTTTAACCAGGAACAGACCAGTAACTTGACCAGTTTAACCAGGAACAGACCAGTAACTTGACCAGTTTAACCGGGAACAGACCAGCAACAGACCAGTAACTTGACCAGTTTAACTGGGAACAGACCAGTAATTTGACCAGTTTAACTTGGGAACAGACTAGTAACAGACCAGTAACTTGACCAGTTTAACTTGGGAACAGACCAGTAACAGACCAGTAACTTGACCAGTTTAACTGGGAACAGACCAGTAATTTGACCAGTTTAACTGGGAACAGACCAGTAACTTGACCAGTTTAACTTGGGAACAGACCAGTAACAGATCAGTAACTTGACCAGTTTAACTTGGGATTGGACCAGTAAGAGACCAGTAACAGACCAGTTTAACTGGGAACAGACCAGTACCTTGACCAGTTTAACTGGGAACAGACCAGTAACTTGACCAGTTTAACCGGGAACAGACCAGTAACAGACCAGTAACTTGACCAGTTTAACTGGGAACAGACCAATAACTTGACCAGTTTAACCGGGTACAGACCAGTAACTTGACCAGTTTAACTGGGAACAGACCAGTAACTTGACCAGTTTAACCGGGAACAGACCAGTAACAGACCAATAACTTGACCAGTTTAACTGGGTACAGACCAATAACTTGACCAGTTTAACCGGGTAAAGACCAGTAACTTGACCAGTTTAACCGGGTACAGACCAGTAACTTGACCAGTTTAACCGGGAACAGACCAGTAACTTGACCAGTTTAACCGGGAACAGACCAGTAACAGACCAGTTTATCTGGGAACAGACCAGTAACTTGACCAGTTTAACTGGAAACAGACCAGTGACTTGACCAGTTTAACCAGGAACAGACCAGTAACTGACCAATAGCTTGACCAGTTTAATCGGGAACAGACCAGTAACAGACCAGTTTAACTGGGGGAACAGACCAGTAGCTTGACCAGTTTTACCGGGAACAGACCAGTAACAGACCAATAACTTGACCAGTTGAACTGGGAACAGACCAGTAATTTGACCAGTTTAACTTGGGAACAGACCGGTAACTTGACCAGTTAAACTGGGAACAGACCAGTAACAGACCAATAACTTGACCAGCTTAACTGGGAACAGACCAGTAACAGACCAGTAACTTGACCAGTTGAACTGGGAACAGACCAGTAATTTGACCAGTTTAACTTGGGAACAGACCAGTAACAGACCAGTAACTTGACCAGTTTAACTTGGGAACAGACCAGTAACAGACCAGTAACTTGACCAGTTTAACCGGGAACAGACCAGTAACTTGACCAGTTTAACTGGGAACAGACCAGTAACAGACCAGTAACTTGACCAGTTTAACTTGGGAACAGACCAGTAACAGACCAGTAACTTGACCAGTTTAACCGGGAACAGACCAGTAACTTGACCAGTTTAAGTGGGAACAGACCAGTAACAGACCAGTTTAACTGGGAACAGACCAGTAACAGACCAGTTTAACTGGGAACAGACCAGTAACTTGACCAGTTTAACCAGGAACAAACCAGTAACTTGACCAGTTTAACCGGGAACAGACCAGTAACTTGACCAGCTTAACCAGGAACAGACCAGTAACTTGACCAGTTTAACTGGGAACAGACCAGTAACTTGACCAGTTTAACCAGGAACAGACCAGTAACTTGACCAGTTTAACCGGGTACAGACCAGTAACTTGACCAGTTTAACCGGGAACAGACCAGTAACAGACCAGTAACTTGACCAGTTTAACTGGGAACAGACCAATAACTTGACCAGTTTAACCGGGTACAGACCAGTAACTTGACCAGTTTAACCGGGAACAGACCAGTAACTGACCAATAGCTTGACCAGTTTAATCGGGAACAGACCAGTAACAGACCAGTTTAAAAGGGAACAGACTAGTAACTTGACCAGTTTAACTGGGAACAGACCAGTAACAGACCAGTTTATCTGGGAACAGACCAGTAACTTGACCAGTTTGACTGGGAACAGACCAGTAACTTGACCAGTTTAACCAGGAACAGACCAGTAACTGACCAATAGCTTGACCAGTTTAATCGGGAACAGACCAGTAACAGACCAGTTTAACTGGGAACAGACTAGTAACTTGACCAGGTTAACTGGGAACAGACCAGTAACAGACCAGTAACTTGACCAGTTTAACTGGGAACAGACCAATAACTTGACCAGTTTAACCGGGAACAGACCAATAACTTGACCAGTTTAACCGGGAAAAGACCAGTAACTTGACCAGTTTAACTTGGAACAGACCAGTAACAGACCAGTAACTTGACCAGTTTAACTTGGGAACGGACCAGTAACTTGACCAGTTTAACTGGGAACAGACCAGTAACTTGACCAGTTTAACCAGTAACAGACCAGTAACTTGACCAGTTTAACTGGGAACAGACCAAAAAAAGACCAGTTCAAATGGGAACAGACCAGTAACAGACCAGTAACTTGACCAGTTTAACTGGGAACAGACCAATAACTTGACCAGTTTAACCGGGTACAGACCAGTAACTTGACCAGTTTAACCGGGAACAGACCAATAACTTGACCAGTTTAACCGGGTACAGACCAGTAACTTGACCAGTTTAACTGGGAACAGACCAGTAACTTGACCAGTTTAACCGGGAACAGACCAGTAACAGACCAATAACTTGACCAGTTTAACTGGGAACAGACCAATAACTTGACCAGTTTAACCGGGTAAAGACCAGTAACTTGACCAGTTTAACCGGGTACAGACCAGTAACTTGACCAGTTTAACCGGGAACAGACCAGTAACTTGACCAGTTTAACCGGGAACAGACCAGTAACAGACCAGTTTATCTGGGAACAGACCAGTAACTTGACCAGTTTAACTGGGAACAGACCAGTGACTTGACCAGTTTAACCAGGAACAGACCAGTAACTGACCAATAGCTTGACCAGTTTAATCGGGAACAGACCAGTAACAGACCAGTTTAACTGGGGGAACAGACCAGTAGCTTGACCAGTTTAACCGGGAACAGACCAGTAACAGACCAATAACTTGACCAGTTTAACTGGGAACAGACCGGTAACTTGACCAGTTAAACTGGGAACAGACCAGTAACAGACCAATAACTTGACCAGCTTAACTGGGAACAGACCAGTAACAGACCAGTAACTTGACCAGTTGAACTGGGAACAGACCAGTAATTTGACCAGTTTAACTTGGGAACAGACCAGTAACAGACCAGTAACTTGACCAGTTTAACTGGGAACAGACCAGTAATTTGACCAGTTTAACTGGGAACAGACCAGTAACTTGACCAGTTTAACTTGGGAACAGACCAGTAACAGATCAGTAACTTGACCAGTTTAACTTGGGATTGGACCAGTAAGAGACCAGTAACAGACCAGTTTAACCGGGAACAGACCAGTAACAGACCAGTTTATCTGGCAACAGACCATTAACTTGACCAGTTTAACTGGGAACAGACCAGTGACTTGACCAGTTTAACCAGGAACAGACCAGTAACTGACCAATAGCTTGACCAGTTTAATCGGGAACAGACCAGTAACAGACCAGTTTAACTGGGGGAACAGACCAGTAGCTTGACCAGTTTAACCGGGAACAGACCAGCAACAGACCAATAACTTGACCAGTTTAACTGGGAACAGACCGGTAACTTGACCAGTTAAACTGGGAACAGACCAGTAACAGACCAATAACTTGACCAGCTTAACTGGGAACAGACCAGTAACAGACCAGTAACTTGACCAGTTGAACTGGGAACAGACCAGTAATTTGACCAGTTTAACTTGGGAACAGACCAGTAACAGACCAGTAACTTGACCAGTTTAACTTGGGAACAGACCAGTAACAGACCAGTAACTTGACCAGTTTAACCGGGAACAGACCAGTAACTTGACCAGTTTAACTGGGAACAGACCAGTAACAGACCAGTAACTTGACCAGTTTAACTTGGGAACAGACCAGTAACAGACCAGTAACTTGACCAGTTTAACCGGGAACAGACGAGTAACTTGACCAGTTTAAGTGGGAACAGACCAGTAACAGACCAGTTTAACTGGGAACAGACCAGTAACAGACCAGTTTAACTGGGAACTGACCACTAACTTGACCAGTTTAACCAGGAACAGACCAGTAACTTGACCAGTTTAACCGGGAACAGACCAGTAATTTGACCAGTTTAACCGGGAACAGACCAGTAACAGACAAATAACATGACCAGTTTAATCGGGAACAGACCAATTTAACTGGGAACAGACCAGTAACTTGACCAGTTTAACCGGGAACAGACCAGTAGCTTGACCAGTTTAACCGGGAACAGACCAGTAACAGACCAATAACTTGACCAGTTTAACTGGGAACAGACCAGTAACAGACCAGTAACTTGACCAGTTTAACTGGGAACAGACCAGTAACTTGACAAGTTGAACTGGGAACAGACCAGTAATTTGACCAGTTTAACTTGGGAACAGACCAGTAACAGACCAGTAACTTGACCAGTTTAACTTGGGAACAGACCAGTAACAGACCAGTAACTTGACCACTTTAACTGGAAACAGACCAATAACTTGACCAGTTTAACCGGGTACAGACCAGTAACTTGACAAGTTTAACCGGGAAAAGACCAATAACTTGACCAGATTAACCGGGAACAGACCAGTAATAGACCAGTTTAACTGGAAACAGACCAATAACTTGACCAGTTTAACCGGGTACAGACCAGTAATAGACCAGTTTAACTGGAAACAGACCAATAACTTGACCAGATTAACCGGGAACAGACCAGTAATAGACCAGTTTAACTGGAAACAGACCAATAACTTGACCAGATTAACCGGGAACAGACCAGTAATAGACCAGTTTAACTGGAAACAGACCAATAACTTGACCAGTTTAACCGGGTACAGACCAGTAACTTGACCAGTTTAACCGGGAAAAGACCAATAACTTGACCAGATTAACCGGGAACAGACCAAAAAAAGACCAGTTTAAATGGGAACAGACCAGTAACATACCAGTTTAACTGGGAACAGACCAGTAACTTGACCAGTTTAACCAGGAACAGACCAGTAACTTGACCAGTTTAACCGGGAACAGACCAGTAATTTGACCAGTTTAACCAGGAACAGACCAGTAACTTGACCAGTTTAACCGGGAACAGACCAGTAACTTGACCAGTTTAACCGGGAACAGACCAGCAACAGACCAGTAACTTGACCAGTTTAACTGGGAACAGACCAGTAATTTGACCAGTTTAACTTGGGAACAGACCAGTAACAGACCAGTAACTTGACCAGTTTAACTTGGGAACAGACCAGTAACAGACCAGTAACTTGACCAGTTTAACTGGAAACAGACCAATAACTTGACCAGTTTAACCGGGTACAGACCAGTAACTTGACCAGTTTAACCGGGAAAAGACCAATAACTTGACCAGATTAACCGGGAACTGACCAAAAAAAGACCAGTTTAAATGGGAACAGACCAGTAACAGACCAGTTTAACTGGGAACAGACCAGTAACTTGACCAGTTTAACCAGGAACAGACCAGTAACTTGACCAGTTTAACCGGGAACAGACCAGTAATTTGACCAGTTTAACCAGGAACAGACCAGTAACTTGACCAGTTTAACCGGGAACAGACCAGTAACTTGACCAGTTTAACCGGGAACAGACCAGCAACAGACCAGTAACTTGACCAGTTTAACTGGGAACAGACCAGTAATTTGACCAGTTTAACTTGGGAACAGACCAGTAACAGACCAGTAACTTGACCAGTTTAACTTGGGAACAGACCAGTAACAGACCAGTAACTTGACCAGTTTAACTGGGAACAGACCAGTAATTTGACCAGTTCAACCGGGAACAGACCAGTAACTTGACCAGTTTAACCGGGAACAGACCAGTAACAGACCAATAACATGAGCAGTTTAACTGGGAACACACCAGTAACTTGACCAGTTTAACTTGGGATTGGACCAGTAAGAGACCAGTAACAGACCAGTTTAACTGGGAACAGACCAGTAACTTGACAAGTTTAACCAGCAACAGACCAGTAATTTGACCAGTTTGACTTGGGAACAGACCAGTAACAGACCTTTAACTTGACCAGTTTACCTTGGGAACAGACCAGTAACAGACCAGTAACTTGACCAGTTTAACCGGGAACAGACCAGTAACTTGACCAGTTTAACCGGGAACAGATCAGTAACTTGACCAGTTTAACCAGGAACAGACCAGTAACTTGACCAGTTTAACCGGGAACAGACCAGTAACTTGACCAGTTTAACCGGGAACAGACCAGTAACAGACCAGTAACTTGACCAGTTTAACTTGGGAACAGACCAGTAACAGACCAGTAACTTGACCAGTTTAACTGGGAACAGACCAGTAACTTGACCAGTTTAACCAGGAACAGACCAGTAACTTGACCAGTTTAACGGGGAACAGACCAGTAACTTGACCAGTTTAACCAGGAACAGACCAGTAACTTGACCAGTTTAACCGGGAACAGACCAGCAACAGACCAGTAACTTGACCAGTTTAACTGGGAACAGACCAGTAATTTGACCAGTTTAACTTGGGAACAGACTAGTAACAGACCAGTAACTTGACCAGTTTAACTTGGGAACAGACCAGTAACAGATCAGTAACTTGACCAATTTAACTTGGGATTGGACCAGTAAGAGACCAGTAACAGACCAGTTGAACTGGGGACAGACCAGTACCTTGACCAGTTTAACTGGGAACAGACCAGTAACTTGACCAGTTTAACCGGGAACAGACCAGTAACAGACCAGTAACTTGACCAGTTTAACTGGGAACAGACCAATAACTTGACCAGTTTAACCGGGTACAGACCAGTAACTTGACCAGTTTAACCGGGAACAGACCAATAACTTGACCAGTTTAACTGGGAACAGACCAATAACTTGACCAGTTTAACTGGGAACAGACCAGTAACTTGACCAGTTTAACCGGGAACAGACCAGTAACAGACCAATAACTTGACCAGTTTAACTGGGAACAGACCAATAACTTGACCAGTTTAACCGGGTAAAGACCAGTAACTTGACCAGTTTAACCGGGTACAGACCAGTAACTTGACCAGTTTAACCGGGAAATGAACCAGTAACTTGACCAGTTTAACCGGGAACAGACCAGTAACAGACCAGTTTATCTGGGAACAGACCAGTAACTTGACCAGTTTAACTGGGAACAGACCAGTGACTTGACCAGTTTAACCAGGAACAGACCAGTAACTGACCAATAGCTTGACCAGTTTAATCGGGAACAGACCAGTAACAGACCAGTTTAACTGGGGGAACAGACCAGTAGCTTGACCAGTTTAACCGGGAACAGACCAGTAACAGACCAATAACTTGACCAGTTTAACTGGGAACAGACCGGTAACTTGACCAGTTAAACTGGGAACAGACCAGTAACAGACCAATAACTTGACCAGCTTAACTGGGAACAGACCAGTAACAGACCAGTAACTTGACCAGTTGAACTGGGAACAGACCAGTAATTTGACCAGTTTAACTTGGGAACAGACCAGTAACAGACCAGTAACTTGACCAGTTTAACTTGGGAACAGACCAGTAACAGACCAGTAACTTGACCAGTTTAACCGGGAACAGACCAGTAACTTGACCAGTTTAACTGGGAACAGACCAGTAACAGACCAGTAACTTGACCAGTTTAACTTGGGAACAGACCAGTAACAGACCAGTAACTTGACCAGTTTAACCGGGAACAGACCAGTAACTTGACCAGTTTAAGTGGGAACAGACCAGTAACAGACCAGTTTAACTGGGAACAGACCAGTAACAGACCAGTTTAACTGGGAACAGACCAGTAACTTGACCAGTTTAACCAGGAACAAACCAGTAACTTGACCAGTTTAACCGGGAACAGACCAGTAACTTGACCAGCTTAACCAGGAACAGACCAGTAACTTGACCAGTTTAACTGGGAACAGACCAGTAACTTGACCAGTTTAACCAGGAACAGACCAGTAACTTGACCAGTTTAACCGGGTACAGACCAGTAACTTGACCAGTTTAACCGGGAACAGACCAGTAACAGACCAGTAACTTGACCAGTTTAACTGGGAACAGACCAATAACTTGACCAGTTTAACCGGGTACAGACCAGTAACTTGACCAGTTTAACCGGGAACAGACCAGTAACTGACCAATAGCTTGACCAGTTTAATCGGGAACAGACCAGTAACAGACCAGTTTAACTGGGAACAGACTAGTAACTTGACCAGTTTAACTGGGAACAGACCAGTAACTTGACCAGTTTAACCAGGAACAGACCAGTAACTGACCAATAGCTTGACCAGTTTAATCGGGAACAGACCAGTAACAGACCAGTTTAACTGGGAACAGACTAGTAACTTGACCAGGTTAACTGGGAACAGACCAGTAACAGACCAGTAACTTGACCAGTTTAACTGGGAACAGACCAATAACTTGACCAGTTTAACCGGGAACAGACCCATAACTTGACCAGTTTAACCGGGAAAAGACCAGTAACTTGACCAGTTTAACTTGGAACAGACCAGTAACAGACCAGTAACTTGACCAGTTTAACTTGGGAACGGACCAGTAACTTGACCAGTTTAACTGGGAACAGACCAGTAACTTGACCAGTTTAACCAGTAACAGACCAGTAACTTGACCAGTTTAACTGGGAACAGACCAAAAAAAGACCAGTTTAAATGGGAACAGACCAGTAACAGACCAGTTTAACTGGGAACAGACCAGTAACTTGACCAGTTTAACCAGGAACAGACCAGTAACTTGACCAGTTTAACCGGGAACAGACCAGTAATTTGACCAGTTTAACCAGGAACAGACCAGTAACTTGACCAGTTTAACCGGGAACAGACCAGTAACTTGACCAGTTTAACCGGGAACAGACCAGCAACAGACCAGTAACTTGACCAGTTTAACTGGGAACAGACCAGTAATTTGACCAGTTTAACTTGGGAACAGACCAGTAACAGACCAGTTTAACTGGGAACAGACCAGTACCTTGACCAGTTTAACTGGGAACAGACCAGTAACTTGACCAGTTTAACCGGGAACAGACCAGTAACAGACCAGTAACTTGACCAGTTTAACTGGGAACAGACCAATAACTTGACCAGTTTAACCGGGTACAGACCAGTAACTTGACCAGTTTAACCGGGAACAGACCAATAACTTGACCAGTTTAACCGGGTACAGACCAGTAACTTGACCAGTTTAACTGGGAACAGACCAGTAACTTGACCAGTTTAACCGGGAACAGACCAGTAACAGACCAATAACTTGACCAGTTTAACTGGGTACAGACCAATAACTTGACCAGTTTAACCGGGTAAAGACCAGTAACTTGACCAGTTTAACCGGGTACAGACCAGTAACTTGACCAGTTTAACCGGGAACAGACCAGTAACTTGACCAGTTTAACCGGGAACAGACCAGTAACAGACCAGTTTATCTGGGAACAGACCAGTAACTTGACCAGTTTAACTGGAAACAGACCAGTGACTTGACCAGTTTAACCAGGAACAGACCAGTAACTGACCAATAGCTTGACCAGTTTAATCGGGAACAGACCAGTAACAGACCAGTTTAACTGGGGGAACAGACCAGTAGCTTGACCAGTTTTACCGGGAACAGACCAGTAACAGACCAATAACTTGACCAGTTGAACTGGGAACAGACCAGTAATTTGACCAGTTTAACTTGGGAACAGACCGGTAACTTGACCAGTTAAACTGGGAACAGACCAGTAACAGACCAATAACTTGACCAGCTTAACTGGGAACAGACCAGTAACAGACCAGTAACTTGACCAGTTGAACTGGGAACAGACCAGTAATTTGACCAGTTTAACTTGGGAACAGACCAGTAACAGACCAGTAACTTGACCAGTTTAACTTGGGAACAGACCAGTAACAGACCAGTAACTTGACCAGTTTAACCGGGAACAGACCAGTAACTTGACCAGTTTAACTGGGAACAGACCAGTAACAGACCAGTAACTTGACCAGTTTAACTTGGGAACAGACCAGTAACAGACCAGTAACTTGACCAGTTTAACCGGGAACAGACCAGTAACTTGACCAGTTTAAGTGGGAACAGACCAGTAACAGACCAGTTTAACTGGGAACAGACCAGTAACAGACCAGTTTAACTGGGAACAGACCAGTAACTTGACCAGTTTAACCAGGAACAAACCAGTAACTTGACCAGTTTAACCGGGAACAGACCAGTAACTTGACCAGCTTAACCAGGAACAGACCAGTAACTTGACCAGTTTAACTGGGAACAGACCAGTAACTTGACCAGTTTAACCAGGAACAGACCAGTAACTTGACCAGTTTAACCGGGTACAGACCAGTAACTTGACCAGTTTAACCGGGAACAGACCAGTAACAGACCAGTAACTTGACCAGTTTAACTGGGAACAGACCAATAACTTGACCAGTTTAACCGGGTACAGACCAGTAACTTGACCAGTTTAACCGGGAACAGACCAGTAACTGACCAATAGCTTGACCAGTTTAATCGGGAACAGACCAGTAACAGACCAGTTTAAAAGGGAACAGACTAGTAACTTGACCAGTTTAACTGGGAACAGACCAGTAACAGACCAGTTTATCTGGGAACAGACCAGTAACTTGACCAGTTTGACTGGGAACAGACCAGTAACTTGACCAGTTTAACCAGGAACAGACCAGTAACTGACCAATAGCTTGACCAGTTTAATCGGGAACAGACCAGTAACAGACCAGTTTAACTGGGAACAGACTAGTAACTTGACCAGGTTAACTGGGAACAGACCAGTAACAGACCAGTAACTTGACCAGTTTAACTGGGAACAGACCAATAACTTGACCAGTTTAACCGGGAACAGACCAATAACTTGACCAGTTTAACCGGGAAAAGACCAGTAACTTGACCAGTTTAACTTGGAACAGACCAGTAACAGACCAGTAACTTGACCAGTTTAACTTGGGAACGGACCAGTAACTTGACCAGTTTAACTGGGAACAGACCAGTAACTTGACCAGTTTAACCAGTAACAGACCAGTAACTTGACCAGTTTAACTGGGAACAGACCAAAAAAAGACCAGTTCAAATGGGAACAGACCAGTAACAGACCAGTAACTTGACCAGTTTAACTGGGAACAGACCAATAACTTGACCAGTTTAACCGGGTACAGACCAGTAACTTGACCAGTTTAACCGGGAACAGACCAATAACTTGACCAGTTTAACCGGGTACAGACCAGTAACTTGACCAGTTTAACTGGGAACAGACCAGTAACTTGACCAGTTTAACCGGGAACAGACCAGTAACAGACCAATAACTTGACCAGTTTAACTGGGAACAGACCAATAACTTGACCAGTTTAACCGGGTAAAGACCAGTAACTTGACCAGTTTAACCGGGTACAGACCAGTAACTTGACCAGTTTAACCGGGAACAGACCAGTAACTTGACCAGTTTAACCGGGAACAGACCAGTAACAGACCAGTTTATCTGGGAACAGACCAGTAACTTGACCAGTTTAACTGGGAACAGACCAGTGACTTGACCAGTTTAACCAGGAACAGACCAGTAACTGACCAATAGCTTGACCAGTTTAATCGGGAACAGACCAGTAACAGACCAGTTTAACTGGGGGAACAGACCAGTAGCTTGACCAGTTTAACCGGGAACAGACCAGTAACAGACCAATAACTTGACCAGTTTAACTGGGAACAGACCGGTAACTTGACCAGTTAAACTGGGAACAGACCAGTAACAGACCAATAACTTGACCAGCTTAACTGGGAACAGACCAGTAACAGACCAGTAACTTGACCAGTTGAACTGGGAACAGACCAGTAATTTGACCAGTTTAACTTGGGAACAGACCAGTAACAGACCAGTAACTTGACCAGTTTAACTGGGAACAGACCAGTAATTTGACCAGTTTAACTGGGAACAGACCAGTAACTTGACCAGTTTAACTTGGGAACAGACCAGTAACAGATCAGTAACTTGACCAGTTTAACTTGGGATTGGACCAGTAAGAGACCAGTAACAGACCAGTTTAACCGGGAACAGACCAGTAACAGACCAGTTTATCTGGCAACAGACCATTAACTTGACCAGTTTAACTGGGAACAGACCAGTGACTTGACCAGTTTAACCAGGAACAGACCAGTAACTGACCAATAGCTTGACCAGTTTAATCGGGAACAGACCAGTAACAGACCAGTTTAACTGGGGGAACAGACCAGTAGCTTGACCAGTTTAACCGGGAACAGACCAGCAACAGACCAATAACTTGACCAGTTTAACTGGGAACAGACCGGTAACTTGACCAGTTAAACTGGGAACAGACCAGTAACAGACCAATAACTTGACCAGCTTAACTGGGAACAGACCAGTAACAGACCAGTAACTTGACCAGTTGAACTGGGAACAGACCAGTAATTTGACCAGTTTAACTTGGGAACAGACCAGTAACAGACCAGTAACTTGACCAGTTTAACTTGGGAACAGACCAGTAACAGACCAGTAACTTGACCAGTTTAACCGGGAACAGACCAGTAACTTGACCAGTTTAACTGGGAACAGACCAGTAACAGACCAGTAACTTGACCAGTTTAACTTGGGAACAGACCAGTAACAGACCAGTAACTTGACCAGTTTAACCGGGAACAGACGAGTAACTTGACCAGTTTAAGTGGGAACAGACCAGTAACAGACCAGTTTAACTGGGAACAGACCAGTAACAGACCAGTTTAACTGGGAACTGACCACTAACTTGACCAGTTTAACCAGGAACAGACCAGTAACTTGACCAGTTTAACCGGGAACAGACCAGTAATTTGACCAGTTTAACCGGGAACAGACCAGTAACAGACAAATAACATGACCAGTTTAATCGGGAACAGACCAATTTAACTGGGAACAGACCAGTAACTTGACCAGTTTAACCGGGAACAGACCAGTAGCTTGACCAGTTTAACCGGGAACAGACCAGTAACAGACCAATAACTTGACCAGTTTAACTGGGAACAGACCAGTAACAGACCAGTAACTTGACCAGTTTAACTGGGAACAGACCAGTAACTTGACAAGTTGAACTGGGAACAGACCAGTAATTTGACCAGTTTAACTTGGGAACAGACCAGTAACAGACCAGTAACTTGACCAGTTTAACTTGGGAACAGACCAGTAACAGACCAGTAACTTGACCACTTTAACTGGAAACAGACCAATAACTTGACCAGTTTAACCGGGTACAGACCAGTAACTTGACAAGTTTAACCGGGAAAAGACCAATAACTTGACCAGATTAACCGGGAACAGACCAGTAATAGACCAGTTTAACTGGAAACAGACCAATAACTTGACCAGTTTAACCGGGTACAGACCAGTAATAGACCAGTTTAACTGGAAACAGACCAATAACTTGACCAGATTAACCGGGAACAGACCAGTAATAGACCAGTTTAACTGGAAACAGACCAATAACTTGACCAGATTAACCGGGAACAGACCAGTAATAGACCAGTTTAACTGGAAACAGACCAATAACTTGACCAGTTTAACCGGGTACAGACCAGTAACTTGACCAGTTTAACCGGGAAAAGACCAATAACTTGACCAGATTAACCGGGAACAGACCAAAAAAAGACCAGTTTAAATGGGAACAGACCAGTAACATACCAGTTTAACTGGGAACAGACCAGTAACTTGACCAGTTTAACCAGGAACAGACCAGTAACTTGACCAGTTTAACCGGGAACAGACCAGTAATTTGACCAGTTTAACCAGGAACAGACCAGTAACTTGACCAGTTTAACCGGGAACAGACCAGTAACTTGACCAGTTTAACCGGGAACAGACCAGCAACAGACCAGTAACTTGACCAGTTTAACTGGGAACAGACCAGTAATTTGACCAGTTTAACTTGGGAACAGACCAGTAACAGACCAGTAACTTGACCAGTTTAACTTGGGAACAGACCAGTAACAGACCAGTAACTTGACCAGTTTAACTGGAAACAGACCAATAACTTGACCAGTTTAACCGGGTACAGACCAGTAACTTGACCAGTTTAACCGGGAAAAGACCAATAACTTGACCAGATTAACCGGGAACTGACCAAAAAAAGACCAGTTTAAATGGGAACAGACCAGTAACAGACCAGTTTAACTGGGAACAGACCAGTAACTTGACCAGTTTAACCAGGAACAGACCAGTAACTTGACCAGTTTAACCGGGAACAGACCAGTAATTTGACCAGTTTAACCAGGAACAGACCAGTAACTTGACCAGTTTAACCGGGAACAGACCAGTAACTTGACCAGTTTAACCGGGAACAGACCAGCAACAGACCAGTAACTTGACCAGTTTAACTGGGAACAGACCAGTAATTTGACCAGTTTAACTTGGGAACAGACCAGTAACAGACCAGTAACTTGACCAGTTTAACTTGGGAACAGACCAGTAACAGACCAGTAACTTGACCAGTTTAACTGGGAACAGACCAGTAATTTGACCAGTTCAACCGGGAACAGACCAGTAACTTGACCAGTTTAACCGGGAACAGACCAGTAACAGACCAATAACATGAGCAGTTTAACTGGGAACACACCAGTAACTTGACCAGTTTAACTTGGGATTGGACCAGTAAGAGACCAGTAACAGACCAGTTTAACTGGGAACAGACCAGTAACTTGACAAGTTTAACCAGCAACAGACCAGTAATTTGACCAGTTTGACTTGGGAACAGACCAGTAACAGACCTTTAACTTGACCAGTTTACCTTGGGAACAGACCAGTAACAGACCAGTAACTTGACCAGTTTAACCGGGAACAGACCAGTAACTTGACCAGTTTAACCGGGAACAGATCAGTAACTTGACCAGTTTAACCAGGAACAGACCAGTAACTTGACCAGTTTAACCGGGAACAGACCAGTAACTTGACCAGTTTAACCGGGAACAGACCAGTAACAGACCAGTAACTTGACCAGTTTAACTTGGGAACAGACCAGTAACAGACCAGTAACTTGACCAGTTTAACTGGGAACAGACCAGTAACTTGACCAGTTTAACCAGGAACAGACCAGTAACTTGACCAGTTTAACCGGGAACAGACCAGTAACAGACCAGTTTATCTGGGAACAGACCAGTAACTTGACCAGTTTAACTGGGAACAGACCAGTGACTTGACCAGTTTAACCAGGAACAGACCAGTAACTGACCAATAGCTTGACCAGTTTAATCGGGAACAGACCAGTAACAGACCAGTTTAACTGGGGGAACAGACCAGTAGCTTGACCAGTTTAACCGGGAACAGACCAGTAACAGACCAATAACTTGACCAGTTTAACTGGGAACAGACCGGTAACTTGACCAGTTAAACTGGGAACAGACCAGTAACAGACCAATAACTTGACCAGCTTAACTGGGAACAGACCAGTAACAGACCAGTAACTTGACCAGTTGAACTGGGAACAGACCAGTAATTTGACCAGTTTAACTTGGGAACAGACCAGTAACAGACCAGTAACTTGACCAGTTTAACTGGGAACAGACCAGTAATTTGACCAGTTTAACTGGGAACAGACCAGTAACTTGACCAGTTTAACTTGGGAACAGACCAGTAACAGATCAGTAACTTGACCAGTTTAACTTGGGATTGGACCAGTAAGAGACCAGTAACAGACCAGTTTAACCGGGAACAGACCAGTAACAGACCAGTTTATCTGGCAACAGACCATTAACTTGACCAGTTTAACTGGGAACAGACCAGTGACTTGACCAGTTTAACCAGGAACAGACCAGTAACTGACCAATAGCTTGACCAGTTTAATCGGGAACAGACCAGTAACAGACCAGTTTAACTGGGGGAACAGACCAGTAGCTTGACCAGTTTAACCGGGAACAGACCAGCAACAGACCAATAACTTGACCAGTTTAACTGGGAACAGACCGGTAACTTGACCAGTTAAACTGGGAACAGACCAGTAACAGACCAATAACTTGACCAGCTTAACTGGGAACAGACCAGTAACAGACCAGTAACTTGACCAGTTGAACTGGGAACAGACCAGTAATTTGACCAGTTTAACTTGGGAACAGACCAGTAACAGACCAGTAACTTGACCAGTTTAACTTGGGAACAGACCAGTAACAGACCAGTAACTTGACCAGTTTAACCGGGAACAGACCAGTAACTTGACCAGTTTAACTGGGAACAGACCAGTAACAGACCAGTAACTTGACCAGTTTAACTTGGGAACAGACCAGTAACAGACCAGTAACTTGACCAGTTTAACCGGGAACAGACGAGTAACTTGACCAGTTTAAGTGGGAACAGACCAGTAACAGACCAGTTTAACTGGGAACAGACCAGTAACAGACCAGTTTAACTGGGAACTGACCACTAACTTGACCAGTTTAACCAGGAACAGACCAGTAACTTGACCAGTTTAACCGGGAACAGACCAGTAATTTGACCAGTTTAACCGGGAACAGACCAGTAACAGACAAATAACATGACCAGTTTAATCGGGAACAGACCAATTTAACTGGGAACAGACCAGTAACTTGACCAGTTTAACCGGGAACAGACCAGTAGCTTGACCAGTTTAACCGGGAACAGACCAGTAACAGACCAATAACTTGACCAGTTTAACTGGGAACAGACCAGTAACAGACCAGTAACTTGACCAGTTTAACTGGGAACAGACCAGTAACTTGACAAGTTGAACTGGGAACAGACCAGTAATTTGACCAGTTTAACTTGGGAACAGACCAGTAACAGACCAGTAACTTGACCAGTTTAACTTGGGAACAGACCAGTAACAGACCAGTAACTTGACCACTTTAACTGGAAACAGACCAATAACTTGACCAGTTTAACCGGGTACAGACCAGTAACTTGACAAGTTTAACCGGGAAAAGACCAATAACTTGACCAGATTAACCGGGAACAGACCAGTAATAGACCAGTTTAACTGGAAACAGACCAATAACTTGACCAGTTTAACCGGGTACAGACCAGTAATAGACCAGTTTAACTGGAAACAGACCAATAACTTGACCAGATTAACCGGGAACAGACCAGTAATAGACCAGTTTAACTGGAAACAGACCAATAACTTGACCAGATTAACCGGGAACAGACCAGTAATAGACCAGTTTAACTGGAAACAGACCAATAACTTGACCAGTTTAACCGGGTACAGACCAGTAACTTGACCAGTTTAACCGGGAAAAGACCAATAACTTGACCAGATTAACCGGGAACAGACCAAAAAAAGACCAGTTTAAATGGGAACAGACCAGTAACATACCAGTTTAACTGGGAACAGACCAGTAACTTGACCAGTTTAACCAGGAACAGACCAGTAACTTGACCAGTTTAACCGGGAACAGACCAGTAATTTGACCAGTTTAACCAGGAACAGACCAGTAACTTGACCAGTTTAACCGGGAACAGACCAGTAACTTGACCAGTTTAACCGGGAACAGACCAGCAACAGACCAGTAACTTGACCAGTTTAACTGGGAACAGACCAGTAATTTGACCAGTTTAACTTGGGAACAGACCAGTAACAGACCAGTAACTTGACCAGTTTAACTTGGGAACAGACCAGTAACAGACCAGTAACTTGACCAGTTTAACTGGAAACAGACCAATAACTTGACCAGTTTAACCGGGTACAGACCAGTAACTTGACCAGTTTAACCGGGAAAAGACCAATAACTTGACCAGATTAACCGGGAACTGACCAAAAAAAGACCAGTTTAAATGGGAACAGACCAGTAACAGACCAGTTTAACTGGGAACAGACCAGTAACTTGACCAGTTTAACCAGGAACAGACCAGTAACTTGACCAGTTTAACCGGGAACAGACCAGTAATTTGACCAGTTTAACCAGGAACAGACCAGTAACTTGACCAGTTTAACCGGGAACAGACCAGTAACTTGACCAGTTTAACCGGGAACAGACCAGCAACAGACCAGTAACTTGACCAGTTTAACTGGGAACAGACCAGTAATTTGACCAGTTTAACTTGGGAACAGACCAGTAACAGACCAGTAACTTGACCAGTTTAACTTGGGAACAGACCAGTAACAGACCAGTAACTTGACCAGTTTAACTGGGAACAGACCAGTAATTTGACCAGTTCAACCGGGAACAGACCAGTAACTTGACCAGTTTAACCGGGAACAGACCAGTAACAGACCAATAACATGAGCAGTTTAACTGGGAACACACCAGTAACTTGACCAGTTTAACTTGGGATTGGACCAGTAAGAGACCAGTAACAGACCAGTTTAACTGGGAACAGACCAGTAACTTGACAAGTTTAACCAGCAACAGACCAGTAATTTGACCAGTTTGACTTGGGAACAGACCAGTAACAGACCTTTAACTTGACCAGTTTACCTTGGGAACAGACCAGTAACAGACCAGTAACTTGACCAGTTTAACCGGGAACAGACCAGTAACTTGACCAGTTTAACCGGGAACAGATCAGTAACTTGACCAGTTTAACCAGGAACAGACCAGTAACTTGACCAGTTTAACCGGGAACAGACCAGTAACTTGACCAGTTTAACCGGGAACAGACCAGTAACAGACCAGTAACTTGACCAGTTTAACTTGGGAACAGACCAGTAACAGACCAGTAACTTGACCAGTTTAACTGGGAACAGACCAGTAACTTGACCAGTTTAACCAGGAACAGACCAGTAACTTGACCAGTTTAACGGGGAACAGACCAGTAACTTGACCAGTTTAACCAGGAACAGACCAGTAACTTGACCAGTTTAACCGGGAACAGACCAGCAACAGACCAGTAACTTGACCAGTTTAACTGGGAACAGACCAGTAATTTGACCAGTTTAACTTGGGAACAGACTAGTAACAGACCAGTAACTTGACCAGTTTAACTTGGGAACAGACCAGTAACAGATCAGTAACTTGACCAATTTAACTTGGGATTGGACCAGTAAGAGACCAGTAACAGACCAGTTGAACTGGGGACAGACCAGTACCTTGACCAGTTTAACTGGGAACAGACCAGTAACTTGACCAGTTTAACCGGGAACAGACCAGTAACAGACCAGTAACTTGACCAGTTTAACTGGGAACAGACCAATAACTTGACCAGTTTAACCGGGTACAGACCAGTAACTTGACCAGTTTAACCGGGAACAGACCAATAACTTGACCAGTTTAACTGGGAACAGACCAATAACTTGACCAGTTTAACTGGGAACAGACCAGTAACTTGACCAGTTTAACCGGGAACAGACCAGTAACAGACCAATAACTTGACCAGTTTAACTGGGAACAGACCAATAACTTGACCAGTTTAACCGGGTACAGACCAGTAACTTGACCAGTTTAACCGGGAAATGAACCAGTAACTTGACCAGTTTAACCGGGAACAGACCAGTAACAGACCAGTTTATCTGGGAACAGACCAGTAACTTGACCAGTTTAACTGGGAACAGACCAGTGACTTGACCAGTTTAACCAGGAACAGACCAGTAACTGACCAATAGCTTGACCAGTTTAATCGGGAACAGACCAGTAACAGACCAGTTTAACTGGGGGAACAGACCAGTAGCTTGACCAGTTTAACCGGGAACAGACCAGTAACAGACCAATAACTTGACCAGTTTAACTGGGAACAGACCGGTAACTTGACCAGTTAAACTGGGAACAGACCAGTAACAGACCAATAACTTGACCAGCTTAACTGGGAACAGACCAGTAACAGACCAGTAACTTGACCAGTTGAACTGGGAACAGACCAGTAATTTGACCAGTTTAACTTGGGAACAGACCAGTAACAGACCAGTAACTTGACCAGTTTAACTTGGGAACAGACCAGTAACAGACCAGTAACTTGACCAGTTTAACCGGGAACAGACCAGTAACTTGACCAGTTTAACTGGGAACAGACCAGTAACAGACCAGTAACTTGACCAGTTTAACTTGGGAACAGACCAGTAACAGACCAGTAACTTGACCAGTTTAACCGGGAACAGACCAGTAACTTGACCAGTTTAAGTGGGAACAGACCAGTAACAGACCAGTTTAACTGGGAACAGACCAGTAACAGACCAGTTTAACTGGGAACAGACCAGTAACTTGACCAGTTTAACCAGGAACAAACCAGTAACTTGACCAGTTTAACCGGGAACAGACCAGTAACTTGACCAGCTTAACCAGGAACAGACCAGTAACTTGACCAGTTTAACTGGGAACAGACCAGTAACTTGACCAGTTTAACCAGGAACAGACCAGTAACTTGACCAGTTTAACCGGGTACAGACCAGTAACTTGACCAGTTTAACCGGGAACAGACCAGTAACAGACCAGTAACTTGACCAGTTTAACTGGGAACAGACCAATAACTTGACCAGTTTAACCGGGTACAGACCAGTAACTTGACCAGTTTAACCGGGAACAGACCAGTAACTGACCAATAGCTTGACCAGTTTAATCGGGAACAGACCAGTAACAGACCAGTTTAACTGGGAACAGACTAGTAACTTGACCAGTTTAACTGGGAACAGACCAGTAACTTGACCAGTTTAACCAGGAACAGACCAGTAACTGACCAATAGCTTGACCAGTTTAATCGGGAACAGACCAGTAACAGACCAGTTTAACTGGGAACAGACTAGTAACTTGACCAGGTTAACTGGGAACAGACCAGTAACAGACCAGTAACTTGACCAGTTTAACTGGGAACAGACCAATAACTTGACCAGTTTAACCGGGAACAGACCCATAACTTGACCAGTTTAACCGGGAAAAGACCAGTAACTTGACCAGTTTAACTTGGAACAGACCAGTAACAGACCAGTAACTTGACCAGTTTAACTTGGGAACGGACCAGTAACTTGACCAGTTTAACTGGGAACAGACCAGTAACTTGACCAGTTTAACCAGTAACAGACCAGTAACTTGACCAGTTTAACTGGGAACAGACCAAAAAAAGACCAGTTTAAATGGGAACAGACCAGTAACAGACCAGTTTAACTGGGAACAGACCAGTAACTTGACCAGTTTAACCAGGAACAGACCAGTAACTTGACCAGTTTAACCGGGAACAGACCAGTAATTTGACCAGTTTAACCAGGAACAGACCAGTAACTTGACCAGTTTAACCGGGAACAGACCAGTAACTTGACCAGTTTAACCGGGAACAGACCAGCAACAGACCAGTAACTTGACCAGTTTAACTGGGAACAGACCAGTAATTTGACCAGTTTAACTTGGGAACAGACCAGTAACAGACCAGTAACTTGACCAGTTTAACTTGGGAACAGACCAGTAACAGACCAGTAACTTGACCAGTTTAACCGGGAACAGACCACTAACAGACCAATAACATGAGCAGTTTAACTGGGAACACACCAGTAACTTGACCAGTTTAACTTGGGAACAGACCAGTAACAGACCAGTAACTTGACCAGTTTAACTTGGGATTGGACCAGTAAGAGACCAGTAACAGACCAGTTTAACTGGGAACAGACCAGTAACTTGACCAGTTTAACTGGGAACAGACCAGTAACTTGACCAGTTTAACCGGGAACAGACCAGTAACTGACCAATAGCTTGACCAGTTTAATCGGGAACAGACCAGTAACAGACCAGTTTAACTGGGAACAGACTAGTAACTTGACCAGGTTAACTGGGAACAGACCAGTAACAGACCAGTAACTTGACCAGTTTAACTGGGAACAGACCAATAACTTGACCAGTTTAACCGGGAACAGACCAATAACTTGACCAGTTTAACCGGGAAAAGACCAGTAACTTGACCAGTTTAACTTGGAACAGACCAGTAACAGACCAGTAACTTGACCAGTTTAACTTGGGAACAGACCAGTAACTTGACCAGTTTAACTGGGAACAGACCAGTAACTTGACCAGTTTAACCAGTAACAGACCAGTAACTTGACCAGTTTAACTGGGAAAAGACCAAAAAAAGACCAGTTTAAATGGGAACAGACCAGTAACAGACCAGTTTAACTGGGAACAGACCAGTAACTTGACCAGTTTAACCAGGAACAGACCAGTATCTTGACCAGTTTAACCGGGAACAGACCAGTAATTTGACCAGTTTAACCAGGAACAGACCAGTAACTTGACCAGTTTAACCGGGAACAGACCAGTAACTTGACCAGTTTAACTGGGAACAGACCAGCAACAGACCAGTAACTTGACCAGTTTAACTGGGAACAGACCAGTAATTTGACCAGTTTAACTTGGGAACAGACCAGTAACAGACCAGTAACTTGACCAGTTTAACTTGGGACCAGACCAGTAACAGACCAGTAACTTGACCAGTTTAACTGGGAACAGACCAGTAATTTGACCAGTTCAACCGGGAACAGACCAGTAACTTGACCAGTTTAACCGGGAACAGACCACTAACAGACCAATAACATGAGCAGTTTAACTGGGAACACACCAGTAATTTGACCAGTTTAACTTGGGAACAGACCAGTAACAGACCAGTAACTTGACCAGTTTAACTTGGGAACAGACCAGTAACTTGACCAGCTTAACCAGGAACAGACCAGTAACTTGACCAGTTTAACTGGGAACAGACCAGTAACTTGACCAGTTTAACCAGGAACAGACCAGTAACTTGACCAGTTTAACCGGGTACAGACCAGTAACTTGACCAGTTTAACCGGGAACAGACCAGTAACAGACCAGTAACTTGACCAGTTTAACTGGGAACAGACCAATAACTTGACCAGTTTAACCGGGAACAGACCAGTAACTAATACCAGTTTAACCGGGAAGAGACCAGTAACAGACCAGTTTATCTGGGAACAGACCAGTAACTTGACCAGTTTAACTGGGAACAGACCAGTAACTTGACCAGTTTAACCGGGAACAGACCAGTAACTGACCAATAGCTTGACCAGTTTAATCGGGAACAGACCAGTAACAGACCAGTTTAACTGGGAACAGACTAGTAACTTGACCAGTTTAACTGGGAACAGACCAGTAACAGACCAGTTTATCTGGGAACAGACCAGTAACTTGACCAGTTTAACTGGGAACAGACCAGTAACTTGACCAGTTTAACCAGGAACAGACCAGTAACTGACCAATAGCTTGACCAGTTTAATCGGGAACAGACCAGTAACAGACCAGTTTAACTGGGAACAGACTAGTAACTTGACCAGGTTAACTGGGAACAGACCAGTAACAGACCAGTAACTTGACCAGTTTAACTGGGAACAGACCAATAACTTGACCAGTTTAACCGGGAACAGACCAATAACTTGACCAGTTTAACCGGGAAAAGACCAGTAACTTGACCAGTTTAACTTGGAACAGACCAGTAACAGACCAGTAACTTGACCAGTTTAACTTGGGAACAGACCAGTAACTTGACCAGTTTAACTGGGAACAGACCAGTAACTTGACCAGTTTAACCAGTAACAGACCAGTAACTTGACCAGTTTAACTGGGAACAGACCAAAAAAAGACCAGTTTAAATGGGAACAGACCAGTAACAGACCAGTTTAACTGGGAACAGACCAGTAACTTGACCAGTTTAACCAGGAACAGACCAGTAACTTGACCAGTTTAACCGGGAACAGACCAGTAATTTGACCAGTTTAACCAGGAACAGACCAGTAACTTGACCAGTTTAACCGGGAACAGACCAGTAACTTGACCAGTTTAACCGGGAACAGACCAGCAACAGACCAGTAACTTGACCAGTTTAACTGGGAACAGACCAGTAATTTGACCAGTTTAACTTGGGAACAGACCAGTAACAGACCAGTAACTTGACCAGTTTAACTTGGGAACAGACCAGTAACAGACCAGTAACTTGACCAGTTTAACTGGGAACAGACCAGTAATTTGACCAGTTCAACCGGGAACATACCAGTAACTTGACCAGTTTAACCGGGAACAGACCACTAACAGACCAATAACATGAGCAGTTTAACTGGGAACACACCAGTAATTTGACCAGTTTAACTTGGGAACAGACCAATAATAGACCAGTAACTTGACCAGTTTAACTTGGGATTGGACCAGTAAGAGACCAGTAACAGACCAGTTTAACTGGGAACAGACCAGTAACTTGACCAGTTTAACTGGGAACAGACCAGTAACTTGACCAGTTTAACCGGGAACAGACCAGTAACTGACCAATAGCTTGACCAGTTTAATCGGGAACAGACCAGTAACAGACCAGTTTAACTGGGAACAGACTAGTAACTTGACCAGGTTAACTGGGAACAGACCAGTAACAGACCAGTAACTTGACCAGTTTAACTGGGAACAGACCAATAACTTGACCAGTTTAACCGGGAACAGACCAATAACTTGACCAGTTTAACCGGGAAAAGACCAGTAACTTGACCAGTTTAACTTGGAACAGACCAGTAACAGACCAGTAACTTGACCAGTTTAACTTGGGAACAGACCAGTAACTTGACCAGTTTAACTGGGAACAGACCAGTAACTTGACCAGTTTAACCAGTAACAGACCAGTAACTTGACCAGTTTAACTGGGAACAGACCAAAAAAAGACCAGTTTAAATGGGAACAGACCAGTAACAGACCAGTTTAACTGGGAACAGACCAGTAACTTGACCAGTTTAACCAGGAACAGACCAGTAACTTGACCAGTTTAACCGGGAACAGACCAGTAATTTGACCAGTTTAACCAGGAACAGACCAGTAACTTGACCAGTTTAACCGGGAACAGACCAGTAACTTGACCAGTTTAACTGGGAACAGACCAGCAACAGACCAGTAACTTGACCAGTTTAACTGGGAACAGACCAGTAATTTGACCAGTTTAACTTGGGAACAGACCAGTAACAGACCAGTAACTTGACCAGTTTAACTTGGGAACAGACCAGTAACAGACCAGTAACTTGACCAGTTTAACTGGGAACAGACCAGTAATTTGACCAGTTCAACCGGGAACAGACCAGTAACTTGACCAGTTTAACTTGGGAACAGACCAGTAACAGACCAGTAACTTGACCAGTTTAACTGGGAACAGACCAGTAATTTGACCAGTTCAACCGGGAACATACCAGTAACTTGACCAGTTTAACCGGGAACAGACCACTAACAGACCAATAACATGAGCAGTTTAACTGGGAACACACCAGTAATTTGACCAGTTTAACTTGGGAACAGACCAATAATAGACCAGTAACTTGACCAGTTTAACCGGGAACAGACCAGTAATTTGACCAGTTTAACCAGGAACAGACCAGTAACTTGACCAGTTTAACCGGGAACAGACCAGTAACTTGACCAGTTTAACTGGGAACAGACCAGCAACAGACCAGTAACTTGACCAGTTTAACTGGGAACAGACCAGTAATTTGACCAGTTTAACTTGGGAACAGACCAGTAACAGACCAGTAACTTGACCAGTTTAACTTGGGAACAGACCAGTAACAGACCAGTAACTTGACCAGTTTAACTGGGAACAGACCAGTAATTTGACCAGTTCAACCGGGAACAGACCAGTAACTTGACCAGTTTAACTTGGGAACAGACCAGTAACAGACCAGTAACTTGACCAGTTTAACTGGGAACAGACCAGTAATTTGACCAGTTCAACCGGGAACATACCAGTAACTTGACCAGTTTAACCGGGAACAGACCACTAACAGACCAATAACATGAGCAGTTTAACTGGGAACACACCAGTAATTTGACCAGTTTAACTTGGGAACAGACCAATAATAGACCAGTAACTTGACCAGTTTAACTTGGGATTGGACCAGTAAGAGACCAGTAACAGACCAGTTTAACTGGGAACAGACCAGTAACTTGACCAGTTTAACTGGGAACAGACCAGTAACTTGACCAGTTTAACCGGGAACAGACCAGTAACTGACCAATAGCTTGACCAGTTTAATCGGGAACAGACCAGTAACAGACCAGTTTAACTGGGAACAGACTAGTAACTTGACCAGGTTAACTGGGAACAGACCAGTAACAGACCAGTAACTTGACCAGTTTAACTGGGAACAGACCAATAACTTGACCAGTTTAACCGGGAACAGACCAATAACTTGACCAGTTTAACCGGGAAAAGACCAGTAACTTGACCAGTTTAACTTGGAACAGACCAGTAACAGACCAGTAACTTGACCAGTTTAACTTGGGAACAGACCAGTAACTTGACCAGTTTAACTGGGAACAGACCAGTAACTTGACCAGTTTAACCAGTAACAGACCAGTAACTTGACCAGTTTAACTGGGAACAGACCAAAAAAAGACCAGTTTAAATGGGAACAGACCAGTAACAGACCAGTTTAACTGGGAACAGACCAGTAACTTGACCAGTTTAACCAGGAACAGACCAGTAACTTGACCAGTTTAACCGGGAACAGACCAGTAATTTGACCAGTTTAACCAGGAACAGACCAGTAACTTGACCAGTTTAACCGGGAACAGACCAGTAACTTGACCAGTTTAACTGGGAACAGACCAGCAACAGACCAGTAACTTGACCAGTTTAACTGGGAACAGACCAGTAATTTGACCAGTTTAACTTGGGAACAGACCAGTAACAGACCAGTAACTTGACCAGTTTAACTTGGGAACAGACCAGTAACAGACCAGTAACTTGACCAGTTTAACTGGGAACAGACCAGTAATTTGACCAGTTCAACCGGGAACAGACCAGTAACTTGACCAGTTTAACCGGGAACAGACCACTAACAGACCAATAACATGAGCAGTTTAACTGGGAACACACCAGTAATTTGACCAGTTTAACTTGGGAACAGACCAGTAACAGATCAGTAACTTGACCAGTTTAACTTGGGATTGGACCAGTAAGAGACCAGTAACAGACCAGTTTAACTGGGAACAGACCAGTAACTTGACCAGTTTAACCAGCAACAGACCAGTAATTTGACCAGTTTAACTTGGGAACAGACCAGTAACACACCAGTAACTTGACCAGTTTACCTTGGGAACAGACCAGTAACAGACCAGTAACTTGACCAGTTTAACTGGGAACAGACCAGTAACTTGACCAGTTTAACTTGGAACAGACCAGTAACAGACCAGTAACTTGACCAGTTTAACTTGGGAACAGACCAGTAACTTGACCAGTTTAACTGGGAACAGACCAGTAACTTGACCAGTTTAACCAGTAACAGACCAGTAACTTGACCAGTTTAACTGGGAACAGACCAAAAAAAGACCAGTTTAAATGGGAACAGACCAGTAACAGACCAGTTTAACTGGGAACAGACCAGTAACTTGACCAGTTTAACCAGGAACAGACCAGTAACTTGACCAGTTTAACCGGGAACAGACCAGTAATTTGACCAGTTTAACCAGGAACAGACCAGTAACTTGACCAGTTTAACCGGGAACAGACCAGTAACTTGACCAGTTTAACCGGGAACAGACCAGCAACAGATCAGTAACTTGACCAGTTTAACTGGGAACAGACCAGTAATTTGACCAGTTTAACTTGGGAAAAGACCAGTAATTTGACCAGTAACTTGACCAGTTTAACTTGGGAACAGACCAGTAACTTGACCAGTTTAACTGGGAACAGACCAGTAATTTGACCAGTTCAACCGGGAACAGACCAGTAACTTGACCAGTTTAACCGGGAACAGACCACTAACAGACCAATAACATGAGCAGTTTAACTGGGAACACACCAGTAATTTGACCAGTTTAACTTGGGAACAGACCAGTAACAGACCAGTAACTTGACCAGTTTAACTTGGGAACAGACCAGTAACAGACCAGTAACTTGACCAGTTTAACTGGGAACAGACCAGTAATTTGACCAGTTCAACCGGGAACAGACCAGTAACTTGACCAGTTTAACCGGGAACAGACCACTAACAGACCAATAACATGAGCAGTTTAACTGGGAACACACCAGTAATTTGACCAGTTTAACTTGGGAACAGACCAGTAACAGATCAGTAACTTGACCAGTTTAACTTGGGATTGGACCAGTAAGAGACCAGTAACAGACCAGTTTAACTGGGAACAGACCAGTAACTTGACCAGTTTAACTGGGAACAGACCAGTAACTTGACCAGTTTAACCGGGAACAGACCAGTAACTGACCAATAGCTTGACCAGTTTAATCGGGAACAGACCAGTAACAGACCAGTTTAACTGGGAACAGACTAGTAACTTGACCAGGTTAACTGGGAACAGACCAGTAACAGACCAGTAACTTGACCAGTTTAACTGGGAACAGACCAATAACTTGACCAGTTTAACCGGGAACAGACCAATAACTTGACCAGTTTAACCGGGAAAAGACCAGTAACTTGACCAGTTTAACTTGGAACAGACCAGTAACAGACCAGTAACTTGACCAGTTTAACTTGGGAACAGACCAGTAACTTGACCAGTTTAACTGGGAACAGACCAGTAACTTGACCAGTTTAACCAGTAACAGACCAGTAACTTGACCAGTTTAACTGGGAACAGACCAAAAAAAGACCAGTTTAAATGGGAACAGACCAGTAACAGACCAGTTTAACTGGGAACAGACCAGTAACTTGACCAGTTTAACCAGGAACAGACCAGTAACTTGACCAGTTTAACCGGGAACAGACCAGTAATTTGACCAGTTTAACCAGGAACAGACCAGTAACTTGACCAGTTTAACCGGGAACAGACCAGTAACTTGACCAGTTTAACTGGGAACAGACCAGCAACAGACCAGTAACTTGACCAGTTTAACTGGGAACAGACCAGTAATTTGACCAGTTTAACTTGGGAACAGACCAGTAACAGACCAGTAACTTGACCAGTTTAACTTGGGAACAGACCAGTAACAGACCAGTAACTTGACCAGTTTAACTGGGAACAGACCAGTAATTTGACCAGTTCAACCGGGAACAGACCAGTAACTTGACCAGTTTAACCGGGAACAGACCACTAACAGACCAATAACATGAGCAGTTTAACTGGGAACACACCAGTAATTTGACCAGTTTAACTTGGGAACAGACCAATAACAGATCAGTAACTTGACCAGTTTAACTTGGGATTGGACCAGTAAGAGACCAGTAACAGACCAGTTTAACTGGGAACAGACCAGTAACTTGACCAGTTTAACCAGCAACAGACCAGCAATTTGACCAGTTTAACTTGGGAACAGACCAGTAACAGACCAGTAACTTGACCAGTTTACCTTGGGAACAGACCAGTAACAGACCAGTAACTTGACCAGTTTAACTGGGAACAGACCAATAACTTGACAAGTTTAACCGGGAACAGACCAATAACTTGACCAGTTTAACCGGGAAAAGACCAGTAACTTGACCAGTTTAACTTGGAACAGACCAGTAACAGACCAGTAACTTGACCAGTTTAACTTGGGAACAGACCAGTGACTTGACCAGTTTAACTGGGAACAGACCAGTAACTTGACCAGTTTAACCAGTGACAGACCAGTAACTTGACCAGTTTAACTGGGAACAGACCAAAAAAAGACCAGTTTAAATGGGAACAGACCAGTAACAGACCAGTTTAACTGGGAACAGACCAGTAACTTGACCAGTTTAACCAGGAACAGACCAGTAACTTGACCAGCTTAACCGGGAACAGACCAGTAATTTGACCAGTTTAACCAGGAACAGACCAGTAACTTGACCAGTTTAACCGGGAACAGACCAGTAACTTGACCAGTTTAACCGGGAACAGACCAGCAACAGATCAGTAACTTGACCAGTTTAACTGGGAACAGACCAGTAATTTGACCAGTTTAACTTGGGAAAAGACCAGTAATTTGACCAGTAACTTGACCAGTTTAACTTGGGAACAGACCAGTAACAGACCAGTAACTTGACCAGTTTAACTGGGAACAGACCAGTAATTTGACCAGTTCAACCGGGAACAGACCAGTAACTTGACCAGTTTAACCGGGAACAGACCACTAACAGACCAATAACATGAGCAGTTTAACTGGGAACACACCAGTAATTTGACCAGTTTAACTTGGGAACAGACCAGTAACAGACCAGTAACTTGACCAGTTTAACTTGGGAACAGACCAGTAACAGACCAGTAACTTGACCAGTTTAACTGGGAACAGACCAGTAATTTGACCAGTTCAACCGGGAACAGACCAGTAACTTGACCAGTTTAACCGGGAACAGACCACTAACAGACCAATAACATGAGCAGTTTAACTGGGAACACACCAGTAATTTGACCAGTTTAACTTGGGAACAGACCAGTAACAGATCAGTAACTTGACCAGTTTAACTTGGGATTGGACCAGTAAGAGACCAGTAACAGACCAGTTTAACTGGGAACAGACCAGTAACTTGACCAGTTTAACCAGCAACAGACCAGCAATTTGACCAGTTTAACTTGGGAACAGACCAGTAACAGACCAGTAACTTGACCAGTTTACCTTGGGAACAGACCAGTAACAGACCAGTAACTTGACCAGTTTAACTGGGAACAGACCAATAACTTGACAAGTTTAACCGGGAACAGACCAATAACTTGACCAGTTTAACCGGGAAAAGACCAGTAACTTGACCAGTTTAACTTGGAACAGACCAGTAACAGACCAGTAACTTGACCAGTTTAACTTGGGAACAGACCAGTGACTTGACCAGTTTAACTGGGAACAGACCAGTAACTTGACCAGTTTAACCAGTGACAGACCAGTAACTTGACCAGTTTAACTGGGAACAGACCAAAAAAAGACCAGTTTAAATGGGAACAGACCAGTAACAGACCAGTTTAACTGGGAACAGACCAGTAACTTGACCAGTTTAACCAGGAACAGACCAGTAACTTGACCAGCTTAACCGGGAACAGACCAGTAATTTGACCAGTTTAACCAGGAACAGACCAGTAACTTGACCAGTTTAACCGGGAACAGACCAGTAACTTGACCAGTTTAACCGGGAACAGACCAGCAACAGATCAGTAACTTGACCAGTTTAACTGGGAACAGACCAGTAATTTGACCAGTTTAACTTGGGAAAAGACCAGTAATTTGACCAGTAACTTGACCAGTTAAACTGGGGAACAGACCAGTAACAGACCAGTAACTTGACCAGTTTAACTGGGAACAGACCAGTAATTTGACCAGTTCAACCGGGAACAGACCAGTAACTTGACCAGTTTAACCGGGAACAGACCACTAACAGACCAATAACATGAGCAGTTTAACTGGGAACACACCAGTAATTTGACCAGTTTAACTTGGGAACAGACCAGTAACAGACCAGTAACTTGACCAGTTTAACTTGGGAACAGACCAGTAACAGACCAGTAACTTGACCAGTTTAACTGGGAACAGACCAGTAATTTGACCAGTTCAACCGGGAACAGACCAGTAACTTGACCAGTTTAACCGGGAACAGACCACTAACAGACCAATAACATGAGCAGTTTAACTGGGAACACACCAGTAATTTGACCAGTTTAACTTGGGAACAGACCAGTAACAGATCAGTAACTTGACCAGTTTAACTTGGGATTGGACCAGTAAGAGACCAGTAACAGACCAGTTTAACTGGGAACAGACCAGTAACTTGACCAGTTTAACCAGCAACAGACCAGTAATTTGACCAGTTTAACTTGGGAACAGACCAGTAACAGACCAGTAACTTGACCAGTTTACCTTGGGAACAGACCAGTAACAGACCAGTAACTTGACCAGTTTAACTGGGAACAGACCAATAACTTGACCAGTTTAACCGGGAACAGACCAATAACTTGACCAGTTTAACCGGGAAAAGACCAGTAACTTGACCAGTTTAACTTGGAACAGACCAGTAACAGACCAGTAACTTGACCAGTTTAACTTGGGAACAGACCAGTAACTTGACCAGTTTAACTGGGAACAGACCAGTAACTTGACCAGTTTAACCAGTAACAGACCAGTAACTTGACCAGTTTAACTGGGAACAGACCAAAAAAAGACCAGTTTAAATGGGAACAGACCAGTAACAGACCAGTTTAACTGGGAACAGACCAGTAACTTGACCAGTTTAACCAGGAACAGACCAGTAACTTGACCAGTTTAACCGGGAACAGACCAGTAATTTGACCAGTTTAACCAGGAACAGACCAGTAACTTGACCAGTTTAACCGGGAACAGACCAGTAACTTGACCAGTTTAACCGGGAACAGACCAGCAACAGACCAGTAACTTGACCAGTTTAACTGGGAACAGACCAGTAATTTGACCAGTTTAACTTGGGAACAGACCAGTAATAGACCAGTAACTTGACCAGTTTAACTTGGGAACAGACCAGTAACAGACCAGTAACTTGACCAGTTTAACTGGGAACAGACCAGTAATTTGACCAGTTCAACCGGGAACAGACCAGTAACTTGACCAGTTTAACCGGGAACAGACCAGTAACAGACCAATAACATGAGCAGTTTAACTGGGAACACACCAGTAATTTGACCAATTTAACTTGGGAACAGACCAGTAACAGATCAGTAACTTGACCAGTTTAACTTGGGATTGGACCAGTAAGAGACCAGTAACAGACCAGTTTAACTGGGAACAGACCAGTAACTTGACCAGTTTAACCAGCAAAAGACCAGTAATTTGACCAGTTTAACTTGGGAACAGACCAGTAACAGACCAGTAACTTGACCAGTTTACCTTGGGAACAGACCAGTAACAGACCAGTTACTTGACCAGTTTAACCGGGAACAGACCAGTAACTTGACCAGTTTAACCGGGAACAGATCAGTAACTTGACCAGTTTAACCAGGAACAGACCAGTAACTTGACCAGTTTAACTGGGAACAGACCAGTAATTTGACCAGTTCAACCGGGAACAGACCAGTAACTTGACCAGTTTAACCGGGAACAGACCACTAACAGACCAATAACATGAGCAGTTTAACTGGGAACACACCAGTAATTTGACCAGTTTAACTTGGGAACAGACCAGTAACAGATCAGTAACTTGACCAGTTTAACTTGGGATTGGACCAGTAAGAGACCAGTAACAGACCAGTTTAACTGGGAACAGACCAGTAACTTGACCAGTTTAACCAGCAAAAGACCAGTAATTTGACCAGTTTAACTTGGGAACAGACCAGTAACAGACCAGTAACTTGACCAGTTTACCTTGGGAACAGACCAGTAACAGACCAGTTACTTGACCAGTTTAACCGGGAACAGACCAGTAACTTGACCAGTTTAACCAGGAACAGACCAGTAACTTGACCAGTTTAACCGGGAACAGACCAGTAACTTGACCAGTTTAACCGGGAACAGACCAGTAACAGACCAGTAACTTGACCAGTTTAACTGGGAACAGACCAGTAATTTGACCAGTTTAACTTGGGAACAGACCAGTAACAGACCAGTAACTTGACCAGTTTAACTTGGGAACAGACCAGTAACAGACCAGTAACTTGACCAGTTTAACTGGGAACAGACCAGTAACTTGACCAGTTTAGCTGGGAACAGACCAGTAACTTGACCAGTTTAACCAGGAACAAACCAGTAACAGACCAGTAAATTGACCAGTTTATCCGGGAACAGACCAGTAACTTGACCAGTTTAACTGGGAACAGACCAGCAACAGACCAGTAACTTGACCAGTTTAACTGGGAACAGACCAGTAATTTGACCAGTTTAACTTGGGAACAGACCAGTAACAGACCAGTAACTTGACCAGTTTAACTTGGGAACAGACCAGTAACAGACCAGTAACTTGACCAGTTTAACTGGGAACAGACCAGTAATTTGACCAGTTCAACCGGGAACAGACCAGTAACTTGACCAGTTTAACCGGGAACAGACCACTAACAGACCAATAACATGAGCAGTTTAACTGGGAACACACCAGTAATTTGACCAGTTTAACTTGGGAACAGACCAGTAACAGACAAGTAACTTGACCAGTTTAACTTGGGAACAGACCAGTAACTTGACCAGCTTAACCAGGAACAGACCAGTAACTTGACCAGTTTAACTGGGAACAGACCAGTAACTTGACCAGTTTAACCAGGAACAGACCAGTAACTTGACCAGTTTAACCGGGTACAGACCAGTAACTTGACCAGTTTAACCGGGAACAGACCAGTAACAGACCAGTAACTTGACCAGTTTAACTGGGAACAGACCAATAACTTGACCAGTTTAACCGGGTACAGACCAGTAACTTGACCAGTTTAACCGGGAACAGACCAGTAACTAATACCAGTTTAACCGGGAAGAGACCAGTAACAGACCAGTTTATCTGGGAACAGACCAGTAACTTGACCAGTTTAACTGGGAAAAGACCAGTAACTTGACCAGTTTAACCGGGAACAGACCAGTAACTGACCAATAGCTTGACCAGTTTAATCGGGAACAGACCAGTAACAGACCAGTTTAACTGGGAACAGACCAGTAACTTGACCAGTTTAACCAGCAAAAGACCAGTAATTTGAACCAGTCTAACTTGGGAACAGACCAGTAACAGACCAGTAACTTGACCAGTTTACCTTGGGAACAGACCAGTAACAGACCAGTTACTTGACCAGTTTAACCGGGAACAGACCAGTAACTTGACCAGTTTAACCGGGAACAGATCAGTAACTTGACCAGTTTAACCAGGAACAGACCAGTAACTTGACCAGTTTAACCAGGAACAGACCAGTAACTTGACCAGTTTAACCGGGAACAGACCAGTAACTTGACCAGTTTAACCGGGAACAGACCAGTAACAGACCAGTAACTTGACCAGTTTAACTGGGAACAGACCAGTAATTTGACCAGTTTAACTTGGGAACAGACCAGTAACAGACCAGTAACTTGACCAGTTTAACTTGGGAACAGACCAGTAACAGACCAGTAACTTGACCAGTTTAACTGGGAACAGACCAGTAACTTGACCAGTTTAGCTGGGAACAGACCAGTAACTTGACCAGTTTAACTGGGAACAGACCAGTAATTTGACCAGTTCAACCGGGAACAGACCAGTAACTTGACCAGTTTAACCGGGAACAGACCACTAACAGACCAATAACATGAGCAGTTTAACTGGGAACACACCAGTAATTTGACCAGTTTAACTTGGGAACAGACCAGTAACAGATCAGTAACTTGACCAGTTTAACTTGGGATTGGACCAGTAAGAGACCAGTAACAGACCAGTTTAACTGGGAACAGACCAGTAACTTGACCAGTTTAACCAGCAAAAGACCAGTAATTTGACCAGTTTAACTTGGGAACAGACCAGTAACAGACCAGTAACTTGACCAGTTTACCTTGGGAACAGACCAGTAACAGACCAGTTACTTGACCAGTTTAACCGGGAACAGACCAGTAACTTGACCAGTTTAACCAGGAACAGACCAGTAACTTGACCAGTTTAACCGGGAACAGACCAGTAACTTGACCAGTTTAACCGGGAACAGACCAGTAACAGACCAGTAACTTGACCAGTTTAACTGGGAACAGACCAGTAATTTGACCAGTTTAACTTGGGAACAGACCAGTAACAGACCAGTAACTTGACCAGTTTAACTTGGGAACAGACCAGTAACAGACCAGTAACTTGACCAGTTTAACTGGGAACAGACCAGTAACTTGACCAGTTTAGCTGGGAACAGACCAGTAACTTGACCAGTTTATCCAGGAACAAACCAGTAACAGACCAGTAAATTGACCAGTTTATCCGGGAACAGACCAGTAACTTGACCAGTTTAACTGGGAACAGACCAGCAACAGACCAGTAACTTGACCAGTTTAACTGGGAACAGACCAGTAATTTGACCAGTTTAACTTGGGAACAGACCAGTAACAGACCAGTAACTTGACCAGTTTAACTTGGGAACAGACCAGTAACAGACCAGTAACTTGACCAGTTTAACTGGGAACAGACCAGTAATTTGACCAGTTCAACCGGGAACAGACCACTAACAGACCAATAACATGAGCAGTTTAACTGGGAACACACCAGTAATTTGACCAGTTTAACTTGGGAACAGACCAGTAACAGACAAGTAACTTGACCAGTTTAACTTGGGAACAGACCAGTAACTTGACCAGCTTAACCAGGAACAGACCAGTAACTTGACCAGTTTAACTGGGAACAGACCAGTAACTTGACCAGTTTAACCAGGAACAGACCAGTAACTTGACCAGTTTAACCGGGTACAGACCAGTAACTTGACCAGTTTAACCGGGAACAGACCAGTAACAGACCAGTAACTTGACCAGTTTAACTGGGAACAGACCAATAACTTGACCAGTTTAACCGGGTACAGACCAGTAACTTGACCAGTTTAACCGGGAACAGACCAGTAACTAATACCAGTTTAACCGGGAAGAGACCAGTAACAGACCAGTTTATCTGGGAACAGACCAGTAACTTGACCAGTTTAACTGGGAAAAGACCAGTAACTTGACCAGTTTAACCGGGAACAGACCAGTAACTGACCAATAGCTTGACCAGTTTAATCGGGAACAGACCAGTAACAGACCAGTTTAACTGGGAACAGACCAGTAACTTGACCAGTTTAACCAGCAAAAGACCAGTAATTTGACCAGTTTAACTTGGGAACAGACCAGTAACAGACCAGTAACTTGACCAGTTTACCTTGGGAACAGACCAGTAACAGACCAGTTACTTGACCAGTTTAACCGGGAACAGACCAGTAACTTGACCAGTTTAACCGGGAACAGATCAGTAACTTGACCAGTTTAACCAGGAACAGACCAGTAACTTGACCAGTTTAACCAGGAACAGACCAGTAACTTGACCAGTTTAACCGGGAACAGACCAGTAACTTGACCAGTTTAACCGGGAACAGACCAGTAACAGACCAGTAACTTGACCAGTTTAACTGGGAACAGACCAGTAATTTGACCAGTTTAACTTGGGAACAGACCAGTAACAGACCAGTAACTTGACCAGTTTAACTTGGGAACAGACCAGTAACAGACCAGTAACTTGACCAGTTTAACTGGGAACAGACCAGTAACTTGACCAGTTTAGCTGGGAACAGACCAGTAACTTGACCAGTTTAACCAGGAACAAACCAGTAACAGACCAGTAAATTGACCAGTTTAACCGGGAACAGACCAGTAACTTGACCAGTTTAACTGGGAACAGACCAGCAACAGACCAGTAACTTGACCAGTTTAACTGGGAACAGACCAGTAATTTGACCAGTTTAACTTGGGAACAGACCAGTAACAGACCAGTAACTTGACCAGTTTAACTTGGGAACAGACCAGTAACAGACCAGTAACTTGACCAGTTTAACTGGGAACAGACCAGTAATTTGACCAGTTCAACCGGGAACAGACCAGTAACTTGACCAGTTTAACCGGGAACAGACCACTAACAGACCAATAACATGAGCAGTTTAACTGGGAACACACCAGTAATTTGACCAGTTTAACTTGGGAACAGACCAGTAACTTGACCAGTTTAACTTGGGAACAGACCAGTAACTTGACCAGCTTAACCAGGAACAGACCAGTAACTTGACCAGTTTAACTGGGAACAGACCAGTAACTTGACCAGTTTAACCAGGAACAGACCAGTAACTTGACCAGTTTAACCGGGTACAGACCAGTAACTTGACCAGTTTAACCGGGAACAGACCAGTAACAGACCAGTAACTTGACCAGTTTAACTGGGAACAGACCAATAACTTGACCAGTTTAACCGGGTACAGACCAGTAACTTGACCAGTTTAACCGGGAACAGACCAGTAACTAATACCAGTTTAACCGGGAAGAGACCAGTAACAGACCAGTTTATCTGGGAACAGACCAGTAACTTGACCAGTTTAACTGGGAACAGACCAGTAACTTGACCAGTTTAACCGGGAACAGACCAGTAACTGACCAATAGCTTGACCAGTTTAATCGGGAACAGACCAGTAACAGACCAGTTTAACTGGGAACAGACTAGTAACTTGACCAGTTTAACTGGGAACAGACCAGTAACAGACCAGTTTATCTGGGAACAGACCAGTAACTTGACCAGTTTAACTGGGAACAGACCAGTAACTTGACCAGTTTAACCAGGAACAGACCAGTAACTGACCAATAGCTTGACCAGTTTAATCGGGAACAGACCAGTAACAGACCAGTTTAACTGGGAACAGACTAGTAACTTGACCAGGTTAACTGGGAAAAGACCAGTAACAGACCAGTAACTTGACCAGTTTAACCGGGAACAGACCAATAACTTGACCAGTTTAACCGGGAAAAGACCAGTAACTTGACCAGTTTAACTTGGAACAGACCAGTAACAGACCAGTAACTTGACCAGTTTAACTTGGGAACAGACCAGTAACTTGACCAGTTTAACTGGGAACAGACCAGTAACTTGACCAGTTTAACCAGTAACAGACCAGTAACTTGACCAGTTTAACTGGGAACAGACCAAGAAAAGACCAGTTTAAATGGGAACAGACCAGTAACAGACCAGTTTAACTGGGAACAGACCAGTAACTTGACCAGTTTAACCAGGAACAGACCAGTAACTTGACCAGTTTAACCGGGAACAGACCAGTAATTTGACCAGTTTAACCAGGAACAGACCAGTAACTTGACCAGTTTAACCGGGAACAGACCAGTAACTTGACCAGTTTAACCGGGAACAGACCAGCAACAGACCAGTAACTTGACCAGTTTAACTGGGAACAGACCAGTAATTTGACCAGTTTAACTTGGGAACAGACCAGTAACAGACCAGTAACTTGACCAGTTTAACTGGGAACAGACCAGTAATTTGACCAGTTTAACTTGGGAACAGACCAGCAACAGACCAGTAACTTGACCAGTTTAACTGGGAACAGACCAGTAATTTGACCAGTTTAACTTGGGAACAGACCAGTAACTTGACCAGCTTAACCAGGAACAGACCAGTAACTTGACCAGTTTAACTGGGAACAGACCAGTAACTTGACCAGTTTAACCAGGAACAGACCAGTAACTTGACCAGTTTAACCGGGTACAGACCAGTAACTTGACCAGTTTAACCGGGAACAGACCAGTAACAGACCAGTAACTTGACCAGTTTAACTGGGAACAGACCAATAACTTGACCAGTTTAACCGGGTACAGACCAGTAACTTGACCAGTTTAACCGGGAACAGACCAGTAACTAATACCAGTTTAACCGGGAAGAGACCAGTAACAGACCAGTTTATCTGGGAACAGACCAGTAACTTGACCAGTTTAACTGGGAACAGACCAGTAACTTGACCAGTTTAACCGGGAACAGACCAGTAACTGACCAATAGCTTGACCAGTTTAATCGGGAACAGACCAGTAACAGACCAGTTTAACTGGGAACAGACTAGTAACTTGACCAGTTTAACTGGGAACAGACCAGTAACAGACCAGTTTATCTGGGAACAGACCAGTAACTTGACCAGTTTAACTGGGAACAGACCAGTAACTTGACCAGTTTAACCAGGAACAGACCAGTAACTGACCAATAGCTTGACCAGTTTAATCGGGAACAGACCAGTAACAGACCAGTTTAACTGGGAACAGACTAGTAACTTGACCAGGTTAACTGGGAAAAGACCAGTAACAGACCAGTAACTTGACCAGTTTAACCGGGAACAGACCAATAACTTGACCAGTTTAACCGGGAAAAGACCAGTAACTTGACCAGTTTAACTTGGAACAGACCAGTAACAGACCAGTAACTTGACCAGTTTAACTTGGGAACAGACCAGTAACTTGACCAGTTTAACTGGGAACAGACCAGTAACTTGACCAGTTTAACCAGTAACAGACCAGTAACTTGACCAGTTTAACTGGGAACAGACCAAGAAAAGACCAGTTTAAATGGGAACAGACCAGTAACAGACCAGTTTAACTGGGAACAGACCAGTAACTTGACCAGTTTAACCAGGAACAGACCAGTAACTTGACCAGTTTAACCGGGAACAGACCAGTAATTTGACCAGTTTAACCAGGAACAGACCAGTAACTTGACCAGTTTAACCGGGAACAGACCAGTAACTTGACCAGTTTAACCGGGAACAGACCAGCAACAGACCAGTAACTTGACCAGTTTAACTGGGAACAGACCAGTAATTTGACCAGTTTAACTTGGGAACAGACCAGTAACAGACCAGTAACTTGACCAGTTTAACTGGGAACAGACCAGTAATTTGACCAGTTTAACTTGGGAACAGACCAGCAACAGACCAGTAACTTGACCAGTTTAACTGGGAACAGACCAGTAATTTGACCAGTTTAACTTGGGAACAGAACAGTAACAGACCAGTAATTTGACCAGTTCAACCGGGAACAGACCAGTAACTTGACCAGTTTAACCGGGAACAGACCACTAACAGACCAATAACATGAGCAGTTTAACTGGGAACACACCAGTAATTTGACCAGTTTAACTTGGGAACAGACCAGTAACAGATCAGTAACTTGACCAGTTTAACTTGGGATTGGACCAGTAAGAGACCAGTAACAGACCAGTTTAACTGGGAACAGACCAGTAACTTGACCAGTTTAACCAGCAACAGACCAGTAATTTGACCAGTTTAACTTGGGAACAGACCAGTAACAGACCAGTAACTTGACCAGTTTACCTTGGGAACAGACCAGTAACAGACCAGTAACTTGACCAGTTTAACTGGGAACAGACCAATAACTTGACCAGTTTAACCGGGAACAGACCAATAACTTGACCAGTTTAACTGGGAAAAGACCAGTAACTTGACCAGTTTAACTTGGAACAGACCAGTAACTTGACCAGTTTAACTTGGGAACAGACCAGTAACTTGACCAGTTTAACTGGGAACAGACCAGTAACTTGACCAGTTTAACCAGTAACAGACCAGTAACTTGACCAGTTTAACTGGGAACAGACCAAAAAAAGACCAGTTTAAATGGGAACAGACCAGTAACAGACCAGTTTAACTGGGAACAGACCAGTAACTTGACCAGTTTAACCAGGAACAGACCAGTAACTTGACCAGTTTAACCGGGAACAGACCAGTAATTTGACCAGTTTAACCAGGAACAGACCAGTAACTTGACCAGTTTAACCGGGAACAGACCAGTAACTTGACCAGTTTAACCGGGAACAGACCAGCAACAGACCAGTAACTTGACCAGTTTAACTGGGAACAGACCAGTAATTTGACCAGTTTAACTTGGGAACAGACCAGTAATAGAGCAGTAACTTGACCAGTTTAACTTGGGAACAGACCAGTAACAGACCAGTAACTTGACCAGTTTAACTGGGAACAGACCAGTAATTTGACCAGTTCAACCGGGAACAGACCAGTAACTTGACCAGTTTAACCGGGAACAGACCACTAACAGACCAATAACATGAGCAGTTTAACTGGGAACACACCAGTAATTTGACCAGTTTAACTTGGGAACAGACCAGTAACAGATCAGTAACTTGACCAGTTTAACTTGGGATTGGACCAGTAAGAGACCAGTAACAGACCAGTTTAACTGGGAACAGACCAGTAACTTGACCAGTTTAACCAGCAACAGACCAGTAATTTGACCAGTTTAACTTGGGAACAGACCAGTAACAGACCAGTAACTTGACCAGTTTACCTTGGGAACAGACCAGTAACAGACCAGTTACTTGACCAGTTTAACCGGGAACAGACCAGTAACGTGACCAGTTTAACCGGGAACAGATCAGTAACTTGACCAGTTTAACCAGGAACAGACCAGTAACTTGACCAGTTTAACCAGGAACAGACCAGTAACTTGACCAGTTTAACCGGGAACAGACCAGTAACTTGACCAGTTTAACCGGGAACAGACCAGTAACAGACCAGTAACTTGACCAGTTTAACTGGGAACAGACCAGTAATTTGACCAGTTTAACTTGGGAACAGACCAGTAACAGACCAGTAACTTGACCAGTTTAACTTGGGAACAGACCAGTAACAGACCAGTAACTTGACCAGTTTAACTGGGAACAGACCAGTAACTTGACCAGTTTAGCTGGGAACAGACCAGTAACTTGACCAGTTTAACCAGGAACAAACCAGTAACAGACCAGTAAATTGACCAGTTTAACCGGGAACAGACCAGTAACTTGACCAGTTTAGCCAGGAACAGACCAGTAACTTGACCAGTTTAACCGGGAACAGACCAGTAACTTGACCAGTTTAACCGGGAACAGACCAGTGACTTGACCAGTTTAGCCAGGAACAGACCAGTAACTTGACCAGTTTAAGTGGGAACAGAACAGTAACTTGACCAGGTTAACCGGGAACAGACCAGTAATTTGACCAGTTTAACCGGGAACTGACCAGTAATTTGACCACGTTAACTGGGAACAGACCAGTAACAGACCAATAACTTGACCAGTTTAACCGGGAACAGACCAGTAATTTGACCAGTTTAACTGGGAACAGACCAGTAACAGACCAGTAACTTGACCAGTTTAACTGGGAACAGACCAATAACTTGACCAGTTTAACCGGGAACAGACCAATAACTTGATCAGTTTAACCGGGAAAAGACCAGTAACTTGACCAGTTTAACTTGGAACAAACCAGTAACAGACCAGTAACTTGACCAGTTTAACTTGGGAACAGACCAGTAACTTGACCAGTTTAACTGGGAACAGACCAGTAACTTGACCAGTTTAACCAGTAACAGACCAGTAACTTGACCAGTTTAACTGGCAACAGACCAAAAAAAGACCAGTTGAAATGGGAACAGACCAGTAACAGACCAGTATTACTGGGAACAGACCAGTAACTTGACCAGTTTAACCAGGAACAGACCAGTAACTTGACCAGTTTAACCGGGAACAGACCAGTGATTTGACCAGTTTAACCAGGAACAGACCAGTAACTTGACCAGTTTAACCGGGAACAGACCAGTAACTTGACCAGTTTAACCGGGAACAGACCAGCAACAGACCAGTAACTTGACCAGTTTAACTGGGAACAGACCAGTAATTTGACCAGTTTAACTTGGGAACAGACCAGTAACAGACCAGTAACTTGACCAGTTTAACTTGGGAACAGACCAGTAACAGACCAGTAACAGACCAGTAACAGACCAGTTTAACTGGGAACAGACCAGTAATTTGACCAGTTCAACCGGGAACAGACCAGTAATTTGACCAGTTTAACTTGGGAACAGACCAGTAACAGACCAGTAACTTGACCAGTTTACCTTGGGAACAGACCAGTAACAGACCAGTTACTTGACCAGTTTAACCGGGAACAGACCAGTAACTTGACCAGTTTAACCGGGAACAGATCAGTAACTTGACCAGTTTAACCAGGAACAGACCAGTAACTTGACCAGTTTAACCAGGAACAGACCAGTAACTTGACCAGTTTAACCGGGAACAGACCATTAACTTGACCAGTTTAACCGGGAACAGACCAGTAACAGACCAGTAACTTGACCAGTTTAACTGGGAACAGACCAGTAATTTGACCAGTTTAACTTGGGAACAGACCAGTAACAGACCAGTAACTTGACCAGTTTAACTTGGGAACAGACCAGTAACAGACCAGTAACTTGACCAGTTTAACTGGGAACAGACCAGTAACTTGACCAGTTTAGCTGGGAACAGACCAGTAACTTGACCAGTTTAACCAGGAACAAACCAGTAACAGACCAGTAAATTGACCAGTTTAACCGGGAACAGACCAGTAACTTGACCAGTTTAGCCAGGAACAGACCAGTAACTTGACCAGTTTAACCGGGAACAGACCAGTAACTTGACCAGTTTAACCGGGAACAGACCAGTGACTTGACCAGTTTAGCCAGGAACAGACCAGTAACTTGACCAGTTTAAGTGGGAACAGAACAGTAACTTGACCAGGTTAACCGGGAACAGACCAGTAATTTGACCAGTTTAACCGGGAACTGACCAGTAATTTGACCAGTTTAACTGGGAACAGACCAGTAACAGACCAATAACTTGACCAGTTTAACCGGGAACAGACCAGTAATTTGACCAGTTTAACTGGGAACAGACCAGTAACAGACCAGTAACTTGACCAGTTTAACTGGGAACAGACCAATAACTTGACCAGTTTAACCGGGAACAGACCAATAACTTGATCAGTTTAACCGGGAAAAGACCAGTAACTTGACCAGTTTAACTTGGAACAAACCAGTAACAGACCAGTAACTTGACCAGTTTAACTTGGGAACAGACCAGTAACTTGACCAGTTTAACTGGGAACAGACCAGTAACTTGACCAGTTTAACCAGTAACAGACCAGTAACTTGACCAGTTTAACTGGGAACAGACCAAAAAAAGACCAGTTGAAATGGGAACAGACCAGTAACAGACCAGTATTACTGGGAACAGACCAGTAACTTGACCAGTTTAACCAGGAACAGACCAGTAACTTGACCAGTTTAACCGGGAACAGACCAGTGATTTGACCAGTTTAACCAGGAACAGACCAGTAACTTGACCAGTTTAACCGGGAACAGACCAGTAACTTGACCAGTTTAACCGGGAACAGACCAGCAACAGACCAGTAACTTGACCAGTTTAACTGGGAACAGACCAGTAATTTGACCAGTTTAACTTGGGAACAGACCAGTAACAGACCAGTAACTTGACCAGTTTAACTTGGGAACAGACCAGTAACAGACCAGTAACAGACCAGTTTAACTGGGAACAGACCAGTAATTTGACCAGTTCAACCGGGAACAGACCAGTAACTTGACCAGTTTAACCGGGAACAGACCAGTAACAGACCAATAACATGAGCAGTTTAACTGGGAACACACCAGTAATTTGACCAGTTTAACTTGGGAACAGACCAGTAACAGATCAGTAACTTGACCAGTTTAACTTGGGATTGGACCAGTAAGAGACCAGTAACAGACCAGTTTAACTGGGAACAGACCAGTAACTTGACCACTTTAACCAGCAACAGACCAGTAATTTGACCAGTTTACCTTGGGAACAGACCAGTAACAGACCAGTAACTTGACCAGTTTAACTGGGAACAGACCAATAACTTGACCAGTTTAACCGGGAACAGACCAATAACTTGACCAGTTTAACAGGGAAAAGACCAGTAACTTGACCAGTTTAACTTGGAACAGACCAGTAACAGACCAGTAACTTGACCAGTTTAACTTGGGAACAGACCAGTAACTTGACCAGTTTAACTGGGAACAGACCAGTAACTTGACCAGTTTAACCAGTAACAGACCAGTAACTTGACCAGTTTAACTGGGAACAGACCAAAAAAAGACCAGATTAAATGGGAACAGACCAGTAACAGACCAGTTTAACTGGGAACAGACCAGTAACTTGACCAGTTTAACCAGGAACAGACCAGTAACTTGACCAGTTTAACCGGGAACAGACCAGCAACAGACCAGTAACTTGACCAGTTTAACTGGGAACAGACCAGTAATTTGACCAGTTTAACTTGGGAACAGACCAGTAACAGACCAGTAACTTGACCAGTTTAACTTGGGAACAGACCAGTAACAGACCAGTAACAGACCAGTTTAACTGGGAACAGACCAGTAATTTGACCAGTTCAACCGGGAACAGACCAGTAACTTGACCAGTTTAACCGGGAACAGACCACTAACAGACCAATAACATGAGCAGTTTAACTGGGAACACACCAGTAATTTGACCAGTTTAACTTGGGAACAGACCAGTAAAAGATCAGTAACTTGACCAGTTTAACTTGGGATTGGACCAGTAAGAGACCAGTAACAGACCAGTTTAACTGGGAACAGACCAGTAACTTGACCACTTTAACCAGCAACAGACCAGTAATTTGACCAGTTTAACTTGGGAACAGACCAGTAACAGACCAGTAACTTGACCAGTTTAACTGGGAACAGACCAGTAATTTGACCAGTTTAACTTGGGAACAGACCAGTAACAGACCAGTAACTTGACCAGTTTAACTTGGGAACAGACCAGTAACAGACCAGTAACTTGACCAGTTTAACTGGGAACAGACCAGTAACTTGACCAGTTTAGCTGGGAACAGACCAGTAACTTGACCAGTTTAACCAGGAACAAACCAGTAACAGACCAGTAAATTGACCAGTTTAACCGGGAACAGACCAGTAACTTGACCAGTTTAGCCAGGAACAGACCAGTAACTTGACCAGTTTAACCGGGAACAGACCAGTAACTTGACCAGTTTAACCGGGAACAGACCAGTGACTTGACCAGTTTAGCCAGGAACAGACCAGTAACTTGACCAGTTTAAGTGGGAACAGAACAGTAACTTGACCAGGTTAACCGGGAACAGACCAGTAATTTGACCAGTTTAACCGGGAACTGACCAGTAATTTGACCAGTTTAACTGGGAACAGACCAGTAACAGACCAATAACTTGACCAGTTTAACCGGGAACAGACCAGTAATTTGACCAGTTTAACTGGGAACAGACCAGTAACAGACCAGTAACTTGACCAGTTTAGCTGGGAACAGACCAGTAACTTGACCAGTTTAACCAGGAACAAACCAGTAACAGACCAGTAAATTGACCAGTTTAACCGGGAACAGACCAGTAACTTGACCAGTTTAGCCAGGAACAGACCAGTAACTTGACCAGTTTAACCGGGAACAGACCAGTAACTTGACCAGTTTAACCGGGAACAGACCAGTGACTTGACCAGTTTAGCCAGGAACAGACCAGTAACTTGACCAGTTTAAGTGGGAACAGAACAGTAACTTGACCAGGTTAACCGGGAACAGACCAGTAATTTGACCAGTTTAACCGGGAACTGACCAGTAATTTGACCAGTTTAACTGGGAACAGACCAGTAACAGACCAATAACTTGACCAGTTTAACCGGGAACAGACCAGTAATTTGACCAGTTTAACTGGGAACAGACCAGTAACAGACCAGTAACTTGACCAGTTTAACTGGGAACAGACCAATAACTTGACCGGTTTAACCGGGAACAGACCAATAACTTGATCAGTTTAACCGGGAAAAGACCAGTAACTTGACCAGTTTAACTTGGAACAAACCAGTAACAGACCAGTAACTTGACCAGTTTAACTTGGGAACAGACCAGTAACTTGACCAGTTTAACTGGGAACAGACCAGTAACTTGACCAGTTTAACCAGTAACAGACCAGTAACTTGACCAGTTTAACTGGGAACAGACCAAAAAAAGACCAGTTGAAATGGGAACAGACCAGTAACAGACCAGTATTACTGGGAACAGACCAGTAACTTGACCAGTTTAACCAGGAACAGACCAGTAACTTGACCAGTTTAACCGGGAACAGACCAGTGATTTGACCAGTTTAACCAGGAACAGACCAGTAACTTGACCAGTTTAACCGGGAACAGACCAGTAACTTGACCAGTTTAACCGGGAACAGACCAGCAACAGACCAGTAACTTGACCAGTTTAACTGGGAACAGACCAGTAATTTGACCAGTTTAACTTGGGAACAGACCAGTAACAGACCAGTAACTTGACCAGTTTAACTTGGGAACAGACCAGTAACAGACCAGTAACAGACCAGTAACAGACCAGTTTAACTGGGAACAGACCAGTAATTTGACCAGTTCAACCGGGAACAGACCAGTAATTTGACCAGTTTAACTTGGGAACAGACCAGTAACAGACCAGTAACTTGACCAGTTTACCTTGGGAACAGACCAGTAACAGACCAGTTACTTGACCAGTTTAACCGGGAACAGACCAGTAACTTGACCAGTTTAACCGGGAACAGATCAGTAACTTGACCAGTTTAACCAGGAACAGACCAGTAACTTGACCAGTTTAACCAGGAACAGACCAGTAACTTGACCAGTTTAACCGGGAACAGACCAGTAACTTGACCAGTTTAACCGGGAACAGACCAGTAACAGACCAGTAACTTGACCAGTTTAACTGGGAACAGACCAGTAATTTGACCAGTTTAACTTGGGAACAGACCAGTAACAGACCAGTAACTTGACCAGTTTAACTTGGGAACAGACCAGTAACAGACCAGTAACTTGACCAGTTTAACTGGGAACAGACCAGTAACTTGACCAGTTTAGCTGGGAACAGACCAGTAACTTGACCAGTTTAACCAGGAACAAACCAGTAACAGACCAGTAAATTGACCAGTTTAACCGGGAACAGACCAGTAACTTGACCAGTTTAGCCAGGAACAGACCAGTAACTTGACCAGTTTAACCGGGAACAGACCAGTAACTTGACCAGTTTAACCGGGAACAGACCAGTGACTTGACCAGTTTAGCCAGGAACAGACCAGTAACTTGACCAGTTTAAGTGGGAACAGAACAGTAACTTGACCAGGTTAACCGGGAACAGACCAGTAATTTGACCAGTTTAACCGGGAACTGACCAGTAATTTGACCAGTTTAACTGGGAACAGACCAGTAACAGACCAATAACTTGACCAGTTTAACCGGGAACAGACCAGTAATTTGACCAGTTTAACTGGGAACAGACCAGTAACAGACCAGTAACTTGACCAGTTTAACTGGGAACAGACCAATAACTTGACCAGTTTAACCGGGAACAGACCAATAACTTGATCAGTTTAACCGGGAAAAGACCAGTAACTTGACCAGTTTAACTTGGAACAAACCAGTAACAGACCAGTAACTTGACCAGTTTAACTTGGGAACAGACCAGTAACTTGACCAGTTTAACTGGGAACAGACCAGTAACTTGACCAGTTTAACCAGTAACAGACCAGTAACTTGACCAGTTTAACTGGGAACAGACCAAAAAAAGACCAGTTGAAATGGGAACAGACCAGTAACAGACCAGTATTACTGGGAACAGACCAGTAACTTGACCAGTTTAACCAGGAACAGACCAGTAACTTGACCAGTTTAACCGGGAACAGACCAGTGATTTGACCAGTTTAACCAGGAACAGACCAGTAACTTGACCAGTTTAACCGGGAACAGACCAGTAACTTGACCAGTTTAACCGGGAACAGACCAGCAACAGACCAGTAACTTGACCAGTTTAACTGGGAACAGACCAGTAATTTGACCAGTTTAACTTGGGAACAGACCAGTAACAGACCAGTAACTTGACCAGTTTAACTTGGGAACAGACCAGTAACAGACCAGTAACAGACCAGTTTAACTGGGAACAGACCAGTAATTTGACCAGTTCAACCGGGAACAGACCAGTAACTTGACCAGTTTAACCGGGAACAGACCAGTAACAGACCAATAACATGAGCAGTTTAACTGGGAACACACCAGTAATTTGACCAGTTTAACTTGGGAACAGACCAGTAACAGATCAGTAACTTGACCAGTTTAACTTGGGATTGGACCAGTAAGAGACCAGTAACAGACCAGTTTAACTGGGAACAGACCAGTAACTTGACCACTTTAACCAGCAACAGACCAGTAATTTGACCAGTTTACCTTGGGAACAGACCAGTAACAGACCAGTAACTTGACCAGTTTAACTGGGAACAGACCAATAACTTGACCAGTTTAACCGGGAACAGACCAATAACTTGACCAGTTTAACAGGGAAAAGACCAGTAACTTGACCAGTTTAACTTGGAACAGACCAGTAACAGACCAGTAACTTGACCAGTTTAACTTGGGAACAGACCAGTAACTTGACCAGTTTAACTGGGAACAGACCAGTAACTTGACCAGTTTAACCAGTAACAGACCAGTAACTTGACCAGTTTAACTGGGAACAGACCAAAAAAAGACCAGATTAAATGGGAACAGACCAGTAACAGACCAGTTTAACTGGGAACAGACCAGTAACTTGACCAGTTTAACCAGGAACAGACCAGTAACTTGACCAGTTTAACCGGGAACAGACCAGCAACAGACCAGTAACTTGACCAGTTTAACTGGGAACAGACCAGTAATTTGACCAGTTTAACTTGGGAACAGACCAGTAACAGACCAGTAACTTGACCAGTTTAACTTGGGAACAGACCAGTAACAGACCAGTAACAGACCAGTTTAACTGGGAACAGACCAGTAATTTGACCAGTTCAACCGGGAACAGACCAGTAACTTGACCAGTTTAACCGGGAACAGACCACTAACAGACCAATAACATGAGCAGTTTAACTGGGAACACACCAGTAATTTGACCAGTTTAACTTGGGAACAGACCAGTAAAAGATCAGTAACTTGACCAGTTTAACTTGGGATTGGACCAGTAAGAGACCAGTAACAGACCAGTTTAACTGGGAACAGACCAGTAACTTGACCACTTTAACCAGCAACAGACCAGTAATTTGACCAGTTTAACTTGGGAACAGACCAGTAACAGACCAGTAACTTGACCAGTTTAACTGGGAACAGACCAGTAATTTGACCAGTTTAACTTGGGAACAGACCAGTAACAGACCAGTAACTTGACCAGTTTAACTTGGGAACAGACCAGTAACAGACCAGTAACTTGACCAGTTTAACTGGGAACAGACCAGTAAATTGACCAGTTTAACCGGGAACAGACCAGTAACTTGACCAGTTTAGCCAGGAACAGACCAGTAACTTGACCAGTTTAACCGGGAACAGACCAGTAACTTGACCAGTTTAACCGGGAACAGACCAGTGACTTGACCAGTTTAGCCAGGAACAGACCAGTAACTTGACCAGTTTAAGTGGGAACAGAACAGTAACTTGACCAGGTTAACCGGGAACAGACCAGTAATTTGACCAGTTTAACCGGGAACTGACCAGTAATTTGACCAGTTTAACTGGGAACAGACCAGTAACAGACCAATAACTTGACCAGTTTAACCGGGAACAGACCAGTAATTTGACCAGTTTAACTGGGAACAGACCAGTAACAGACCAGTAACTTGACCAGTTTAACTGGGAACAGACCAATAACTTGACCAGTTTAACCGGGAACAGACCAATAACTTGATCAGTTTAACCGGGAAAAGACCAGTAACTTGACCAGTTTAACTTGGAACAAACCAGTAACAGACCAGTAACTTGACCAGTTTAACTTGGGAACAGACCAGTAACTTGACCAGTTTAACTGGGAACAGACCAGTAACTTGACCAGTTTAACCAGTAACAGACCAGTAACTTGACCAGTTTAACTGGGAACAGACCAAAAAAAGACCAGTTGAAATGGGAACAGACCAGTAACAGACCAGTATTACTGGGAACAGACCAGTAACTTGACCAGTTTAACCAGGAACAGACCAGTAACTTGACCAGTTTAACCGGGAACAGACCAGTGATTTGACCAGTTTAACCAGGAACAGACCAGTAACTTGACCAGTTTAACCGGGAACAGACCAGTAACTTGACCAGTTTAACCGGGAACAGACCAGCAACAGACCAGTAACTTGACCAGTTTAACTGGGAACAGACCAGTAATTTGACCAGTTTAACTTGGGAACAGACCAGTAACAGACCAGTAACTTGACCAGTTTAACTTGGGAACAGACCAGTAACAGACCAGTAACAGACCAGTTTAACTGGGAACAGACCAGTAATTTGACCAGTTCAACCGGGAACAGACCAGTAATTTGACCAGTTTAACTTGGGAACAGACCAGTAACAGACCAGTAACTTGACCAGTTTACCTTGGGAACAGACCAGTAACAGACCAGTTACTTGACCAGTTTAACCGGGAACAGACCAGTAACTTGACCAGTTTAACCGGGAACAGATCAGTAACTTGACCAGTTTAACCAGGAACAGACCAGTAACTTGACCAGTTTAACCAGGAACAGACCAGTAACTTGACCAGTTTAACCGGGAACAGACCAGTAACTTGACCAGTTTAACCGGGAACAGACCAGTAACAGACCAGTAACTTGACCAGTTTAACTGGGAACAGACCAGTAATTTGACCAGTTTAACTTGGGAACAGACCAGTAACAGACCAGTAACTTGACCAGTTTAACTTGGGAACAGACCAGTAACAGACCAGTAACTTGACCAGTTTAACTGGGAACAGACCAGTAACTTGACCAGTTTAGCTGGGAACAGACCAGTAACTTGACCAGTTTAACCAGGAACAAACCAGTAACAGACCAGTAAATTGACCAGTTTATCTGGGAACAGACCAGTAACTTGACCAGTTTAGCCAGGAACAGACCAGTAACTTGACCAGTTTAACCGGGAACAGACCAGTAACTTGACCAGTTTAACCGGGAACAGACCAGTGACTTGACCAGTTTAGCCAGGAACAGACCAGTAACTTGACCAGTTTAAGTGGGAACAGAACAGTAACTTGACCAGGTTAACCGGGAACAGACCAGTAATTTGACCAGTTTAACCGGGAACTGACCAGTAATTTGACCAGTTTAACTGGGAACAGACCAGTAACAGACCAATAACTTGACCAGTTTAACCGGGAACAGACCAGTAATTTGACCAGTTTAACTGGGAACAGACCAGTAACAGACCAGTAACTTGACCAGTTTAACTGGGAACAGACCAATAACTTGACCAGTTTAACCGGGAACAGACCAATAACTTGATCAGTTTAACCGGGAAAAGACCAGTAACTTGACCAGTTTAACTTGGAACAAACCAGTAACAGACCAGTAACTTGACCAGTTTAACTTGGGAACAGACCAGTAACTTGACCAGTTTAACTGGGAACAGACCAGTAACTTGACCAGTTTAACCAGTAACAGACCAGTAACTTGACCAGTTTAACTGGGAACAGACCAAAAAAAGACCAGTTGAAATGGGAACAGACCAGTAACAGACCAGTATTACTGGGAACAGACCAGTAACTTGACCAGTTTAACCAGGAACAGACCAGTAACTTGACCAGTTTAACCGGGAACAGACCAGTGATTTGACCAGTTTAACCAGGAACAGACCAGTAACTTGACCAGTTTAACCGGGGACAGACCAGTAACTTGACCAGTTTAACCGGGAACAGACCAGCAACAGACCAGTAACTTGACCAGTTTAACTGGGAACAGACCAGTAATTTGACCAGTTTAACTTGGGAACAGACCAGTAACAGACCAGTAACTTGACCAGTTTAACTTGGGAACAGACCAGTAACAGACCAGTAACAGACCAGTTTAACTGGGAACAGACCAGTAATTTGACCAGTTCAACCGGGAACAGACCAGTAACTTGACCAGTTTAACCGGGAACAGACCAGTAACAGACCAATAACATGAGCAGTTTAACTGGGAACACACCAGTAATTTGACCAGTTTAACTTGGGAACAGACCAGTAACAGATCAGTAACTTGACCAGTTTAACTTGGGATTGGACCAGTAAGAGACCAGTAACAGACCAGTTTAACTGGGAACAGACCAGTAACTTGACCAGTTTAACCAGCAACAGACCAGTAATTTGACCAGTTTACCTTGGGAACAGACCAGTAACAGACCAGTAACTTGACCAGTTTAACTGGGAACAGACCAATAACTTGACCAGTTTAACCGGGAACAGACCAATAACTTGACCAGTTTAACAGGGAAAAGACCAGTAACTTGACCAGTTTAACTTGGAACAGACCAGTAACAGACCAGTAACTTGACCAGTTTAACTTGGGAACAGACCAGTAACTTGACCAGTTTAACTGGGAACAGACCAGTAACTTGACCAGTTTAACCAGTAACAGACCAGTAACTTGACCAGTTTAACTGGGAACAGACCAAAAAAAGACCAGATTAAATGGGAACAGACCAGTAACAGACCAGTTTAACTGGGAACAGACCAGTAACTTGACCAGTTTAACCAGGAACAGACCAGTAACTTGACCAGTTTAACCGGGAACAGACCAGCAACAGACCAGTAACTTGACCAGTTTAACTGGGAACAGACCAGTAATTTGACCAGTTTAACTTGGGAACAGACCAGTAACAGACCAGTAACTTGACCAGTTTAACTTGGGAACAGACCAGTAACAGACCAGTAACAGACCAGTTTAACTGGGAACAGACCAGTAATTTGACCAGTTCAACCGGGAACAGACCAGTAACTTGACCAGTTTAACCGGGAACAGACCACTAACAGACCAATAACATGAGCAGTTTAACTGGGAACACACCAGTAATTTGACCAGTTTAACTTGGGAACAGACCAGTAAAAGATCAGTAACTTGACCAGTTTAACTTGGGATTGGACCAGTAAGAGACCAGTAACAGACCAGTTTAACTGGGAACAGACCAGTAACTTGACCACTTTAACCAGCAACAGACCAGTAATTTGACCAGTTTAACTTGGGAACAGACCAGTAACAGACCAGTAACTTGACCAGTTTACCTTGGGAACAGACCAGTAACAGACCAGTAACTTGACCAGTTTAACTGGGAACAGACCAATAACTTGACCAGTTTAACCGGGAACAGACCAATAACTTGACCAGTTTAACCGGGAAAAGACCAGTAACTTGACCAGTTTAACTTGGAACAGACCAGTAACAGACCAGTAACTTGACCAGTTTAACTTGGGAACAGACCAATAACTTGACCAGTTTAACTGGGAACAGACCAGTAACTTGACCAGTTTAACCAGTAACAGACCAGTAACTTGACCAGTTTAACTGGGAACAGACCAAAAAAAGACCAGTTTAAATGGGAACAGACCAGTAACAGACCAGTTTAACTGGGAACAGACCAGTAACTTGACCAGTTTAACCAGGAACAGACCAGTAACTTGACCAGTTTAACCGGGAACAGACCAGTAATTTGACCAGTTTAACCAGGAACAGACCAGTAACTTGACCAGTTTAACCGGGAACAGACCAGTAACTTGACCAGTTTAACCGGGAACAGACCAGCAACAGACCAGTAACTTGACCAGTTTAACTGGGAACAGACCAGTAATTTGACCAGTTTAACTTGGGAACAGAACAGTAACAGACCAGTAACTTGACCAGTTTAACTTGGGAACAGACCAGTAACAGACCAGTAACTTGACCAGTTTAACTGGGAACAGACCAGTAATTTGACCAGTTCAACCGGGAACAGACCAGTAACTTGACCAGTTTAACCGGGAACAGACCAGTAACAGACCAATAACATGAGCAGTTTAACTGGGAACACACCAGTAATTTGACCAGTTTAACTTGGGAACAGACCAGTAACAGATCAGTAACTTGACCAGTTTAACTTGGGATTGGACCAGTAAGAGACCAGTAACAGACCAGTTTAACTGGGAACAGACCAGTAACTTGACCAGTTTAACCAGCAACAGACCAGTAATTTGACCAGTTTAACTTGGGAACAGACCAGTAACAGACCAGTAACTTGACCAGTTTACCTTGGGAACAGACCAGTAACAGACCAATAACTTGACCAGTTTAACCGGGAACAGACCAGTAACTTGACCAGTTTAACCGGGAACAGATCAGTAACTTGACCAGTTTAACCAGGAACAGACCAGTAACTTGACCAGTTTAACCAGGAACAGACCAGTAACTTGACCAGTTTAACCGTGAACAGACCAGTAACTTGACCAGTTTAACTGGGAAAAGACCAGTAATTTGACCAGTTTAACTTGGGAACAGACCAGTAACTTGACCAGTTTAACTTGGGAACAGACCAGTAACAGACCAGTAACTTGACCAGTTTAACTGGGAACAGACCAGTAACTTGACCAGTTTAGCTGGGAACAGACCAGTAACTTGACCAGTTTAACCAGGAACAAACCAGTAACAGACCAGTAACTTGACCAGTTTAACCGGGAACAGACCAATAACTTGACCAGTTTAACCGGGTACAGACCAGTAACTTGACCAGTTTAACCGGGAACAGACCAGTAACTAATACCAGTTTAACCGGGAAGAGACCAATATTTTGACCAGTTTAACCGGGAACAGACCAGTAACAGACCAGTTTATCTGGGAACAGACCAGTAACTTGACCAGTTTAACCAGGAACAGACCAGTAACAGACCAATAACTTGACCAGTTTAACCAGTAACAGACCAATAACTTGACCAGTTTAACCGGGAACAGACCAGTAACTTGACCAGTTTAATCGGGAACAGACCAGTAACAGACCAGTAACTTGACCAGTTTAACCAGGAACAGACCAGTAACAGACCAATAACTTGACCAGTTTAACCAGGAACAGAGCAGTAACTTGACCAGTTTAACCGGGAACAGACCAGTAACTTGACCAGTTTAACCGGGAACAGACCAGTAACAGACCAGTAACTTGAAGCGGTGGGGTGTGGGGGTTTCACAGCAACCCCTGCTACCGTCTAGACGACATCTCTTTCAGGGAAGACCTTTCTGAAGTCCAGGTGTTCCTGAACCGTCGTGTCCCGCATGGCGACAGCACGACGGGCTGGCTGCCGCGTTGTGCTCTCCTCTTCCCAGAGAAGCCCTTTCAATATGAGGCTCCATTGATTCATCAGCGTTATTCTTTATTTTATTATTTGTGTTCTAAATGTTTTGTTCTTTGCCTCTAATGGCTGCCTGGGATGGAGGGAGAGAGAACGGGGAAGAAAAAAGGATGAGAAATCAGACAAAAAATCGGTGGAGAGGAAAAAAAAAGGAGAACGGAACAAGAAGTAGAAATGAAGCCAAAGCGACTGCAACACAATTCTGTCAGACAACTGGGCTTTTCTGCACGGTCAGAGAAACATGAACTGACACATCAGACGTCATGAGGAGGAAAAACCACCTGGAGCGGTCATGCAGATGCAGCTGATCGTCACCCAGCCAATCTTTCAACCCCCTCTCCTCCCAGCTGTTCTCAATCATTTAAGGATTGTTGACTGAAGCTCATCCATTTAGAAATGTTCTAAAAAGTGGCTTGCAAGTTAATAAAAGTATGTTTAATAAACACTACAGGCTTTTATTCCCTCAGTCATTTTAATTCTGCTTTATTCAGCAGTTACAGAAAGTTCCTCCGTTGCTGAAAGTGATTACATAAACTGCTAAAGTGTGATCCTGCTGCACGGAAACACGGCAACAACTACAGCGAACAGCATCATCAGCAGTTTTATGGAGGAGGGTTAGAGATTATGTTGTGTTGTTGCTTTCATGACTTTTGATCACTGTCGTCCTGCCTTTTGCTTCCTCTCCTTCCCCAGTGACAGTGTTATTCAGCTGATATGTGTTGCCAAGGGAACAGGCTTGGGGCTTATCATCAAGGGAGGAGCAAACCGAGCTGAAGGGCCAATGGTGTTCATTCAGGACATAGTGCCTGGAGGAGACTGCCAGAAGGTCAGTGACCTGAATATATAGATAAATATCTATCTATCGATCAATCAAGCGATCAATGATATATCTATATATATATATATGTATGATATATGATATATATATATAGTTTAAAGTAGGACAGGCTCAGGACCTGATTGTATCTGTCTACTTGCGCTGTTTCAGGATGGCCGGCTCCAGGTAGGGGACCAGCTGGTGTCCATTAACAAAGAGTCTCTGATAGGAGTGACTTATGAGGAGGCGAGGAGCATCCTGACGCGCACCAAGCTCAGGTCCATCAACACCAGAGTGTTTTCTTAATGCAGACTTTTTTTTTTGTGCAGTGCTCCTCTTAATTGGCAGCTCTCTTCTATATTTGCAGCGTTCTCTGTGTTTGCAGCGCTTTGTGTTTAGAGCGCTCTGTGTTTGCAGCACTGTCTTTATTTGCAGCACTCCATGTTTGCAGCGCTCTGTATTTGCAGCACTCTGTATTTGCAGCACTCTGTATTTGCAGCGGTCTGTGTTTGCAGCGCTCTGTATTTGCAGCGCTCTCTATTTGCAGCGCTCTCTATTTGCAGCGCTCTCTATTAGCAGCGCTCTGAATTGGCAGTGCTCTGAATATGCATCACTCTGTATTTGCAGCGCCAAGTGTTTGCAGCGCTCTGTGTTTGCAGCGCTCTGTGTTTGCAGCGCTCTGTGTTTGCAGCACTATCTTTATTTGCAGCGCTCTGTATTTGCTGCGCTTTGTGTTTGCAGCGCTCTGTATTTGCAGCGCTCTGTATTTGCAACGCTCTGTATTTGCAGCGCTCTGTATTTGCAACGCTCTGTATTTGCAGCGCTCTGTGTTTGCAGCGCTCTGTATTTGCAGCGCTCTGTATTTGCAGCGCTCTGTATTTGCAACGCTCTGTTTTTGCAAACACTGTGTTTGCAGGGCTCTGTGTTTGCAGCATTATCTTTATTTGCAGCGCTCTGAATTCACAGCACTCTGTATTTGCATCGCTCTGTATTTGCATCGCTCTGTATTTGCAGCGCTCTGTGTCTGCAGCATTCTTTGTATTTGCAGCGCTTTGTGTTTGCAGCACTATCTTTATTTGCAGCACTCTTTATTTGCACGCTCTGTGTTTGAAGCGCTCTGTTTGTAGCGCTCTGTGTTTGCAGCGCCGTCTGTTTTCAGCGCTCTGTGTTTGCAGCGCTCTGTGTTTGCAGCACTCTGTGTTTGCAGCACTATCTTTATTTGCAGCGCTCTGTATTTGCTGCGCTTTGTGTTTGCAGCGCTCTGTATTTGCAGCGCTCTGTATTTGCAACGCTCTGTATTTGCAGCGCTCTGTGTTTGCAGCGCTCTGTATTTGCAGCACTCTGTATTTGCAGCGCTCTGTATTTGCAACGCTCTGTTTTTGCAAACACTGTGTTTGCAGGGCTCTGTGTTTGCAGCATTATCTTTATTTGCAGCGCTCTGAATTCACAGCACTCTGTATTTGCATCGCTCTGTATTTGCATCGCTCTGTATTTGCAGCGCTCTGTGTCTGCAGCATTCTTTGTATTTGCAGCGCTTTGTGTTTGCAGCACTATCTTTATTTGCAGCACTCTTTATTTGCACGCTCTGTGTTTGAAGCGCTCTGTTTGTAGCGCTCTGTGTTTGCAGCGCCGTCTGTTTTCAGCGCTCTGAGTTTGCAGCGCTCTGTGTTTGCAGCGCTCTGTGTTTGCAGCACTATCTTTATTTGCAGCGCTCTGTGTTTGCAGCGCTCTGTGTTTGCAGCGCTCTATGTTTGCAGCGCTCTGTTTGCAGCGCTCTGTGATTGCAGCGCTCTGTGATTGCAGCGCTCTGTGATTGCAGCGTTCTGTGATTGCAGCGTTCTGAATTTGCAACACTGTGTTTGCAGCGCTCTGTGTTTGCAGCGCTTTGTGTTTAGAGCGCTCTGTGTTTGCAGCACTGTCTTTATTTGCAGCACTCCATGTTTGCAGCGCTCTGTATTTGCAGCACTCTGTATTTGCAGCGCTCTGTGTTTGCAGCACTGTCTTTATTTGCAGCACTCCATGTTTGCAGCGCTCTGTATTTGCAGCACTCCATGTTTGCAATGCTCTTTGTTTGCAGCGCTGTGTTTGCAGCGCTCTGTGTTTGCAGCGCTCTGTGTTTGCAGCGCTCTGTATTTGCAGCGCTCTGTATTTGCAGCGCTCTGTATTTGCAACGCTCTGTTTTTGCAAACACTGTTTTTGCAGGGCTCTGTGTTTGCAGCATTATCTTTATTTGCAGCGCTCTGAATTCACAGCGCTCTGTATTTGCATCGCTCTGTATTTGCAGTGCTCTGTGTCTGCAGTGCTCTGTGTCTGCAGCATTCTTTGTATTTGCAGCGCTTTGTGTTTGCAGCACTATCTTTATTTGCAGCACTCTTTATTTGCACGCTCTGTGTTTGAAGCGCTCTGTTTGTAGCGCTCTGTGTTTGCAGCGCCGTCTGTTTTCAGCGCTCTGAGTTTGCAGCGCTCTGTGTTTGCAGCACTATCTTTATTTGCAGCGCTCTGTGTTTGCAGCGCTCTGTGTTTGCAGCGCTCTGTGATTGCAGCGTTCTGAATTTGCAACACTGTGTTTGCAGCGCTCTGTGTTTGCAGGGCTCTGTGTTTGCAGCATTATCTTTATTTGCAGCGCTCTGTATTTGCAGCGCTCTGTATTTGCAGCGCTCTCTATTTGCATCACTCTGTGCTTGCAGCGCTTTGTGTTTGCAGCGCTCTGTATTTGCATCGCTCTGTATTTGCAGCGCTTTGTGTCTGTAGCATTCTTTGTATTTGCAGCGCTTTGTATTTGCAGCGCTCTGTGTTTGCAGCGCTCTGTGTTTGCAGCACTATCTTTATTTGCAGCGCTCTGAATTCACAGCGCTCTGTATTTGTATCGCTCTGTATTTGCAGCGCTCTGTGTCTGCAGCATTCTTTGTATTTGCAGCGCTTTGTGTTTGCAGCACTATCTTTATTTGCAGCACTCTTTATTTGCACGCTCTGTGTTTGAAGCGCTCTGTGTGTTAAAGCGCTCTGTGTTTGCAGCGCCCTCTGTTTTCAGCGCTCTGTGTTTGCAGCGCTGTGTTTGCAGCACTATCTTTATTTGCAGCGCTCTGTGTTTGCAGCGCTCTGTGTTTGCAGCGCTCTGTGATTGCAGCGTTCTGAATTTGCAACACTGTGTTTGCAGCACTCTGTGTTTGCAGGGCTCTGTGTTTGCAGCATTATCTTTATTTGCAGCGCTCTGAATTCACAGCGCTCTGTATTTGCATCGCTCTGTATTTGCAGCGCTTTGTGTCTGCAGCATTCTTTGTATTTGCAGCGCTTTGTGTTTGCAGCACTATCTTTATTTGCAGCAGTCTTTATTTGCATCGCACTGTGTCTGCAGCGCTCTGTGTTTGAAGCGCTCTGTGTTTGCAGCGCCCTCTGTTTTCAGTGCTCTGTGTTTGCAGCGCTCTGTGTTTGCAGCACTATCTTTATTTGCAGCGCTCTGTGTTTGCAGCGCTCTGTATTTGCAGCGCTCTGTATTTGCATTGTCTGTATTTGCAGCCCTCTGTTTTTGCAGTACTTTGTGTTTGCAGCATTCTGAATTTGCAGCGCTGTGTTTGCAGCGCTCTGTGTTTGCAGCGCCCTGTGTTTTGCAGCGCCCTGTGTTTTGCAGCACCCTGTGTTTGCAGCACTCTGTGTTTGCAGGGCTCTGTATTTGCATCGCTCTGTATTTGCAGCGCTCTATGTCTGCAGCATTCTTTGTATTTGCAGCGCTTTGTGTTTGCAGCACTATCTTTATTTGCAGCACTCTGTGCTTGCAGCGCTCTGTGTTTGCATCCCTCAGTATTTGCAGCGCTCTGTGTCTGCAGCATTCTTTGTATTTGCAGCGCTCTGTTTGCAGCGCTTTGTGTTTGCAGCACTCTGTGTTTGCAGCGCCCTCTGTTTTCAGCGCTCTGTGTTTGCAGCGCTCTGTGTTTGCAGCACTATCTTTATTTGCAGCGCTCTGTGTTTGCAGCGCTCTGTGTTTGCAACATTAGCTTTATTTGCAGCCGTCTGTATTTGCAGCGCTCTGAATTTGCAGCGCTTTGTGTTTGCAGCGCTCTGTGTTTGCAGCACTATCTTTATTTGCAGCGCTCTGTGTTTGCAGCGCTCTGTGTTTGCAACATTAGCTTTATTTGCAGCCGTCTGTATTTGCAGCGCTCTGAATTTGCAGCGCTTTGTGTTTGCAGCGCTCTGTGTTTGCAGCACTATCTTTATTTGCAGCGTTCTGTGTTTGCAGCGCTCTGTGTTTGCAGCACTATCTTTATTTGCAGCGCTCTGTATTTGCAGCGCTCTGTATTTGCAGCGCTCTGTATCTGCATTGTCTGTATTTGCAGCGCTCTGTGTTTGTAGCGCTCTGTGTTTTTTGCGCTCCATGTCTGCAGCATTCTATGTTTATGAAGCGTTCTGTGTTTGCAGCGCTCTGTTTGCAACGCTCTATGTTTGCAGCGCTCTGTGTTAACAGTGCCCTGTGTTTGCAGCGCCCTGTGTTTGCAGTGCTCTGTTTAAAGCACTATCTTTATTTGCAGCGCTCTGTGTTTGCAGTGCTCTGTGTTTGCAGTGCTCTGTGTTTGCAACGCTCTGTATTTGCCGCACTCTGTTTGCAGCGCTCTGTGTTTGCAGCACTATCTTTATTCGCAGCACTCTATTTGCAGCGTTCTGAATTTGCAGCGCTCTGTTTGCAGCGCTCTGTGTATGCAGCACGCTGTTTTTGCAGCGCTCTGCATTTGCAGCGCTCTATGTTTGGAGCACTATCTTTATTTGCAGCGCTCTGTGTTTTCAGCGCTCTGTGTTTTCAGCGCTCTGTGTTTGCAGCGCTCTGTATTTGCAGCGTTCTGTATTTTCAGCTCTCTATGTTTGCAACGCTCTGTATTTGCCGCACTCTGTTTGCAGCGTTCTGTTTGCAGCGCTCTGTTTGCAGCGCTCTGTGTATGCAGCACGCTGTTTTTGCAGCGCTCTGCATTTGCAGCGCTCTGTGTTTTCAGCGCTCTGTGTTTGCAGCGCTCTGTATTTGCAGCGTTCTGAATTTGCAGCGTTCTGTATTTTCAGCTCTCTGTGTTTGCAGCGCTCTGTGTTTGCAGCATTCTTAACTTGCAGTGCTCTGTGTTTGCAGCACTATCTTTATCTGCAGCGCTCTGCATTTGCAGCACTCTGTGTTTGCAACGCTCTGTGTTCGCAGGGCTATGTGTTTGCAGTGCTTTGTGTTTGCAGCGCTCTGTCTTTGGAGCATTGTCTTTATTTGCAGCGCTCTGTGTTTTCAGCGCTCTGTGTTTGCAGCGCACTGTATTTGCAGCGTTCTGAATTTGCAGCACTCTGTTTTTGCAGCGCTCTTTGTTTGGAGCATTATCTTTATTTGCAGCGCTCTGTCTTTGCAGCGCTCTGTGTTTGCAGCGCTCTATATTTGCAGCGCTCTGTGTTTACAGCACTATCTTTATTTGCAGCGCTCTGTGTTTGCAACGCTCTGTGTTTGCAGTACTATCTTTTTTTGCAGAGCTCAGTTTTTGCCGCACTCTGTATTTGCAGCGCTCTGTGTTTGGAGCATTATCTTTATTTGCAGCGCACTGTGTTTGCAGCGCTCTGTATTTGCAGCGCTCTGTGTCTGCAGCATTCTCTATATTTGCAGCGCTCTGTGTGTGAAGCATTATCTTTATTTGCAGCACACTGTGTTTGCAGCACTATCTTTATTTGCAGCGCTCTGTGTTTGCAGCGCTCTGTGTTTGCAGCATTCTCTGTATTTGCAGTGCTCTGTTTGCAGGACTATCTTTATTTGCAGCGCTCTGTATTTGCAGCGCTCTGTGTTTGGAGCATTGTCTTTATTTGCAGCGCTCTGTGTTTGCAGCGCTTTGTATTTACAGCGCTCTGTGTTTGCAGCACTATCTTCATTTGCAGCGCTCTGTATTTGCAGCACGCTGTGTTTGCAACGGTCTGTGTTTGCAGCGTTCTGAATTTGCAGCACTCTGTTTTTGCAGCACTCTGTGTCTGCAGCGCTCTGTATTTGCAGCGCTCTGTGTTCGCACGGCTATGTGTTTGCAGCGCTTTGTGTTTGCAGCGCTCTGTGTTTGCAGCGCTCTGTGTTTGCAGCGCTCTGTGTTTGCAGCGCTCTATATTTGCAGCGCTCTGTGTTTACAGCACTATATTTGCAGCGCTCTGTGTTTGCAACGCTCTGTGTTCGCACGGCCATGTGTTTGCAGCGCTTTGTGTTTGCAGCGCTCTTTGTTTGGAGCATTATCTTTATTTGCAGCGCTCTGTCTTTGCAGCGCTCTGTGTTTGCAGCGCTCTATATTTGCAGCGCTCTGTGTTTGGAGCATTGTCTTTATTTGCAGCGCTCTGTGTTTGCAGCGCTTTGTATTTACAGCGCTCTGTGTTTGCAGCACTATCTTCATTTGCAGCGCTCTGTATTTGCAGCACTCTGTGTTTGCAACGGTCTGTGTTTGCAGCGTTCTGAATTTGCAGCACTCTGTTTTTGCAGCACTCTGTGTCTGCAGCGCTCTGTATTTGCAGCGCTCTGTGTTCGCACGGCTATGTGTTTGCAGCGCTTTGTGTTTGCAGCGCTCTGTGTTTGCAGCGCTCTGTGTTTGCAGCGCTCTGTGTTTGCAGCGCTCTATATTTGCAGCGCTCTGTGTTTACAGCACTATCTTTATTTGCAGCGCTCTGTGTTTGCAACGCTCTGTGTTCGCACGGCCATGTGTTTGCAGTGCTTTGTGTTTGCAGCGCTCTTTGTTTGGAGCATTATCTTTATTTGCAGCGCTCTGTCTTTGCAGCGCTCTGTGTTTGCAGCGCTCTATATTTGCAGCGCTCTGTGTTTACAGCACTATCTTTATTTGCAGCGCTCTGTGTTTGCAACGCTCTGTGTTCGCACGGCCATGTGTTTGCAGCGCTTTGTGTTTGCAGTGCTCTGTGTTTGCAGTACTATCTTTTTTTGCAGCGCTCAGTTTTTGCCGCATTCTGTATTTGCAGCGCTCTGTGTTTGCAGTACTATCTTTTTTTGCAGCGCTCAGTTTTTGCCGCACTCTGTATTTGCAGCGCTCTGTGTTTGGAGCATTATCTTTATTTGCAGCGCACTGTGTTTGCAGCGCTCTGTATTTGCAGCGCTCTGTGTCTGCAGCATTCTCTATATTTGCAGCGCTCTGTGTGTGAAGCATTATCTTTATTTGCAGCGCACTGTGTTTGCAGCACTATCTTTATTTGCAGCGCTCTGTGTTTGCAGCGCTCTGTGTTTGCAGCATTCTCTGTATTTGCAGTACTCTGTTTGCAGGACTATCTTTATTTGCAGCGCTCTGTATTTGCAGCGCTCTGTGTTTGGAGCATTGTCTTTATTTGCAGCGCTCTGTGTTTGCAGCGCTTTGTATTTACAGCGCTCTGTGTTTACAGCACTATCTTTATTTGCAGCGCTCTGTGTTTGCAACGCTCTGTGTTTGCAGTACTATCTTTTTTTGCAGAGCTCAGTTTTTGCCGCACTCTGTATTTGCAGCGCTCTGTGTTTGGAGCATTATCTTTATTTGCAGCGCACTGTGTTTGCAGCGCTCTGTATTTGCAGCGCTCTGTGTCTGCAGCATTCTCTATATTTGCAGCGCTCTGTGTGTGAAGCATTATCTTTATTTGCAGCACACTGTGTTTGCAGCACTATCTTTATTTGCAGCGCTCTGTGTTTGCAGCGCTCTGTGTTTGCAGCATTCTCTGTATTTGCAGTGCTCTGTTTGCAGGACTATCTTTATTTGCAGCGCTCTGTATTTGCAGCGCTCTGTGTTTGGAGCATTGTCTTTATTTGCAGCGCTCTGTGTTTGCAGCGCTTTGTATTTACAGCGCTCTGTGTTTGCAGCACTATCTTCATTTGCAGCGCTCTGTATTTGCAGCACGCTGTGTTTGCAACGGTCTGTGTTTGCAGCGTTCTGAATTTGCAGCACTCTGTTTTTGCAGCACTCTGTGTCTGCAGCGCTCTGTATTTGCAGCGCTCTGTGTTCGCACGGCTATGTGTTTGCAGCGCTTTGTGTTTGCAGCGCTCTGTGTTTGCAGCGCTCTGTGTTTGCAGCGCTCTGTGTTTGCAGCGCTCTATATTTGCAGCGCTCTGTGTTTACAGCACTATATTTGCAGCGCTCTGTGTTTGCAACGCTCTGTGTTCGCACGGCCATGTGTTTGCAGCGCTTTGTGTTTGCAGCGCTCTTTGTTTGGAGCATTATCTTTATTTGCAGCGCTCTGTCTTTGCAGCGCTCTGTGTTTGCAGCGCTCTATATTTGCAGCGCTCTGTGTTTGGAGCATTGTCTTTATTTGCAGCGCTCTGTGTTTGCAGCGCTTTGTATTTACAGCGCTCTGTGTTTGCAGCACTATCTTCATTTGCAGCGCTCTGTATTTGCAGCACTCTGTGTTTGCAACGGTCTGTGTTTGCAGCGTTCTGAATTTGCAGCACTCTGTTTTTGCAGCACTCTGTGTCTGCAGCGCTCTGTATTTGCAGCGCTCTGTGTTCGCACGGCTATGTGTTTGCAGCGCTTTGTGTTTGCAGCGCTCTGTGTTTGCAGCGCTCTGTGTTTGCAGCGCTCTGTGTTTGCAGCGCTCTATATTTGCAGCGCTCTGTGTTTACAGCACTATCTTTATTTGCAGCGCTCTGTGTTTGCAACGCTCTGTGTTCGCACGGCCATGTGTTTGCAGTGCTTTGTGTTTGCAGCGCTCTTTGTTTGGAGCATTATCTTTATTTGCAGCGCTCTGTCTTTGCAGCGCTCTGTGTTTGCAGCGCTCTATATTTGCAGCGCTCTATATTTGCAGCGCTCTGTGTTTACAGCACTATCTTTATTTGCAGCGCTCTGTGTTTGCAACGCTCTGTGTTCGCACGGCCATGTGTTTGCAGCGCTTTGTGTTTGCAGTGCTCTGTGTTTGCAGTACTATCTTTTTTTGCAGCGCTCAGTTTTTGCCGCATTCTGTATTTGCAGCGCTCTGTGTTTGCAGTACTATCTTTTTTTGCAGCGCTCAGTTTTTGCCGCACTCTGTATTTGCAGCGCTCTGTGTTTGGAGCATTATCTTTATTTGCAGCGCACTGTGTTTGCAGCGCTCTGTATTTGCAGCGCTCTGTGTCTGCAGCATTCTCTATATTTGCAGCGCTCTGTGTGTGAAGCATTATCTTTATTTGCAGCGCACTGTGTTTGCAGCACTATCTTTATTTGCAGCGCTCTGTGTTTGCAGCGCTCTGTGTTTGCAGCATTCTCTGTATTTGCAGTACTCTGTTTGCAGGACTATCTTTATTTGCAGCGCTCTGTATTTGCAGCGCTCTGTGTTTGGAGCATTGTCTTTATTTGCAGCGCTCTGTGTTTGCAGCGCTTTGTATTTACAGCGCTCTGTGTTTGCAGCACTATCTTCATCTGCAGCGCTCTGTATTTGCAGCACTCTGTGTTTGCAACGGTCTGTGTTTGCAGCGTTCTGAATTTGCAGCACTCTGTTTTTGCAGCACTCTGTGTCTGCAGCGCTCTGTATTTGCAGCACTCTGTGTTCGCACGGCTATGTGTTTGCAGCGCTTTGTGTTTGCAGCGCTCTGTGTTTGCAGCGCTCTGTGTTTGCAGCATTGTCTGTATTTGCAGCGCTCTGTGTTTGCAGCTATGTGTTTGCGGCGCTCTGTGTTTGCAACAATATCTTTATTTGCAGCGCTCTGTGTTTGCCGCACTCTGTGTTTGCAGCGCTCTGTGTTTGCAGCACTTTTTGTTTGCAGAGCTCTGTATTTGCAGCGCTTTGTGTTTGCAGTGCTCTGTTTTTTTAGCGCTCTGTATTTGCAGCGCTCTGTAATTCCACCGCTCTGAATTTGCAGCGCTCTGAATTTGCAGCATCCTGTATTTGCAGCGCTCTGTGTCTGCAGCATTCTCTGTATTTGCAGCGCTCTGTGTTTGCAGCACTATCTTTATTTGCCGCACTCTGTGTTTGCAGAGCTCTGTCGTTGCAGCCCTTTTTGTTTGCAGCACTCTGTATTTGCAGCGCCCTGAATTTGCGTCACTCTGTATTTTCGGCGCTGTGTATTTGCAGTGCCCTGTATTTGCAGCGCTCTGTATTTGCAGCGCCCTGAATTTGCAGCGCCCTGAATTTGCGTCACTCTGTATTTTCGGCGCTGTGTATTTGCAGTGCCCTGTATTTGCAGCGCTCTGTATTTGCAGCGCCCTGAATTTGCAGCGCCCTGAATTTGCGTCACTCTGTATTTTCGGCGCTCTTTATTTGCAGTGCCCTGTATATGCAGTGCTTTGTTTCTGCCGCGCTCTGTGTCTGCAGCATTCTCAATTTGCAGCGCTCTGTGTTTGCAGCAGTCTTCGTTTGCAGCGCTCTGTATTTGCAGCGCTCTGAATTTGCAGCGCTCTGTATTTGCAGCGCCCTGTGTTTGCAGCACTATCTTTATATTCAGCCCTCTGAATTAGCATCACTCTGAATTTGCAGCGCTCTGAATTTGCCACACTCTGTTTGCAGTGCTCTGTATTTGCAGCGCCCTGAATTTGCGTCACTATGTATTTTCGGTGCTCTGTATTTGCAGCGCCCTGTATTTGCAGCGCCCTGTATTTGCAGTGCTTTGTGTCTGCAGCATTCTCTGTATTTGAAGCGCTCTGTGTTTGCAGCGCTCTGTTTGCAGCGTTCTGAATTTGCAGCACTCTGTGTTTGCAGCAGTCTGCGTTTGCAACGGTCTGTGTTTGCAGCGCTCTGAATTTGCATCACTCTGTTTTTGCAGCGCTCTGTGTTTGGAGCATTATCTTTATTTGCAGCGCTCTGTGTTTGTAGCGCTCTGTGTTTGCAGCACTATCTTTATTTTCAGCGCTCTGTGTTCGTAAGGCTCTGTGTTCGCAGGGCTATGTGTTTGCAGCCCTCTGTATTTGCAGCGCTCTGTATTTGCAGCGCACTGTGTTTGCAGCGCACTGTGTTTGCAGCACTATCTTTATATTCAGCCCTCTGAATTAGCAGCGCTCTGAATATGCATCACTCTGAATTTGCAGCGCTCTGTTTGCAGCGCTCTCTGTTTACAGCGTTCTGAATTTGCAGCACTATCTTTATTTGATGCGCTCTGTATTTGCATCACTCTGTTTTTGCAGCGCTCTGTGTTTGGAGCATTATCTTTATTTGCAGCGCTCTGTGTTTGCAGCGCTCTGTTTGCAGCGCTCTGTGTTTGCAGCATTGTCTGTATTTGCAGCGCTCTGTGTTTGCAGCTCTATGTGTTTGCGGCGCTCTGTGTTTGCGGCGCTCTGTGTTTGCAACAATATCTTTATTTGCAGCGCTCTGTGTTTGCAGCATTGTCTGTATTTGCAGCGCTCTGTATTTGCCGCACTCTGTGTTTGCAGCGCTCTGTGTTTGCAGCACTTTTTGTTTGCAGCACTTTGTTTGCAGTGCTCTGTTTTTTTAGCGCTCTGTATTTGCAGCGCTCTGTAATTCCACCGCTCTGAATTTGCAGCGCTCTGAATTTGCAGCGCTCTGAATTTGCAGCATCCTATATTTGCAGCGCTCTGTGTCTGCAGCATTCTCTGTATTTGCAGCGCTCTGTGTTTGCAGCACTATCTTTATTTGCCGCACTCTGTGTTTGCAGAGCTCTGTGGTTGCAGCCCTTTTTGTTTGCAGCACTCTGTATTTGCAGCGCCCTGAATTTGCGTCACTCTGTATTTTCGGCGCTGTGTATTTGCAGTGCCCTGTATTTGCAGCGCTCTGTATTTGCAGCGCTCTGTATTTGCAGCGCCCTGAATTTGCGTCACTCTGTATTTTCGGCGCTCTTTATTTGCAGTGCCCTGTATATGCAGTGCTTTGTTTCTGCCGCGCTCTGTGTCTGCAGCGTTCTCAATTTGCAGCGCTCTGTGTTTGCAGCAGTCTTCGTTTGCAGCGCTCTGTATTTGCAGCGCTCTGAATTTGCAGCACGCTGTTTTTGCAGCGCTCTGCATTTGCAGCGCTCTGCATTTGCAGCGCTCTATGTTTGGAGCACTATCTTTATTTGCGTCACTCTGTATTTGCAGCGCTCTGTATTTGCAACGCCCTGTGTTTGCAGCACTATCTTTATATTCAGCCCTCTGAATTAGCATCACTCTGAATTTGCAGCGCTCTGAATTTGCCACACTCTGTTTGCAGTGCTCTGTATTTGCAGCGCCCTGAATTTGCGTCACTCTGTATTTTCGGTGCTCTGTATTTGCAGCGCCCTGTATTTGCAGCGCCCTGTATTTGCAGTGCTTTGTGTCTGCAGCATTCTCTGTATTTGAAGCGCTCTGTGTTTGCAGCGCTCTGTGTTTGCAGCGTTCTGAATTTGCAGCACTCTGTGTTTGCAGCGCTCTGTGTTTGGAGCATTATCTTTATTTGCAGCGCTCTGTGTTTGTAGCGCTCTGTGTTTGCAGCACTATCTTTATTTTCAGCGCTCTGTGTTCGCAAGGCTCTGTGTTCGCAGGGCTATGTGTTTGCAGCCCTCTGTATTTGCAGCGCTCTGTATTTGCAGCGCACTGTGTTTGCAGCACTATCTTTATATTCAGCCCTCTGAATTAGCAGCGCTCTGAATATGCATCACTCTGAATTTGCAGCGCTCTGTTTGCAGCGCTCTCTGTTTACAGCGTTCTGAATTTGCAGCACTATCTTTATTTGATGCGCTCTGTATTTGCATCACTCTGTTTTTGCAGCGCTCTGTGTTTGGAGCATTATCTTTATTTGCAGCGCTCTGTGTTTGCAGCATTGTCTGTATTTGCAGCGCTCTGTGTTTGCAGCTCTATGTGTTTGCGGCGCTCTGTGTTTGCGGCGCTCTGTGTTTGCAACAATATCTTTATTTGCAGCGCTCTGTGTTTGCAGCATTGTCTGTATTTGCAGCGCTCTGTATTTGCCGCACTCTGTGTTTGCAGCGCTCTGTGTTTGCAGCACTTTTTGTTTGCAGAGCTCTGTATTTGCAGCGCTTTGTTTGCAGTGCTCTGTTTTTTTAGCGCTCTGTATTTGCAGCGCTCTGTAATTCCACCGCTCTGAATTTGCAGCGCTCTGAATTTGCAGCATCCTATATTTGCAGCGCTCTGTGTCTGCAGCATTCTCTGTATTTGCAGCGCTCTGTGTTTGCAGCACTATCTTTATTTGCCGCACTCTGTGTTTGCAGAGCTCTGTGGTTGCAGCCCTTTTTGTTTGCAGCACTCTGTATTTGCAGCGCCCTGAATTTGCGTCACTCTGTATTTTCGGCGCTGTGTATTTGCAGTGCCCTGTATTTGCAGCGCTCTGTATTTGCAGCGCCCTGAATTTGCAGCGCCCTGAATTTGCGTCACTCTGTATTTTCGGCGCTCTTTATTTGCAGTGCCCTGTATATGCAGTGCTTTGTTTCTGCCGCGCTCTGTGTCTGCAGCGTTCTCAATTTGCAGCGCTCTGTGTTTGCAGCAGTCTTCGTTTGCAGCGCTCTGTATTTGCAGCGCTCTGAATTTGCAGCGCTCTGAATTTGCAGCGCTCTGTATTTGCAGCACCCTGTGTTTGCAGCACCCTGTGTTTGCAGCTCTATCTTTATATTCAGCCCTCTGAATTAGCATCACTCTGAATTTGCCACACTCTGTTTGCAGTGCTCTGTATTTGCAGCGCCCTGAATTTGCATCACTCTGTATTTTCGGCGCTCTGTATTTGCAGCGCCCTGTATTTGCAGTGCTTTGTGTCTGCAGCATTCTCTGTATTTGAAGCGCTCTGTGTTTGCAGCGCTCTGTGTTTTCAGCGCTCTGTGTTTGCAGCGCTCTGTGTTTGCAGCGCTCTGTGTCTGCAGCATTCTCTGTATTTGAAGCGCTCTGTGTTTGCAGCGCTCTGTGTTTGCAGCGTTCTGAATTTGCAGCACTCTGTGTTTGCAGCAGTCTGCGTTTGCAACGGTCTGTGTTTGCAGCGCTCTGTGTTTGCAGCGTTCTGAATTTGCAGCACTCTGTGTTTGCAGCAGTCTGCGTTTGCAACGGTCTGTGTTTGCAGCGCTCTGAATTTGCATCACTCTGTTTTTGCAGCGCTCTGTGTTTGGAGCATTATCTTTATTTGCAGCGCTCTGTGTTTGTAGCGCTCTGTGTTTGCAGCACTATCTTTATTTTCAGCGCTCTGTGTTCGTAAGGCTCTGTGTTCGCAGGGCTATGTGTTTGCAGCCCTCTGTATTTGCAGCGCTCTGTATTTGCAGCGCACTGTGTTTGCAGCACTATCTTTATATTCAGCCCTCTGAATTAGCAGCGCTCTGTATTTGCAGCGCACTGTGTTTGCAGCACTATCTTTATATTCAGCCCTCTGAATTAGCAGCGCTCTGAATATGCATCACTCTGAATTTGCAGCACTATCTTTATTTGATGCGCTCTGTGTTTTCAGCGCTCTGTGTTTGCAGCGCTCTGTGTCTGCAGCATTCTCTGTATTTGCAACACTGTGTTTGCATCGCTCTGTGTTTGTAGCGCTCTGTGTTTGCATCGCTCTGTATTTGCAGCGCTGTATTTGCAATGCTCTGTATTTGCAGCACTTTGTGTTTGCAGCTTTCTCTGGGCAATTTCTTCTGTATTGAATGTTTTGGTGCATGGTTCCTGACAATCCTATGATTAAACCTACTAAGATCTGTCTCCGTCGGGACATATCTTTATTGATCTTTTGTTGTGTTGCAGACCAGACCCAACTGTGGAAATAGCCTTTATCAGACGGAGATCTTCATCCAGCTCCAGCAGCGGGTCACACAGTCCCATCTGTCTGCAGGGTTGTGGAGGAGGAGGGCCCCAAACCAGGGCCCCAGGACTCAGCACTGTGCCTCAACTGCCTGGCATAGTTACAAAAATTACATCCAGCCCAAACCCCACTTGTGAGACCCTGCCAGCCGTTAATATCAGCCAGGTCTGAGAACATCCATCCTTCATTTATCCCATAAGAGCCCAGCATTTTTAAAGTAAAAGCTTTCCTCAAAATCCTACAGGACCTGATGTAGTTCTAGTTTTCTGCCCCTTAATGGACACCAGAAAGCAAGAGATTGTTATAAAATTTGAATATATGAATTGTTTATAAATGGTAAATATCCCTACAAAATTTCTTCCTTTTATTTACATTTTGTTGAACTGACAAATACAGAACTCACATTGAAAGTGGACTTTTCTTCTATTATAGGTTAGGTGTTAAAAAAATTAATAAAACCATAAACCCTTGTTAAATGACACAAAGTAAACACAAAAAAATGAGAGGTGTGAAACTTTCGTCGTAGCTGCATGTCCGATGTGAGATCTAAAAAAAAAATTAAAAAAAAATCTGGAAATCACATTGTATGATCTTTAAATATTTTATTAGTATGTTACTGTATTTAAACACCTGCTAATCAGCAAGTATCCAGGAGCCTCATTTCTAAACCCGTACGTATCAACGATGCCCCCAGGCGGCGTCCGTACGGAAACCAGGAGAACCTTCCAGGTTTCTACAGCAGCACGTCCCACGCCTGTTTCCTCCATAAATCAGGATCAACAGGAAGTTTAACACAGTGAGGGAACATCTGGCCACGCCCACATGTTGGCCATAAAAGGTCACGCCGACGCCCTGATAAATATTAATCCATCTCATTTCCATGACGGTTCTGCAGGAAAACAGAGGAATTTTCTGGAAAATGAGGAAGAAATTCCAACAGATAAAGCTGTAAAATGTAAAAGTATTTTATCTGGTGGAGACGGGATGGACATCAGCACCACCAGAAAGACAGAGGAGGTCAGCAGGGGACAGATGCTGTCAGCGTCTCATCAGACCACCGGACTTATCCAGAAAGGACAAATAAAGTGGTCAGACAGTAAAATGTAGGGAGAGAGGACATCTTGGTCCACAGGAGGAGGAAGGGGGGGCGCTGCCCACTCCCACAGATTAGAAGCTGGCGGGAAAATGAAGGAGTCCAGAGATACGCTGGAACAAAATGCTCCAGATGATGCTGGAAGTGCTTCATTCCTTTGTTTCAGATTATAAAATGAACGGACATAAATGAGACGTCTCTGACTCCAGTTTATTTACTGGGAACATACTGGTGTTCCTGTGTGTCCCAGCTGGGTTGCAGCGCTGCAGATGTGGTCGGAGAGGGGGGGGGGGGATTGTCCACCTCTGATGTGTTGCATCACTTCTAGACGTTTGGCAGCAGTTTGGTTCCAACATGATGGTTGGAGGTCGGGGACAACAGCGCTGGTCGCAGCTGAACGGGACACGTTACCATTTAGTAGCATGTTATGTAGCGTCTCCACTATCTGCAGACATCTGCAGCTGTACAACAGGTTTCCTCCTGGGCATGGAGGCACCTCCACCTGCCTCCATCTGCCCGATGGCCGCTACACCACGTCTGGCTGTGGAGAACATCGTTCTGTTCCTCTGCTCTGGGTTGGGAAAAGGAGCGGACCCGACCTGTCAGTCCCTTCCCTTTGGAAGGTGCCGGACTGGAGTCCAGAGTCTCCATGTTCCATGTCCACCAGCAGGGACAGATAAGCCACATTGGGGAGCATTTTATATCCAACCATCACTTCATGTTCTGTATCTGCAGGTGGAGGAAACACCTGAGCAGCCTGATGATGGGCTGTTGTCATGGCGACCGCCTCCTTTTACCTGCAGGTCTTCATGTAGAGCTTTATTAGTACGGCAGCTTCTGTACGACTTATTAACTGTGTGATGTGGCTTTTCTAACATGTAGAACTGCTTGGTTTCAGAACATTTTCCTGCTGGACGTTTTACGTGCTGGAGGAACAATATCAAATGTGTGGGTTTTTTTATTTTCTTTTTTTTTTTCTTTTTTTTTGCAAATATGGTTAATGTACAACATTCTGTGTAAAGGTGTAATAGAGTACAAAAGTTCATATTAAATTATGGCAAAGTAGGTGCAACACCGCCATCTACTGGTGCAGTGCACAGCGTGGGAATTGCACAGAGGAGAAACCATCTTGCTGTGGTAAGACATGCTCCCCTAGAGGCCGAGGCAAATATTGATTTTCTGGAGCGTTTCACGTGTTTATGTTTAATATTCTGCTGTGTATAGTTTTGTTGTGTTTTTCTGCCTGCTGGGTTGAGCTTTCACAGCTGGTTTTAGTCTGTAACATGTTTTGTGGGGACTTTTCTTAGTTAACCTAACCTAGCTTAAATGTTAAAAGTTAAAAGGGGTGGTATCATCATGCTGTGGGGTGTTTTTCTGCACATGGGACGACTGCACAGTATGAAGGAGAGGATGACCATGTGTTGCCAGATGTTGGGGAACAACCTCCTTCCCTCAGTCAGAGCACTGAAGATGGGTTGGGTCTTCCACCATGACAATGACCCGAAGCACCAAGGATCACCAAGGAGCGACTCCATAAGAAGATATCCTGGTTCTGGAGAGGCGTAGCCGGTCTCCAGACATAAACCCAATAGAAAATCTTTGGAGGGAGTTCAAGCTCCATGTTTCTCAGCGACATCTTGAAACCTGACAGATGTAGAGAAGATCCAAAGTTCCTCCTGTCATGTGCAGACCTGCTGAAGAACTCCAGGAAACGTCTGACCTCTGCAAACAAAAGCTTCTGGATCAAATATTAACACTGATTTTCTTTGGTGTTTGAATACTTATTTGCAGCAATAACATTCAAATGAATTATTAAAAAAATGATACAATGTTGTTTCCAGTGATGAGTTTTCCATTGAGTCTCCCAGTGGACACGCCGCTCTCCGCCGTTTCTAAGTGGGAGAAGCCGTCCTACCACAGGGTGCAAACACTTGGCATGGCTACAAGTGTTTTAGGTCTAACAAACTTTAGGAGCAACAAAGAAAACAATCCTTTCCTGTGTATTTCTGTAGAACACATCAGATCTGCTGTGTTGACATGCGTTGATGTTTGCAGGTTCAAGTTTCTCCAGGACGAGCAAAGCAAGCGTGTGTCTCCTCGCCGCCACAGACGAACCCCATCACTGAGACCAACCCTGGTGAGGATCTCTTACTTGTCAAATGGTTTCTCATTGTTTCACGTTTAATAAAAAAAAAAAAAGAATATAAAAAAATTTGAATTGCTTTAAATTTGGGGAACAAAACCTAAAATATTACTGTAAGAATATCAGCAGTGGTTTTCTGCAGACCCCCTTTTCAGGACAACAACAAGCCCCCCCCCACTCCATCACATGACCCACAGAAACTCAGACGTGTTTAGTGGCTGTATTGTCGTTAACGCGAGTTAACACCGCGCTGGTGTTATGATCCATTCTAATTCTTCTGTGGTGTTTTAAACCAGGAATCTCTGCAAACTCCTTCAGGTGAGAGGGTTAGGGTTGCTGCTTCAGTAAAACTCTGCTGGATGTGATGGTTGGTGGTTTATTCTAAAGTAACCTTCAGGCTTTTCTTTGTGTTCAACGTTTTTATAACGTTCAACGTTTTATATTAAATCATATTTTTATACGTCCAACACACCGTGGTGTCTTCAGACGACTACCTGCCGTTACCTGGTCGAGCAGGGACCGATATGCTCCGCCACACTTTCTTCTTTTTTTTAGTTCCTGAAGTCTCTCTTGTTGATTCATCAGCAGTACTTTTACCAGTTTGTATCAAAACTCCATGTTTTATTTCGAGGTGATGCAGCGAGGTGATGACCTCCTGTGCCGACTGCAGGTGGCGCCGCAGGAGGAGCAAGCTACGTATCTGTAGGATGGAGAAGCTGCTGCTAACGGAGAAGAGAAAACTTCACGTTGTTTTATTATTACTCACCAAGAGTCCTGATCCCACCAGTAGAAGATGTTCAGCTTTTTCATGTTTGTTTTTTTGTTAAAATAAACTCACTGAAGGGTCGGAAACGTCTCTAATAATGAATGTAATCTTCTGTAATTGTAATTATTGCGTTAAAGTCCCGCCCCTTTTTTTAATATGCCCTGTAAATCCTTGCAGACACACCTGCCATCTGCCGAGAGCCGCTGTAAACTGAGCGGAGACAGGTGGTGTTTGGTCGCAGGTAAGCGGGAGGTCAGCGTATGATTGGCTGCAGAGGAGTGAAGCTTCGTCATGTCTGTGTGTTTGTGAGCTTCTTCTGCATGTTTGGCTTCACGCTGAAAGACAAGGGACAAAGAGCTGCTTCAGAGCCGTGTTGCCCGCAGTCGGCTGGGATCTCAGCACTGTGAGAGTCTAAAGTAACGACAGCATCTGTTCAAGCTTTTCATTTCAGCTTGTATGATGAGCTGAGGCAGGACTACTACACATATGTACACGTGTGGAAATTCAACTTCAACTTTATTTATATAGCCTCAAATCACGGCAATGCCATCTCAAGACGCTTTACAGGCAGAGGGGAAAACATAATGAAGGCCAATTCATAACAGCCTATATAAGGAAACCAACAGATTGAGTTGAGTCCAACTCAATCTCCCATCCTGAGCAAGCACACTGGCGACAGTGGGAAGGAAAAAACTCCCTTTTAACAGGAAGGAAACCTCCGGCAGAACCCGGCTCAGGACAGGCAGCCATCTGCCTCTGCTGTGTGGGGGGAAGAGGACAGAAAGACAACAGACAACAGGAACTGCTACTCCCGGCCAGGGAGACCTGCTGAGACAGGAGACATACATGTTAATGATGCAACACTGTTATGGGGGGGGGGATAAAAGATAGGGATAAAGAGAAAGAAGCTCAGTGTATCAGGAAATGTCCCTCAGCAGTCTAAACCTATAGCAGCATAACTAAGGGATGCTAACCATCCCTAGCTATAGGACTTATCAAAAAGATAAGTCTTCAGCCTAGTCTTTAATGAGATTTATTTATATTGATTTAAACCATCTTAACGTTGTACCTGTAATTCCAATCACCTGTTCTAGTCTTTGTAACAGAATGTTATGATCGACTGTATCAAATGCAGCACTAAGATCAAGCAAGATAAGTACGGACACAAGTCCTTTGTCTGAGGCCATAAGAAGGTCAGTAGTAACTTTCACCAATGCTGTCTCAGTGCTATGATGAGCTCTAAATCCTGACTGAAACTCCTCGCATAAATTATTTCTGCTCAGGTGGGCATGTAGCTGAGCTGAAACTATTTTCTCCAGAATTTTGGACATAAACGGGAGGTTAGATATAGGTCTATAATTTGCTATCACCTCTGGATCCAGAGATTGCTTTTTAAGTAAAGGCTTGATGACAGCAGTTTTAAATGATTGTGGTACATATCCTGTCACTAAAGACATATTGATAAGATTTAGTAGTGATGTATTAATTAAAGGGAAAATGTCCTTAAAGAGGCCCGTTGGGAGAGGGTCTAAGATACAGGTGGATGGTTTAGATGAAGCTATTATTTTAGTTAATTCAGAGGGTTGGACAGGACAGAAACTATTTAGACACAAGTCAGATCCTGGTTCTAAGGATGCTTCAGAGACCACAACAGCCCCAACATTATAGGTAGAAGGAAGAATATTGTGAATTTGATCTCTAATAGTATCAATTTTATTCCTGAAAAAATACATGAAATCATCACAGCTAAGTGAGAAAGGAATGCATGGCTCCACAGCGCTCCGGCTCCTAGTAAGCCTAGCTACAGTGCTGAAAAGAAACCGAGGGTTGTTTTTGTTTTCCTCTATCAATGAATAATAAGCTGTTCTTGCCGTACGTAAGGCTTTTTTGTATACGATTAAACTTTCTTTCCAGGTTAAGTGAGACTCCTCTAGTCCTGATGAACGCCATCTGTTTTCCAAACGCCTTGACGCCTGTTTTAGAGCTCGAAGCTGGGAATTAAACCAGGGAGCCTTCATAATCTTACCTAATTTCTTCTTCTTTAGGGGAGCAACATTATCCAAGGTTGTACGCATTGAAGCTGTTATAGTATCAGCATGTTGATCAATCTGAGCAGGAGTAAGGCTTAAAGGGGGACTCTCAGTCATGCTAACACATGGTAGAGGGGAAAAAATTGATTCAACTGATTGTTTAAATTTTGTAATATTATTGTCTGATAAACATCTACTATAGTAGAATTTATTTTTGGTCAGTGAGTAATCAAATAAAGTGAATTCAAAGGTTAATAAGAAGTGATCGGACAAGACAGGGTTTGGAGGAAAAACTTTGAGCTTATCAGTCTCAATACCAGATGTTAGAACAAGATCAAGAGTATGACCATGAGAGTGAGTGGCTCCATGGACATTTTGTGAAAACCCAATTGAGTTTAGAATAGAGCCAAAGGAAATGTTTAAACTATCATTTTCATGGTCAACATGAATATTAAAATCACCTAGTACAATGACCTTATCAGTAGTCAGCACTAACTCAGACAAGAGATCAGAGAATTGGGTCAGAAACTCGGAGTAAGGTCCAGGTGGGCGATACACTAATGCTAAAAGGAGCGGTTTCTCTCAATTCCATTTTGGATGAGATAAATTTAATGTCAGGAATTCAAAGGATTTATAGTTAGTTTTGTGCTTAGGATTAATTAAAAATTCTGACTTAAAAATAGCTGCAACACCTCCTCCTCTGCCTGTAGTTCTAGGAATGTGAAAGTTTAAATAGTTAGCTGGCGTAGCTTCATTAATACTAACATAATCCTCTTGCTGTAACCAGGTTTCCGAAAGACAGAATAAATCAATGTGGTGATCACCTATCAAGTCATTGACTAATAAAGACTTATTTGGGAGGGATCTAATATTCAGTAGGCCACACTTTATTGTCTTATTTTCAGATTTTATTAGATCCATTGTTTTTATTTTTATGAGGTTTTCACGATTAACCCCAGAAGTGTTTTTGTGTTGTTTAATTCTTACTGCTGGGAAGTTGTATAAGGTCGGAATGGGGTTTTGGGTGGGCGGCGGCAGGTGGGAAGCTGCAGAAAAGTGTGTAGGAGTACAATTCTGCCTCCTGGTCCCAACCCTGAGTTGTCAATTTAGCTGACTAATAAAAGAGTCCATATTGCTAGATAAGAGAGCGGCTCCATCCAACGTGGGATGGATGCCATCTCTCCTAATAAGACCAGGCTTTCCCCAAAAAGCGCTCCAATTATCTATAAAACCCACGTTGTTATCGGGACACCACCTAGACAACCAGCGGTTGAAGGATGACATGCGGCTAAACATGTCATTGCTGATTAAATTTGGCAAGGGACCAGAGAAAACTACGGAGTCCGACATGCTCTTGGCAAAGTTACACACCGAAGCAACATTAATTTTAGTGACCTCCGATTGGCGTAACCGGGTGTCGTTACCGCCGACGTGAATTACAATCTTATGGTATTTACGTTTAGCCTTAGCCAGCAGTTTCAAATACGATTCGACGTGGCCCGCTCTGGCCCCAGGAATGCATTTGACTATGGTCCCCGGTGTCTCTAGAGCCACGTTTCTGACTATGGAACTACCTATAATCAGGGTTTCTGCCTCAGCGGGTGTGTCGCCGAGCGGGGAAAATCTGTTAGAAACGTGAACAGGTCGGTGGTGGCCAGTGGGTTTTGGTTTGGGGCTACGCTTCCGCCTGACCGTCGTCCAGCCCGCCTCGGCTCCCGGCTGCGCGGGAACTGCTGAGGGACCGCTAGGTGGGCTAGCTGCCCTGGCTGGTAGCTCCGCACTGGCTAATGGGGGCTTGCTGACTAACTGCTTCCCTAACTGAGTGCGGAGCTGGGCTTCTAACTCACAGAGCCTCGCCTCCAAAGCTGCCAAGCTGCTACACTTAATACACCTACCGTTATCACTAAAGGAGGCGGAGGAGTAGCTAAACATCAGACACACCGAGCAAGAAAAGGCAGGGGACCGGGGTGTGGGAAGAGAGCTAGCAGCCATGCTAAAACCGAGTGCTTGAGCTGTTTAAGTTAGTAAACAGAAAGCCAAAGATCCCAAAAATAAATGCAATATATAGAACAGTGGTTTGGGAAGATATTGTGCGCTAAAGTGAGTGGTTGGTTAACAACAGATAGAAGTTAGAAAGAAGTTAAAGGAGCCAATGGCTCGTAGCAATCCGCAGTGACACACGCTAGGCAAACAGGAAATGACACAATACGTTACCGCAACGTCAGCACGGTTCCAACCCAATGCCATGAAATGAAATGTACACACATGGAAATGTACATGTGTGAAATGTACATGTGTGTACATTTACACGTGGAAATGTACACACGTGGAAAGGTACATGTGTGGAAATGTACACGTGGAATTGTACACGTGTGGAAATGTACACATGTAGATGTACACACATGGAAATGTACACGTGTGGAAATGTACACGTGTGGAAATGTACATGTGTGGAAATGTACACACGTGGAAATGTACACGTGGAAATGTACACACGTGGAAATGTACACGTGGAAATGTACACACGTGGAAATGTACACATGTGGAAATGTACACGTGTAGAAATGTACACATGTGGAAATATACACGTGTGAAAACGTACACGTGTGGAAATATACACGTGTAGATATGTACACACGTGTGGAAATGTACATGTGTGAAAATGTCCACACGTGGAAATGTACATGTGGAAATGTACACGTGGAAATATACATGTGTGGAAATGTACATGTGGGAATGTACACGTGGAAATGTACACATGTGGAAATGTACACGTGTGGAAATGTACACGTGGAAATGTACACGTGTGGAAATGTACATGTGGGAATGTACACGTGGAAATGTACACATGTGGAAATGTACACGTGTGGAAATGTACACGTGGAATTGTACACGTGTGGAAATGTACACGTGTAGAAATGTACATGTGTGGAAATGTACACACGTGGAAATGTACACACGTGGAAATGTACACACGTGGAAATGTACACGTGGAAATGTACACGTGTGGAAATGTACATGTGTGGAAATGTACACACGTGGAAATGTACACGTGGAAATGTACACGTGTAGAAATGTACATGTGTGGAAATGTACACACGTGGAAATGTACACACGTGGAAATGTACACGTGGAAATGTACACGTGTGGAAATGTACATGTGGGAATGTACACGTGGAAATGTACACATGTGGAAATGTACACATGTGGAAATGTACATGTGTGGAAATGTACACACGTGGAAATGTACACGTGGAATTGTACACGTGTGGAAATGTACACGTGTAGAAATGTACATGTGTGGAAATGTACACACGTGGAAATGTACACACGTGGAAATGTACACGTGGAAATGTACACACGTGGAAATGTACACACGTGGAAATGTACACGTGTAGAAATGTACACATGTGGAAATATACACGTGTGAAAACGTACACGTGTGGAAATGTACACGTGTGGAAATGTACATGTGTGGAAATGTACATGTGTGGAAATATACACGTGTGAAAATGTACACATGTGGAAATGTACACACATGGAAATGTACACGTGTGGAAATATACACGTGTAGATATGTAAACATGTGTGGAAATGTACATGTGTGAAAATGTCCACACGTGGAAATGTACACGTGGAAATATACACGTGTGGAAATGTACACGTGGAAATGTACACGTGGAAATATACACGTGTGGAAATGTACACATGTGGAAATGTACACATGTGGAAATGTACACGTGTACAGAATGACTGAAGACCTGGAAAGCTGTTACATTGAAGCTAACTGGTTTAATGGTTGCTTGGTGGTGGTTTATTGTCGGGTTTAATGGGAACTGGTTGCGTTTCATTGAAGTCACATGGTTTTTCAGTTTTGTAGCTGTAAAGACGGAACTTCAGGACTTTTCCCGTCAGCGCTTCCCTTCGACAGAAAACTCCTTCCCGTTTCCGTTTCCATCTGTGCTGCGGTGGTTTTGTTCTCTGAAGGCTTCTTCTGACCCCACTGAAGGGCGGTTAACTAAAGCCATGTGTTTGTGCCGTCAGACTCGGCCAGCGGCCATCTTCCCCAGAGAAGAAGCTGTGTGCGCGCCAGCTGTCGTCTCAGACTGGAGAGGCTGGATCAGGTGAGTCCAGGTTTTCTGTCTCATTTCAGCCAATGAGGAACGCCACAGACGGCTGCAGCAGCGCTGCGCATTTTGCTGCGTCCCTTTACTGGGATTACAAGGTGATAGCAGGTCAGGTGATGTGCGGCATGTTGTTGCCAGGTGAAGGAGATCCACTCACAGTTCAGATGGAGTGTACCAGTGTCTTGTCCATCCAGGGTGGTAACCTAGGCAGCAGCGTACTGCTAACACTTGAAGATTACTTCACGAACTGCGTTTTAAAAGTTTCCATGAAAACTTGCCGAACTCAGATTGCAGGTCAGGTACTCTGAAGGAACGAATGCCTCGCTTCCTTCCTTTATGTTTTCTGTTCAGTTCTGAGGCCCGCCCCTCGCTTGAGAGGCTCCGCCCCTCGCGTGAGAAGCTCTGCCCTTCACTTGACAGGCTCCGCCCCTCGTGTGAGGCATTTCGTGCTGAAATTCTCCCGATGACAACACCAGTAGTTGTGGTTCCATACAGTTCTGTTTCTGCAGTTCTGCATGTGTGAACATTAAGGTTCAGATGCAGTGACACAAAAACAAGAAGTAAAACATACTTCAAAGCTCTGAGTGACAGGACGTCCCTAAAAACACTTCCTCTCCTAAGCTCCTCCCACCGCCAACATGGACAGGTGGTCTGAGAACAGGCAGCCGTTTTCAAAGAGATCTGATCGGTCCTTCTATTCTGGTTGGTTTCTTATCCAGAGCATAACCTGCTCCAGACAGGTTACCACGGCAACTGACGGGAAGTCACCTGGATAGGTGAGATGCCAGGTACAGGCTGCTGGTTGCTGTTATGATTGACTTATCCACTAGTGAGACACTTTTCTGTACTTTCATCATCAGTTTTGCCGTTACATCTTAGTTTTAACATCTTTCAGGACAGACAGGTAGAAACGAGCTTTAGGCTGAAATCTGGAGCGTTTTTTCATGAATGAACTCTTCCTGTCACACAAGCATCAGCAGAGGCAACAACACTGTTTTTCACCGCTGCCAGCTGCTCCTATCCATCTGTGTGTGTTATCAGGCTCTGGATCTGATTGGTCTGAAGCCCACAGAGATCCAGCAGCAGGCGCTGAGGTCCAGACTACGAGCTGACCCGGCTGGGACGGTGGCCTTCGCAGGTTAGAGGACTTATCTGACAGCTTCAGCCTGCAGATAAGTGACCCATAGAGGACAGTAGGCCATGTTGGCGCACAACGAGCTGCTGCTAATCTTCATCCTGACGAAGACTACATGTCTCTCTTTCCAGACTTTGAGAGCCTGATCCGTGAGCTGTTCAAACCCCAGCTGGAGGAACTGGTCGGTACCCAGCCGGGGTCCACATTCCCATCAGAGGGTCTGTCCAGCCTGCTGGAGTCGCCTAGCAACGCTCAGGTAGGCGTTCTGACCTTGAGCCGCTACCGGGATAAACTGCTGGGTGTGAACATAGAAAAGCTCAACAGGATGCAGGAAAATGTCATCATTTTCATCCAAGAGGAGTTTTTACTGCATCTGTCTGGATGTTTGCAAAGCATCTGAACCGCTTCAGTGGACCTGAAACCGGATCCAGAACTCGGAGTAGAGCAAAGCTAAGATATAACTAGACCCTGATGTATTGATCTGTTGATGCTCTGATTGGAGGATGGTGTGACCATGCGGTCTGCAGGACACCAAGGTTGTTTTTACACTGAAAGAGTCCTGATCTAGAATCAGAGTCCTGATACTGATTCACAACCAAAGTCTGGTTACAGAACCAGAGATCTGATACAGATCCATGACTACAGTCCCAATCCTGATTTAGAACCAGAGTCTGGTCCACAATTGAAGTCCAGATCCAAAATCAGAACCAAAAGTCTTGGTCAAGAATCAAGAGTCTATAACCAGAGATCTGATCCAGAGTTTGGAATCTGGATCCGATTAAAATCCTCACTGATCTGAAAGTTTGTCCAGACTGGGATGAAGAATGAAACAGCTCTGAGCAGATTTCAACTCTTTAGGACTGAAGCGACTCTGGTTCTGATTCAGACAACCGATTCACATCATGTGAACACGGTTCCTGTTGTCTGGAATCGGACTTGTGTGCAGAACTTGTGATGCATGATAGTCCAGAAATGACATGTCAATTTTTATGGTTTGTTCGACTACCATTAAAACTCAAAAGAGACGTTTGCACCAGCAAACAGGAGCCTGTGGAGGTGGTCTCCAGATTCAGCTGCACTCAGGAGCATCTGCAGGCAAACATAGCACTGCATTCATAACCTGAGATTTAATCTGTAAATGTGTGTTTGTGCAGCCATCTCTGTCAGACTCAGAGGACCTGGAGGAGATGGAGAGGCTGAGGAAGGAGCACATCGAGGCACTGAGGGAGATCAAGAGGCTGCAGGTTACAATCATCTCTTCTGGAGAGGTTTTCAACTTAACACTCGGGAACTTTGCTGGAACTTGGACATCGTCCACCATTGCTTGTTATGGGATTTGAATCCTGCCATAATCTGAAACAAAAACGTTTTGAAACCTGGAAAGTCAATGTTTTGGAATAAAGTTTTAAAACCTTGAAAAGTATTTTGGAATTGGAAACAGTGCAACAAGCATCTTACCGAAATTCCAGCCTTGTTTTGCAGCCTTGCTGTTTTCAGGTCCACAGAGTTCCACGTGTGGCATCCCACCACAGCAGTTTGCAAAAAACTTCTGAAACCTTGGAATAAGAGGTCAAAAGATTTGAAACCTGCAAACTTGAGTTTTTACATGTTAAAATGTTCTGCAAACATCATTTGTAAGCGAGCTCTGGATGCAGCACAGCTTTTGGTTTTTAATTCATCCTCATGTTTTCTGAGTTTTCCATGCTGCTGTGAGGTTGAAGTCGTGTTGTCCAGAGGGACAACGATGCAAACAGCAAGGCGGCAACAAGAGGTTGGAATCTCTGAAATCTGTAATATGAATTTTACATTGATGAAAAATAAGAATTCAAGTGAATTTTTTTCAGATTTTCAAGATACTTTTCAAAGCTTTTGTCAAAGCTTATTTTCAGACTTGCAAAACTTTATTTCAGGTTTTTAGTTTGAAACCTTGAACGTCGGTGTTTGTAAAACATGGTAGGATTCTAATCCCATAGTTCTGCAATCTTGGCTCCTTATCAAGCTGAGGATGGACTTTCATGGTTTATCCTCATCTTACTGAGCAGATGTCATGCCACTTCAGGTCCTCTGGCACAGAATCCTCCAAGCTACAAGTCTAGGGAGGGTGTTTCTTCCCAGCACATTAAAGGAATGAATGTTCTGTTTGCTGTTACATTTGTGTTTCTTGTTGCTTTAAACTTCTGTCTCTCTGCAGGAGCAGCTGGTGGAGTCTCAGAGGGTTCACCATGACATGGCGGAGGAGCTTAGTAAAGTCAAACAGGTCAGTCATACTTGTTCCTTCCACCTGTTGTCTATTCCATTTGCACAACAGCAGGTGGAACTGATTGTCAGTCAGTGTTGCTTCCTAAGTGGACAGTTCCATTTCACAGTCTGGTTGACTTGGAGTTACATTGCATTGTTTAAGTGTTCCCTTTAGTTTTTTTTAGCAGTATATACATATATATATATATATATATATATATATATATATATATATATATATATATATATATATATATATATATATATATATATATATATATATATATATATATATATATATATATATATATATATATATATACATATATATATATATACATATATATATATATATATATATATATATATATATATATATATATATATATATATATATATATATTCAATTCAACTTTATTTATATAGCGTCAAATCACAGCAATGCCATCTCAAGACGCTTTACAGACAGAGGGGAAAACATAATGAAGGCCAATTCATAACAGCCTATATAAGGAAACCAACAGATTGAGTTGAGTCCAACTCAATCTCCCATCCTGAGCAAGCACACTGGCGACAGTGGGAAGGAAAAAACTCCCTTTTAACAGGAAGGAAACCTCCGGCAGAACCCGGCTCAGGACAGGCAGCCATCTGCCTCTGCTGTGTGGGGGGAAGAGGACAGAAAGACAACAGACAACAGGAACTGCTACTCCCGGCCAGGGAGACCTGCTGAGACAGGAGACATACATGTTAATGATGCAACACTGTTATGGGGGGGGGGGGGGGGTAAAAGAAAGAGATAAAGAGAAAAAGAAAGAAGCTCAGTGTATCAGGAAATGTCCCTCAGCAGTCTAAACCTATAGCAGCATAACTAATACATATATATATATATATATATATATATATATATATATATATATATATATATATATATATACATATATATATATATATATATATATATATATATATATATATATATATATATATATATATATATATATATATATATATATATGTATAACTAAGGGATAACTAAGGGATGCTATATATATATATATATATATATATATATATATATATATATATATATATATATATATATATATATATATATATATATATATATATATATATATATATATATATATATATGTATATATATATATGTATATATATAGATAAATGTATGGGGTCCTGGGGGGGGCATGGGAGTTTGCCCAACCAGTCTACATGTGCTTTGTGGACCTGGAGAAGGCATTCGACCGTGTCCCCCGGGGGCTCCTGTGGGGGGTACTCCGGGAGTATGGGGTACCGGACCCCCTTGTACGAGCTGTCCGGTCCCTGTATGACAGGTGTCAGAGCTTGGTCCGCATTGCCGGTAGTAAGTCAGATTCATTTCCGGTGAGGGTTGGACTCCGCCAAGGCTGCCCTTTATCACCGATTCTGTTCATAACTTATATGGACAGAATTTCTAGGTGCAGCCGAGGTGTTGAGGGGATCCGGCTTGGTGGCCTCAGGATTGGGTCCCTGCTTTTTGCAGATGACGTGGTCCTGTTGGCTCCATCTGGTCGTGATCTCCAGCTCTCGCTTGAGCGATTCGCGGCCGAGTGTGAAGCGGCTGGGATGAGAATCAGCACCTCCAAATCTGAGACCATGGTCCTCAGCCGGAATAGGGTGGATTTCCCTCTCCAGGTCGGGAGTCAGGTCCTGCCTCAAGTGGAGGAGTTTAAATATCTCGGGGTCTTGTTCACGAGTGAGGGAAGGATGGAGCGCGAGATGGACAGACGGATCGGTGCGGCGTCTGCAGTAATGCGGACTCTGCGCCGGTCTGTCGTGGTGAAGAAGGAGCTGAGCCAGAAGGCGAAGCTCTCCATTTACCAGTCGATCTACGTTCCTACCCTCACCTATGGTCATGAGCTGTGGGTTGTGACCGAAAGAAGGAGATCTCGTATACAGGCGGCTGAAATGAGTTTCCTCCGCAGGGTGGCCGGGCTCTCCCTTAGAGATAGGGTGAGGAGCTCAGTCATCCGGGAGGAGATCAGAGTAGAGCCGCTGCTCCTCCGCATGGAGAGGAACCAGTTGAGGTGGCTCGGGCATCTGGTCAGGATGCCTCCTGGACCTCCCTGGTGAGGTGTTCCAGGCACGTCCCTCTGGGAGGAGACCCCGGGGAAGACCCAGGACACGCTGGAGGGATTATATCTCTCGGCTGGCCTGGGAACGCCTCGGGATCCCCCCCGCAGAGTTGGCAAATGTGTCTGGGGAGAGGAAAGTCTGGGCTTCCCTGCTTAGGCTGCTGCCCCCGCGACCCGACCCCGGATAAGCGGCAGAAGATGGATGGATGGATGGATGGATATATATGCATATATATGTATGTATATATATATATATATATATATATATATATATATATATATATATATATATATATATATATATATATATATATATATATATATATATATATATATATATATATATATACACACATATATACATGTATGTATGTATGTATGTATATATACATATATATATATATATATATATATATATATATATATATATATATATATATATATATATATATATATATATATATATATATATATATATACATGTATATATATGTATAGTACCAGTCAAAAGGTTAGACACACTTTCCCATTAGATTTAATGAGTACAATACACATATCTGTACTAAACCATTCAATACAATGCTCTCGGTTCAGTACACGCTTTCTATGAAACAGTACCGAATTTTTATTTAAACATCTTATCTACTGACGATGTGCTCTGTGTTAAAAGCTCAGTGGATTTGCATTCAAGTAATCCATCTAGACTGCAACCAAACAGACCAACCTGTGCACCGCCTGGATTGACTACCAGAAAGCCTACGACTCAATGCTACACACATGGATCTTGGAATGTCTGAAGCTGTACAAGATCAACAGCAACATAAGGACTGTGGTAAAATAATATTTGTATATTACTTTCCAACTCTTCAGAAGAAAAGTTGGAAGGTAAGTCCAACTTTTCTCCAACAGAGGGAAATTTTGGCCGCGCACAGCGCTTCCACAGCCATGCGCCTTCTCAGACTGCACACAGTAAAGGAGGAAGCGGCAACGACGTATTACAAGAATTAACTATTTATTGAGCATTGAGAATAAGATACAGATTACAGGGTTCGCCGGCGTAGCAGGAATCTTGTGAAATCTCTCCCTCTCCTCTCCCTTCCTATATGCTTTCTTACTAAATCCTCCTCTCTGTCCCCATTGGTCTGGTTAACATCTTTCCCCTTTTCTGATACATTCAGCAGTCTCCTAAGAGATGCCAGTTCAGGTCACAGTGCCTGCATCAACTTTAACCTTGGATAAACTTTATCTCAGATAATCATTACAGAAAACATTGCCACAGAGAACATCGCAGGTCACCATGACCGTACCTTCAACTTTTAGAAAAACAAGATCTCGAGCCACCCTGCCCTGCAGTTCCTACTTTACCACAGGACCTTCATTGCAAACTCAATGAGGCTGTGGCAGACCACCCTGGAGGCCAACTTCAAGCCAATTGCACAAGTCTCTATCAAATGTGGCATATACCAAGGAGATGACCTATCCCCGCTGCTGTTCTGTAGAGGCCTGAACCCCCTCTGTCAACTAATCAACAAGACTGGCTATGGATACCGACTCAGGAATGGGGTCACCATCAGCCACCTCCTGTACATGGATGACATCAAGCTGTACGCTAAGATTGAGCGGGACATCGACTCACTGATCCACACCACCAGGATCTACAGCAGGGACATCGGAATGTTATTCGGACTGGAGAAATGTGGGCGGATGATAACAGAGAGGGAAGGTAATCCATACGGAGGGCATTGCACTCCCAGAGGGCAGGATAACAGATGTGGAGGAAAGCTACAAGTACCTGGGCATACCACAGGCAAATGGCAACCATGAAGAAGCCACAAGGAAAGCTGCCACAGCTACATACCTGCAGCGACTGAGGCAAGTACTGAGAAGTCAGCTCAATGGCAAGAACAAGATCCGGGCAATTAACAGCTCTGCCCTGCCAGTGATCCGATACCCTGCTGGGACAATAAGCTGGCCAAAGGAGGAAGCTCAGACCACGGATGTCAAAACACAGAAGCTGCTCACCATGCATGGAGGGTTCCACCCCAAGTCCAGTGTCCAGCGACTATACACTAAGAGCAAAGAAGGGGGCCGGGGACGAGTGGGCATCAAGGCCACTATCCAAGATGAAACATCCAAGCTCCATGAATACATCAGGAAGAGGGCACCGAGGGATGAAGCACTTAGTGAATGTCTCAGACAATGGAGTCTGGAGGAACACGAGATTTTCCAGTTTTGTAATGAACCTGGATGGCATTACTTTAGCTTCCAGTGCTACAGTGAGAAACCTTGGAGTAATATTTGACCCTGACCTGTCCTTTGGCCCACATATTAAGCAGGTTACTAAAACAGCCTTCTTTCATTTACGTAATATAGCCAAAATTAGGGACATTCTGTCTCAGAGTGATGCAGAAAAACTGGTTCACGCTTTTGTGACTTCAAGACTAGATTACTGTAACTCTCTATTACTGGGCTGTCCTAAATATGCCCTGAAAAGCCTTCAGCTGATCCAGAATTCTGCAGCCAGAGTCCTGACCAGAACTAGCATGAGAGATCATATTTCTCCAGTTTTAGCCTCTCTTCATTGGCTGCCTGTTGAATCTAGAATAGAATTTAAAATCCTTCTCCTTACATATAAAGCCCTCCACAACCAGGCACCACTATATATCAAAGACCTCATAGTTCCTTATATACCAAGCAGAGTACTTCGTTCCCAGACTGCAGGCTTACTTGTGGTTCCTAGAGTCTCAAAGAGCCGAGCAGGAGGCAGAGCCTTTGGTTATCAGGCCCCTCTCTTATGGAATAAGCTCCCAGTTAGTGTTAGGGAAGCAGACACCCTCCCCACCTTTAAGACTAGGCTGAAGACTTATCTTTTTGATAAGTCCTATAGCTAGGGATGGTTAGCATCCCTTAGTTATGCTGCTATAGGTTTAGACTGCTGAGGGACATTTCCTGATACACTGAGCTTCTTTCTTTTTCTCTTTATCTCTCTCTTTTATTTGACGCTATATAAATAAAGTTGAATTGAATTGAACTGAATTGAGATGGAAGAACCATCATGGGAGGAAAAGCCCCTGCATGGGCTGTACCACCGGCAGATCACTGGAGTGGCCAATATAAACAAGTCCTATCAATGGCTGGAGAGGGCTGGACTGAAGGACAGCACAAAGGCACTAATCATGGCAGCACAGGAGCAGGCCCAGATCTATCATACCAGGCAGGATGGAGAGGACAGGAAAGACAGATCAACATGTACAACTGCACTTATTCAGGAAGACCTGCGGAAAAAAGGAGAAATAAGTTAGAGACGGCAATATTGGCATATATTTATACATTAATATATTAGAGAAAAAGAGCGAGGTACTTCTCAGTGCATCAGGTAACATCCCCATTGCTACATAAGTAATGGATGGCTAGACTACCCATAACTATAAGAGCAATGAGCAGAACCTGGACAGTTGGGTCCCGTACATGCAGACTCCAACTCAGGAGATGCTCATATCCTAACTATAAGAATCATAGAAAAGGAAGGTAACCGCAAGATTGTTGAAGAGGCAGCTGATCATCACTGGTGGTGAGAGTTGGTTCTACCACTGTGACCCAGAGAGTAGACCCCAGTCTTCCAAACCAGAGGGCACATCAGATTAGACACACAAGTGAAATTCAAGGGTCAACGGAGGAGATCCAACATGCATTCCAAATAGCAGCACCGGGAGCAGTGTGTTGCTGCACCAGGCCCAGGATCCACTACCAGCCACAGGATCCACCACCAGCCACAAGGCCCAGGGTCCACCACCAGCCACAGGATCCACCACCAGCCACCAGGCCCAGGATCCACCACCAGCCACAGGATCCACTACCAGCCACCAGGCCCAGGATGCACCCCCAGACATCAGGCCCAGGATTCACTACCAGCCACCAGGCCCAGGATCCACCACCAGACGACAAGCCCAGGATCCACTATCAGACATCAGGCCCAGGATCCACTACCAGACATCAAGCCCAGGATCCACTACCAGCCATCAGGCCCAGGATGCACCCCCAGACATCAGGCCCAGGATGCACCCTCAGACATCAGGCCCAGGATCCACCACCAGGCATCAGGCCCAGGATCCACCACCAGACATCAGGCCCAGGATCCACTACCAGCCATCAGGCCCAGGATGCACCCCCAGACATCAGGCCCAGGATCCACCACCAGCCACAGGATTCACTACCACTCACCAGGCCCAGGATGCACCCCCAGACATCAGGCCCAGGATCCACTACCAGCCACCAGGCCCAGGATCCACCACCAGACATCAGGCCCAGGATCCACCACCAGACATCAGGCCCAGGATGCACCCTCAGGCATCAGGCCCAGGATCCACTACCAGCCACCAGGCCCAGGATCCACCACCAGACATCAGGCCCAGGATGCACCCTCAGGCATCAGGCCCAGGATCCACTACCAGCCACCAGGCCCAGGATCCACCACCAGACATCAGGCCCAGGATCCACCACCAGACATCAGGCCCAGGATCCACCACCAGACATCAGGCCCAGGATCCACCACCAGACATCAGGCCCAGGATCCACCACCAGACATCAGGCCCAGGATCCACTACCAGCCACCAGGCCCAGGATCCACCACCAGACATCAGGCCCAGGATCCACCACCAGACATCAGGCCCAGGATTCACTACCAGTCACCAGGCCCAGGATGCACCCCCAGACATCAGGCCCAGGATCCACTACCAGCCACCAGGCCCAGGATGCACTACCAGCCATCAGGCCCAGGATGCACCCTCAGACATCAGGCCCAGGATCCACTACCAGCCATCAGGCCCAGGATCCACTACCAGCCACCAGGCCCAGGATGCACCCTCAGACATCAGGCCCAGGATCCACTACCAGCCATCAGGCCCAGGATGCACCACCAGGCATCAGGCCCAGGATCCACTACCAGCCACCAGGCCCAGGATGCACCCCCAGACATCAAGCCCAGGATCCACTACCAGACATCAGGCCCAGGATCCACCACCAGCCACAGGATCCACTACCAGCCACCAGGCCCAGGATGCACCCTCAGACATCAGGCCCAGGATCCACTACCAGCCACCAGGCCCAGGATGCACCCTCAGACATCAGGCCCAGGATCCACTACCAGCCACCAGGCCCAGGATGCACCCCCAGACATCAGGCCCAGGATCCACCACCAGCCACAGGATTCACTACCAGCCACCAGGCCCAGGATGCACCCTCAGACATCAGGCCCAGGATCCACTACCAGACATCAGGCCCAGGATGCACCACCAGACATTAGGCCCAGGATCCACCACCAGACATCAGGCCCAGGATCCACTACCAGACATCAGGCCCAGGATGCACCACCAGACATCAGGCCCAGGATCCACCAACAGACATCAGGCCCAGGATCCACTACCAGCCACCAGGCCCAGGATCTACCACCAGCCACAGGATTCACTACCAGCCACCAGGCCCAGGATGCACCCTCAGACATCAGGCCCAGGGAACCACCTCCAGACATCAAGCCCAGGATCCACTACCAGCCATCAGGCCCAGGATGCACCCCCAGACATCAGGCCCAGGATCCACTACCAGCCACCAGGCCCAGGATCCACCACCAGACATCAGGCCCAGGATCCACCACCAGACATCAGGCCCAGGATCCACTACCAGCCACCAGGCCCAGGATGCACCCTCAGACATCAGGCCCAGGATCCACTAACAGTCACCAGGCCCAGGATCCACCCTCAGACATCAGGCCCAGGATCCACTACCAGCCATCAGGCCCAGGATCCACCACCAGGCATCAGGCCCAGGATCCACTACCAGCCACCAGGCCCAGGATCCACCACCAGACATCAGGCCCAGGATCCACCACCAGACATCAGGCCCAGGATCCACTACCAGCCACCAGGCCCAGGATCCACCAACAGCCACAGGATTCACTACCAGCCACCAGGCCCAGGATGCACCCTCAGACATCAGGCCCAGGATCCACTAACAGCCACCAGGCCCAGGATGCACCCTCAGACATCAGGCCCAGGATGCACTACCAACCACCAGGCCCAGGATGCACCCTCAGACATCAGGCCCAGGATGCACTACCAGCCACCAGGCCCAGGATGCACCCTCAGACATCAGGCCCAGGATGCACTACCAACCACCAGGCCCAGGATGCACCCTCAGACATCAGGCCCAGGATGCACTACCAGCCACCAGGCCCAGGATCCACTACCAGCCACCAGGCCCAGGATGGACCCTTAGACATCAGGCCCAGGATCCACTACCAGCCACCAGGCCCAGGATGCACCCCCAGACATCAGGCCCAGGATGCACCCCCAGACATCAGGCCCAGGATCCACTACCAGCCACCAGGCCCAGGATCCACCACCAGCCACAGGATTCACTACCAGCCACCAGGCCCAGGATGCACCCCCAGACATCAGGCCCAGGATCCACTACCAGCCACCAGGCCCAGGATGTACCCTCAGACAACAGGCCCAGGATCCACCACCAGACATCAGGCCCAGGATCCACTACCAGCCACCAGGCCCAGGATCCACCACCAGACATCAGGCCCAGGATCCACCACCAGCCACCAGGCCCAGGATCCACCACCAGACATCAAGCCCAGGATCCACTACCAGCCATCAGGCCCAGGATGCACTAACAGTCACCAGGCCCAGGATCCACCACCAGACATCAGGCCCAGGATCCACCACCAGACATCAGGCCCAGGATCCACCACCAGACATCAAGCCCAGGATCCACTACCAGACATCAGGCCCAGGATCCACTAACAGTCACCAGGCCCAGGATCCACCACCAGACATCAGGCCCAAGATCCACCACCAGACATCAGGCCCAGGATCCACCACCAGACATCAGGCCCAGGATCCACCACCAGACATCAGGCCCAGGATCCACTACCAGCCACCAGGCCCAGGATCCACCACCAGCCACAGGATTCACTACCAGCCACCAGGCCCAGGATGCACCCTCAGACATCAGGCCCAGGATCCACTAACAGTCACCAGGCCCAGGATTCACTCTCAGACATCAGGCCCAGGATCCACTACCAGCCATCAGGCCCAGGATCCCCCACCAGGCATCAGGCCCAGGATCCACTACCAGCCACCAGGCCCAGGATCCACCACCAGACATCAGGCCCAGGATCCACCACCAGACATCAGGCCCAGGATCCACTACCAGCCACCAGGCCCAGGATCCACCAACAGCCACAGGATTCACTACCAGCCACCAGGCCCAGGATGCACCCTCAGACATCAGGCCCAGGATCCACTACCAGCCATCAGGCCCAGGATCCACAACCAGCCACCAGGCCCAGGATCCACTACCAGCCATCAGGCCCAGGATGCACCACCAGGCATCAGGCCCAGGATCCACTACCAGCCACCAGGCCCAGGATGCACCCCCAGACATCAGGCCCAGGATCCACTACCAGACATCAGGCCCAGGATCCACTACCAGCCACCAGGCCCAGGATCCACCACCAGCCACAGGATTCACTACCAGCCACCAGGCCCAGGATGCACCCTCAGACATCAGGCCCAGGGAACCACCACCAGACATCAAGCCCTGGATCCACTACCAGCCATCAGGCCCAGGATGCACCCCCAGACATCAGGCCCAGGATCCACTACCAGCCACCAGGCCCAGGATCCACCACCAGACATCAGGCCCAGGATCCACTACCAGCCATCAGGCCCAGGATCCACTAACAGTCACCAGGCCCAGGATCCACCCTCAGACATCAGGCCCAGGATCCACTACCAGCCATCAGGCCCAGGATACACCACCAGGCATCAGGCCCAGGATCCACTACCAGCCACCAGGCCCAGGATCCACCACCAGCCACCAGGCCCAGGATCCACCAACAGCCACAGGATTCACTACCAGCCACCAGGCCCAGGATGCACCCTCAGACATCAGGCCCAGGATCCACTACCAGCCACCAGGCCCAGGATGTACCCTCAGACATCAGGCCCAGGATCCACTACCAGACATCAGGCCCAGGATCCACTACCAGACATCAGGCCCAGGATCAACCACCAGTCACAGGATTCACTACCAGCCACCAGGCCCAGGATGCACCCTCAGACATCAGGCCCAGGATGCACTACCAGCCACCAGGCCCAGGATGCACCCTCAGACATCAGGCCCAGGATGCACTACCAACCACCAGGCCCAGGATCCACTACCAGCCACCAGGCCCAGGATGGACCCTCAGACATCAGGCCCAGGATGCACCCCCAGACATCAGGCCCAGGATCCACTACCAGACATCAGGCCCAGGATCCACCACCAGCCACAGGATTCACTACCAGCCACCAGGCCCAGAATGCACCCTCAGACATCAGGCCCAGGATCCACTACCAGCCACCAGGCCCAGGATGCACCCTCAGACAACAGGCCCAGGATCCACCACCAGACATCAGGCCCAGGATCCACCACCAGACATCAGGCCCAGGATCCACTACCAGCCGCCAGGCCCAGGATCCACCACCAGACATCAGGCCCAGGATCCACCACCAGCCACCAGGCCCAGGATCCACCACCAGACATCAAGCCCAGGATCCACTACCAGCCATCAGGCCCAGGATGCACCCCCAGACATCAGGCCCAGGATCCACCACCAGACATCAGGCCCAGGATCCACCACCAGACATCAGGCCCAGGATCCACTACCAGCCACCAGGCCCAGGATCCACCACCAGCCACAGGATTCACTACCAGCCACCAGGCCCAGGATGCACCCTCAGACATCAGGCCCAGGATCCACTACCAGCCACCAGGCCCAGGATCCACCACCAGACATCAGGCCCAGGATCCACCACCAGACATCAGGCCCAGGATCCACTACCAGCCACCAGGCCCAGGATCCACCACCAGCCACAGGATTCACTACCAGCCACCAGGCCCAGGATGCACCCTCAGACATCAGGCCCAGGATCCACTAACAGTCACCAGGCCCAGGATCCACCCTCAGACATCAGGCCCAGGATCCACTACCAGCCATCAGGCCCAGGATCCACCACCAGGCATCAGGCCCAGGATCCACTACCAGCCACCAGGCCCAGGATCCACCACCAGACATCAGGCCCAGGATCCACCACCAGACATCAGGCCCAGGATCCACTACCAGCCACCAGGCCCAGGATGCACCCTCAGACATCAGGCCCAGGATCCACTACCAGACATCAGGCCCAGGATCCACTACCAGACATCAGGCCCAGGATCAACCACCAGTCACAGGATTCACTACCAGCCACCAGGCCCAGGATGCACCCTCAGACATCAGGCCCAGGATCCTCTACCAGCCACCAGGCCCAGGATGCACCCCCAGACATCAGGCCCCGGATCCACTACCAGACATCAGGCCCAGGATCCACCACCAGCCACAGGATTCACTACCAGCCACCAGGCCCAGGATGCACCCCCAGACATCAGGCCCAGGATCCACTACCAGCCACCAGGCCCAGGATGCACCCTCAGACAACAGGCCCAGGATCCACCACCAGACATCAGGCCCAGGATCCACCACCAGACATCAGGCCCAGGATCCACTACCAGCCACCAGGCCCAGGATCCACCACCAGACATCAGGCCCAGGATCCACCACCAGCCACCAGGCCCAGGATCCACCACCAGACATCAAGCCCAGGATCCACTACCAGCCATCAGGCCCAGGATGCACCCCCAGACATCAGGCCCAGGATCCACTAACAGTCACCAGGCCCAGGATCCACCACCAGACATCAGGCCCAGGATCCACCACCAGACATCAGGCCCAGGATCCACCACCAGACATCAGGCCCAGGATCCACTACCAGCCACCAGGCCCAGGATCCACCACCAGCCACAGGATTCACTACCAGCCACCAGGCCCAGGATGCACCCTCAGACATCAGGCCCAGGATCCACTAACCGTCACCAGGCCCAGGATCCACTCTCAGACATCAGGCCCAGGATCCACTACCAGCCATCAGGCCCAGGATCCCCCACCAGGCATCAGGCCCAGGATCCACTACCAGCCACCAGGCCCAGGATCCACCACCAGACATCAGGCCCAGGATCCACCACCAGACATCAGGCCCAGGATCCACCAACAGCCACAGGATTCACTACCAGCCACCAGGCCCAGGATGCACCCTCAGACATCAGGCCCAGGATCCACTACCAGCCACCAGGCCCAGGATGCACCCCCAGACATCAGGCCCAGGATCCACTACCAGCCATCAGGCCCAGGATCCACCACCAGCCACCAGGCCCAGGATCCACCACCAGACATCAGGCCCAGGATCCACCACCAGACATCAGGCCCAGGATCCACCAACAGCCACAGGATTCACTACCAGCCACCAGGCCCAGGATGCACCCTCAGACATCAGGCCCAGGATCCACTACCAGCCACCAGGCCCAGGATGCACCCCCAGACATCAGGCCCAGGATCCACTACCAGCCACCAGGCCCAGGATGCACCCTCAGACATCAGTCCCAGGATCCACTACCAGCCATCAGGCCCAGGATGCACCCCCAGACATCAGGCCCAGGATCCACTACCAGACATCAGGCCCAGGATCCACCAACAGCCACAGGATTCACTACCAGCCACCAGGCCCAGGATGCACCCTCAGACATCAGGCCCAGGATCCACTACCAGCCACCAGGCCCAGGATGCACCCTCAGACATCAGGCCCAGGATCCACTACCAGACATCAGGCCCAGGATCCACCAACAGCCACAGGATTCACTACCAGCCACCAGGCCCAGGATGCACCCTCAGACATCAGGCCCAGGATCCACTACCAGCCACCAGGCCCAGGATGCACCCTCAGACATCAGGCCCAGGATCCACTACCAGCCATCAGGCCCAGGATCCACCACCAGCCACCAGGCCCAGGATCCACTACCAGCCACCAGGCCCAGGATGCACCCTCAGACATCAGGCCCAGGATCCACTACCAGCCATCAGGCCCAGGATGCACCCCCAGACATCAGGCCCAGGATCCACTACCAGACATCAGGCCCAGGATCCACCACCAGCCACAGGATTCACTACCAGCCACCAGGCCCAGGATGCACCCTCAGACATCAGGCCCAGGGAACCACCACCAGACATCAAGCCCTGGATCCACTACCAGCCATCAGGCCCAGGATGCACCCCCAGACATCAGGCCCAGGATCCACTACCAGCCACCAGGCCCAGGATCCACCACCAGACATCAGGCCCAGGATCCACTAACAGTCACCAGGCCCAGGATCCACCCTCAGACATCAGGCCCAGGATCCACTACCAGCCATCAGGCCCAGGATCCACCACCAGGCATCAGGCCCAGGATCCACTACCAGCCACCAGGCCCAGTATCCACCACCAGACATCAGGCCCAGGATGCACCCTCAGACATCAGGCCCAGGATCCACTACCAGCCATCAGGCCCAGGATCCACCCCCAGACATCAGGCCCAGGATCCACTACCAGACATCAGGCCCAGGATCCACCACCAGCCACAGGATTCACTACCAGCCTCCAGGCCCAGGATGCACCCTCACACATCAGGCCCAGGATCCACTACCAGCCATCAGGCCCAGGATGCACCCTCAGACATCAGGCCCAGGATCCACTACCAGACATCAGGCCCAGGATCCACTACCAGACATCAGGCCCAGGATCAACCACCAGTCACAGGATTCACTACCAGCCACCAGGCCCAGGATGCACCCTCAGACATCAGGCCCAGGATGCACTACCAGCCACCAGGCCCAGGATGCACCCTCAGACATCAGGCCCAGGATGCACTACCAACCACCAGGCCCAGGATCCACTACCAGCCACCAGGCCCAGGATGGACCCTCAGACATCAGGCCCAGGATCCACTACCAGCCACCAGGCCCAGGATGCACCCCCAGACATCAGGCCCAGGATCCACTACCAGACATCAGGCCCAGGATCCACCACCAGCCACAGGATTCACTACCAGCCACCAGGCCCAGAATGCACCCCCAGACATCAGGCCCAGGATCCACTACCAGCCACCAGGCCCAGGATGCACCCTCAGACAACAGGCCCAGGATCCACCACCAGACATCAGGCCCAGGATCCACCACCAGACATCAGGCCCAGGATCCACTACCAGCCACCAGGCCCAGGATCCACCACCAGACATCAGGCCCAGGATCCACCACCAGCCACCAGGCCCAGGATCCACCACCAGACATCAAGCCCAGGATCCACTACCAGCCATCAGGCCCAGGATACACCCCCAGACATCATGCCCAGGATCCACCACCAGACATCAGGCCCAGGATCCACTACCAGCCACCAGGCCCAGGATCCACCACCAGCCACAGGATTCACTACCAGCCACCAGGCCCAGGATGCACCCTCAGACATCAGGCCCAGGATCCACTAACAGTCACCAGGCCCAGGATCCACCCTCAGACATCAGGCCCAGGATCCACTACCAGCCACAAGGCCCAGGATCCACCACCAGACTTCAGGCGCAGGATCCACCACCAGACATCAGGCCCAGGATCCACTACCAGCCACCAGGCCCAGGATCCACCAACAGCCACAGGATTCACTACCAGCCACCAGGCCCAGGATGCACCCTCAGACATCAGGCCCAGGATCCACTACCAGCCACCAGGCCCAGGATGCACCCTCAGACATCAGGCCCAGGATCCACTACCAGCCATCAGGCCCAGGATGCACCACCAGGCATCAGGCCCAGGATCCACTACCAGCCACCAGGCCCAGGATGCACCCCCAGACATCAGGCCCAGGATCCTCTACCAGACATCAGGCCCAGGATCCACTACCAGCCACCAGGCCCAGGATGCACCCTCAGACATCAGGCCCAGGATCCACTACCAGCCACCAGGCCCAGGATGCACCCTCAGACATCAGGCCCAGGATCCACTACCAGCCACCAGGCCCAAGATGCACCCCCAGACATCAGGCCCAGGATCCACTACCAGACATCAGGCCCAGGATCCACCACCAGCCACAGGATTCACTACCAGCCACCAGGCCCAGGATGCACCCTCAGACATCAGGCCCAGGATCCACTACCAGCCACCAGGCCCAGGATCCACCCTCAGACATCAGGCCCAGGATCCACTACCAGACATCAGGCCCAGGATCCACCACCAGACATCAGGCCCAGGATCCACTACCAGACATCAGGCCCAGGATCCACCACCAGACATCAGGCCCAGGATCCACTACCAGCAACCAGGCCCAGGATCCACCACCAGCCACAGGATTCACTACCAGCCACCAAGCCCAGGATGCACCCTCAGACATCAGGCCCAGGATCCACTAACAGTCACCAGGCCCAGGATCCACCCTCAGACATCAGGCCCAGGATCCACTACCAGCCATCAGGCCCAGGATCCACCACCAGGCATCAGGCCCAGGATCCACTACCAGCCACCAGGCCCAGGATCCACCACCAGACATCAGGCCCAGGATCCACCACCAGACATCAGGCCCAGGATCCACTACCAGCCACCAGGCTCAGGATCCACCAACAGCCACAGGATTCACTACCAGCCACCAGGCCCAGGATGCACCCTCAGACATCAGGCCCAGGATCCACTACCAGCCACCAGGCCCAGGATGCACCCTCAGACATCAGGCCCAGGATCCACTACCAGCCATCAGGCCCAGGATGCACCACCAGGTATCAGGCCCAGGATCCACTACCAGCCACCAGGCCCAGGATGCACCCCCAGACATCAGGCCCAGGATCCTCTACCAGACATCAGGCCCAGGATCCACTACCAGCCACCAGGCCCAGGATGCACCCTCAGACATCAGGCCCAGGATGCACTACCAGCCACCAGGCCCAGGATGCACCCTCAGACATCAGGCCCAGGATGCACTACCAACCACCAGGCCCAGGATCCACTACCAGCCACCAGGCCCAGGATGGACCCTCAGACATCAGGCCCAGGATGCACCCCCAGACATCAGGCCCAGGATCCACTACCAGACATCAGGCCCAGGATCCACCACCAGCCACAGGATTCACTACCAGCCACCAGGCCCAGAATGCACCCTCAGACATCAGGCCCAGGATCCACTACCAGCCACCAGGCCCAGGATGCACCCTCAGACAACAGGCCCAGGATCCACCACCAGACATCAGGCCCAGGATCCACCACCAGACATCAGGCCCAGGATCCACTACCAGCCACCAGGCCCAGGATCCACCACCAGACATCAGGCCCAGGATCCACCACCAGCCACCAGGCCCAGGATCCACCACCAGACATCAAGCCCAGGATCCACTACCAGCCATCAGGCCCAGGATGCACCCCCAGACATCAGGCCCAGGATCCACCACCAGACATCAGGCCCAGGATCCACCACCAGACATCAGGCCCAGGATCCACTACCAGCCACCAGGCCCAGGATCCACCACCAGCCACAGGATTCACTACCAGCCACCAGGCCCAGGATGCACCCTCAGACATCAGGCCCAGGATCCACTAACAGTCACCAGGCCCAGGATCCACCCTCAGACATCAGGCCCAGGATCCACTACCAGCCACCAGGCCCAGGATGCACCCTCAGACATCAGGCCCAGAATCCACTAACAGTCACCAGTCCCAGGATCCACCCTCAGACATCAGGCCCAGGATCCACTACCAGCCATCAGGCCCAGGATCCACCACCAGGCATCAGGCCCAGGATCCACTACCAGACATCAGGCCCAGGATCCACTACCAGCCACCAGGCCCAGGATCCACCACCAGACATCAGGCCCAGGATGCACCCCCAGACATCAGGCCCAGGATCCACTACCAGCCACCAGGCCCAGGATCCACCACCAGACATCAGGCCCAGGATCCACCACCAGACATCAGGCCCAGGATCCACTACCAGCCACCAGGCCCAGGATCCACCACCAGCCACATGATTCACTACCAGCCACCAGGCCCAGGATGCACCCTCAGACATCAGGCCCAGGATCCACTAACAGTCACCAGGCCCAGGATCCACCCTCAGACATCAGGCCCAGGATCCACTACCAGCCATCAGGCCCAGGATCCACCACCAGGCATCAGGCCCAGGATCCACTACCAGCCACCAGGCCCAGGATCCACCACCAGACATCAGGCCCAGGATCCACCACCAGACATCAGGCCCAGGATCCACTACCAGCCACCAGGCCCAGGATCCACCAACAGCCACAGGATTCACTACCAGCCACCAGGCCCAGGATGCACCCTCAGACATCAGGCCCAGGATCCACTACCAGCCACCAGGCCCAGGATGCACCCTCAGACATCAGGCCCAGGATCCACTACCAGACATCAGGCCCAGGATCCACTACCAGACATCAGGCCCAGGATCAACCACCAGTCACAGGATTCACTACCAGCCACCAGGCCCAGGATGCACCCTCAGACATCAGGCCCAGGATCCACTACCAGCCATCAGGCCCAGGATCCACCACCAGCCACCAGGCCCAGGATCCACTACCAGCCACCAGGCCCAGGATGCACCCTCAGACATCAGGCCCAGGATCCACTACCAGCCATCAGGCCCAGGATCCACCACCAGACATCAGGCCCAGGATCCACTACCAGACATCAGGCCCAGGATCCACCACCAGCCACAGGATTCACTACCAGCCACCAGGCCCAGGATGCACCCTCAGACATCAGGCCCAGGGAACCACCACCAGACATCAAGCCCTGGATCCACTACCAGCCATCAGGCCCAGGATGCACCCCCAGACATCAGGCCCAGGATCCACTACCAGCCACCAGGCCCAGGATGCACCACCAGACATCAGGCCCAGGATCCACCACCAGCCACCAGGCCCAGGATCCACCACCAGACATCAAGCCCAGGATCCACTACCAGCCATCAGGCCCAGGATGCACCCCCAGACATCAGGCCCAGGATCCACCACCAGACATCAGGCCCAGGATCCACTACCAGCCACCAGGCCCAGGATCCACCACCAGCCACAGGATTCACTACCAGCCACCAGGCCCAGGATGCACCCTCAGACATCAGGCCCATGATCCACTAACAGTCACCAGGCCCAGGATCCACTACCAGCCACCAGGCCCAGGATCCACCACCAGACATCAGGCCCAGGATCCACCACCAGACATCAGGCCCAGGATCCACTACCAGCCACCAGGCCCAGGATGCACCAACAGCCACAGGATTCACTACCAGCCACCAGGCCCAGGATGCACCCTCAGACATCAGGCCCAGGATCCACTACCAGCCACCAGGCCCAGGATGCACCCTCAGACATCAGGCACAGGATCCACTACCAGCCATCAGGCCCAGGATCCACAACCAGCCACCAGGCCCAGGATCCACTACCAGCCACCAGGCCCAGGATGCACCCTCAGACATCAGGCCCAGGATGCACTACCAGGCCCAGGATGCACCCCCAGATATCAGGCCCAGGATGCACCACCAGCCACCAGGCCCAGGATCCACTACCAGCCACCAGGCCCAGGATGCACCCCCAGACATCAGGCCCAGGATCCACCACCAGCCACCAGGCCCAGGATCCACCACCAGACATCAGGCCCAGGATCCACCACCAGACATCAGGCCCAGGATCCACCACCAGACATCAGGCCCAGGATCCACTACCAGCCACCAGGCCCAGGATCCACCACCATCCACAGGATTCACTACCAGCCACCAGGCCCAGGATCCACTAACAGTCACCAGGCCCAGGATCCACCCTCAGACATCAGGCCCAGGATCCACTACCAGCCATCAGGCCCAGGATCCACCACCAGGCATCAGGCCCAGGATCCACTACCAGCCACCAGGCCCAGGATCCACCACCAGACATCAGGCCCAGGATCCACTACCAGCCACCAGGCCCAGGATCCACCAACAGCCACAGGATTCACTACCAGCCACCAGGCCCAGGATGCACCCTCAGACATCAGGCCCAGGATCCACTACCAGCCACCAGGCCCAGTATGCACCCTCAGACATCAGGCCCAGGATCCACTACCAGCCATCAGGCCCAGGATGCACCACCAGGCATCAGGCCCAGGATCCACTACCAGCCACCAGGCCCAGGATGCACCCCCAGACATCAGGCCCAGGATCCTCTACCAGACATCAGGCCCAGGATCCACTACCAGCCACCAGGCCCAGGATGCACCCTCAGACATCAGGCCCAGGATGCACTACCAGCCACCAGGCCCAGGATGCACCCTCAGACATCAGGCCCAGGATGCACTACCAACCCCCAGGCCCAGGATCCACTACCAGCCACCAGGCCCAGGATGGACCCTCAGACATCAGGCCCAGGATGCACCCCCAGACATCAGGCCCAGGATCCACTACCAGACATCAGGCCCAGGATCCACTACCAGCCACCAGGCCCAGGATGCACCCTCAGACATCAGGCCCAGGATCCACTACCAGCCACCAGGCCCAGGATGCACCCTCAGACATCAGGCCCAGGATCCACTACCAGCCACCAGGCCCAGGATCCACTACCAGCCACCAGGCCCAGGATGCACCACCAGACATCAGGCCCAGGATCCACCACCAGCCACCAGGCCCAGGATCCACCACCAGACATCAAGCCCAGGATCCACTACCAGCCATCAGGCCCAGGATGCACCCCCAGACATCAGGCCCAGGATCCACCACCAGCCACAGGATTCACTACCAGCCACCAGGCCCAGGATGCACCCTCACACATCAGGCCCAGGATCCACTAACAGTCACCAGGCCCAGGATCCACCCTCAGACATCAGGCCCAGGATCCACTACCAGCCATCAGGCCCAGGATCCACCACCAGGCATCAGGCCCAGGATCCACTACCAGCCACCAGGCCCAGGATCCACCACCAGACATCAGGCCCAGGATCCACTACCTACCACCAGGCCCAGGATCCACCAACAGCCACAGGATTCACTACCAGCCACCAGGCCCAGGATGCACCCTCAGACATCAGGCCCAGGATCCACCACCAGACATCAGGCCCAGGATCCACCACCAGACATCAGGCCCAGGATCCACTACCAGCCACCAGGCCCAGGATCCACCACCAGCCACAGGATTCACTACCAGCCACCAGGCCCAGGATGCACCCTCAGACATCAGGCCCAGGATCCACTAACAGTCACCAGGCCCAGGATCCACTACCAGCCACCAGGCCCAGGATGGACCCTCAGACATCAGGCCCAGGATGCACCCCCAGACATCAGGCCCAGGATCCACTACCAGACATCAGGCCCAGGATCCACTACCAGCCACCAGGCCCAGGATGCACCCTCAGACATCAGGCCCAGGATCCACTACCAGCCACCAGGCCCAGGATGCACCCTCAGACATCAGGCCCAGGATCCACTACCAGCCACCAGGCCCAGGATCCACTACCAGCCACCAGGCCCAGGATGCACCACCAGACATCAGGCCCAGGATCCACCACCAGCCACCAGGCCCAGGATCCACCACCAGACATCAAGCCCAGGATCCACTACCAGCCATCAGGCCCAGGATGCACCCCCAGACATCAGGCCCAGGATCCACCACCAGACATCAGGCCCAGGATCCACTACCAGCCACCAGGCCCAGGATCCACCACCAGCCACAGGATTCACTACCAGCCACCAGGCCCAGGATGCACCCTCAGACATCAGGCCCATGATCCACTAACAGTCACCAGGCCCAGGATCCACCCTCAGACATCAGGCCCAGGATCCACTACCAGCCATCAGGCCCAGGATCCACCACCAGGCATCAGGCCCAGGATCCACTACCAGCCACCAGGCCCAGGATCCACCACCAGACATCAGGCCCAGGATCCACCACCAGACATCAGGCCCAGGATCCACTACCAGCCACCAGGCCCAGGATGCACCAACAGCCACAGGATTCACTACCAGCCACCAGGCCCAGGATGCACCCTCAGACATCAGGCCCAGGATCCACTACCAGCCACCAGGCCCAGGATGCACCCTCAGACATCAGGCACAGGATCCACTACCAGCCATCAGGCCCAGGATCCACAACCAGCCACCAGGCCCAGGATCCACTACCAGCCACCAGGCCCAGGATGCACCCTCAGACATCAGGCCCAGGATGCACTACCAGGCCCAGGATGCACCCCCAGATATCAGGCCCAGGATGCACCACCAGCCACCAGGCCCAGGATCCACTACCAGCCACCAGGCCCAGGATGCACCCTCAGACATCAGGCCCAGGATCCACTACCAGCCACCAGGCCCAGGATGCACCCCCAGACATCAGTCCCAGGATCCACTACCAGACATCAGGCCCAGGATCCACCACCAGACATCAGGCCCAGGATGCACCCCCAGACATCAGGCCCAGGATCCACCACCAGCCACCAGGCCCAGGATCCACCACCAGACATCAGGCCCAGGATCCACCACCAGACATCAGGCCCAGGATCCACCACCAGACATCAGGCCCAGGATCCACTACCAGCCACCAGGCCCAGGATCCACCACCAGCCACAGGATTCACTACCAGCCACCAGGCCCAGGATGCACCCTCACACATCAGGCCCAGGATCCACTAACAGTCACCAGGCCCAGGATCCACCCTCAGACATCAGGCCCAGGATCCACTACCAGCCATCAGGCCCAGGATCCACCACCAGGCATCAGGCCCAGGATCCACTACCAGCCACCAGGCCCAGGATCCACCACCAGACATCAGGCCCAGGATCCACTACCTACCACCAGGCCCAGGATCCACCAACAGCCACAGGATTCACTACCAGCCACCAGGCCCAGGATGCACCCTCAGACATCAGGCCCAGGATCCACTACCAGCCACCAGGCCCAGGATGCACCCTCAGACATCAGGCCCAGGATCCACTACCAGCCATCAGGCCCAGGATGCACCACCAGGCATCAGGCCCAGGATCCACTACCAGCCACCAGGCCCAGGATGCACCCCCAGACATCAGGCCCAGGATCCTCTACCAGACATCAGGCCCAGGATCCACTACCAGCCACCAGGCCCAGGATGCACCCTCAGACATCAGGCCCAGGATGCACTACCAGCCACCAGGCCCAGGATGCACCCTCAGACATCAGGCCCAGGATGCACTACCAACCACCAGGCCCAGGATCCACTACCAGCCACCAGGCCCAGGATGGACCCTCAGACATCAGGCCCAGGATGCACCCCCAGACATCAGGCCCAGGATCCACTACCAGACATCAGGCCCAGGATCCACTACCAGCCACCAGGCCCAGGATGCACCCTCAGACATCAGGCCCAGGATCCACTACCAGCCACCAGGCCCAGGATGCACCCTCAGACATCAGGCCCAGGATCCACTACCAGCCACCAGGCCCAGGATGCACCCCCAGACATCAGTCCCAGGATCCACTACCAGACATCAGGCCCAGGATCCACCACCAGACATCAGGCCCAGGATGCACCCCCAGACATCAGGCCCAGGATCCACCACCAGCCACCAGGCCCAGGATCCACCACCAGACATCAGGCCCAGGATCCACCACCAGACATCAGGCCCAGGATCCACCACCAGACATCAGGCCCAGGATCCACTACCAGCCACCAGGCCCAGGATCCACCACCAGCCACAGGATTCACTACCAGCCACCAGGCCCAGGATGCACCCTCAGACATCAGGCCCAGGATCCACTAACAGTCACCAGGCCCAGGATCCACCCTCAGACATCAGGCCCAGGATCCACTACCAGCCATCAGGCCCAGGATCCACCACCAGGCATCAGGCCCAGGATCCACTACCAGCCACCAGGCCCAGGATCCACCACCAGACATCAGGCCCAGGATCCACTACCAGCCACCAGGCCCAGGATCCACCAACAGCCACAGGATTCACTACCAGCCACCAAGCCCAGGATGCACCCTCAGACATCAGGCCCAGGGAACCACCACCAGACATCAAGCCCAGGATCCACTACCAGCCATCAGGCCCAGGATTCACCCCCAGACATCAGGCCCAGGATCCACTACCAGCCACCAGGCCCAGTATCCACCACCAGCCACAGGATTCACTACCAGCCACCAGGCCCAGGATGCACCCTCAGACATCAGGCCCAGGATGCACCCTCAGACATCAGGCCCAGGATCCACTACCAGCCACCAGGCCCAGGATGCACCCTCAGACATCAGGCCCAGGATCCACTACCAGCCATCAGGCCCAGGATGCACCACCAGGCATCAGGCCCAGGATCCACTACCAGCCACCAGGCCCAGGATGCACCCTCAGACATCAGGCCCAGGATCCACTACCAGCCACCAGGCCCAGGATGCACCCTCAGACATCAGGCCCAGGATCCACTACCAGCCACCAGGCCCAGGATGCACCCCCAGACATCAGTCCCAGGATCCACTACCAGACATCAGGCCCAGGATCCACCACCAGACATCAGGCCCAGGATGCACCCCCAGACATCAGGCCCAGGATCCACCACCAGCCACCAGGCCCAGGATCCACCACCAGACATCAGGCCCAGGATCCACCACCAGACATCAGGCCCAGGATCCACCACCAGACATCAGGCCCAGGATCCACTACCAGCCACCAGGCCCAGGATCCACCACCAGCCACAGGATTCACTACCAGCCACCAGGCCCAGGATGCACCCTCAGACATCAGGCCCAGGATCCACTAACAGTCACCAGGCCCAGGATCCACCCTCAGACATCAGGCCCAGGATCCACTACCAGCCATCAGGCCCAGGATCCACCACCAGGCATCAGGCCCAGGATCCACTACCAGCCACCAGGCCCAGGATCCACCACCAGACATCAGGCCCAGGATCCACTACCAGCCACCAGGCCCAGGATCCACCAACAGCCACAGGATTCACTACCAGCCACCAAGCCCAGGATGCACCCTCAGACATCAGGCCCAGGGAACCACCACCAGACATCAAGCCCAGGATCCACTACCAGCCATCAGGCCCAGGATTCACCCCCAGACATCAGGCCCAGGATCCACTACCAGCCACCAGGCCCAGTATCCACCACCAGCCACAGGATTCACTACCAGCCACCAGGCCCAGGATGCACCCTCAGACATCAGGCCCAGGATGCACCCTCAGACATCAGGCCCAGGATCCACTACCAGCCACCAGGCCCAGGATGCACCCTCAGACATCAGGCCCAGGATCCACTACCAGCCATCAGGCCCAGGATGCACCACCAGGCATCAGGCCCAGGATCCACTACCAGCCACCAGGCCCAGGATGCACCCTCAGACATCAGGCCCAGGATCCACTACCAGCCACCAGGCCCAGGATGCACCCTCAGACATCAGGCCCAGGATCCACTACCAGCCACCAGGCCCAGGATGCACCCCCAGACATCAGGCCCAGGATCCTCTACCAGACATCAGGCCCAGGATCCACTACCAGCCACCAGGCCCAGGATGCACCCTCAGACATCAGGCCCAGGATCCACTACCAGCCACCAGGCCCAGGATGCACCCTCAGACATCAGGCCCAGGATCCACTACCAGCCACCAGGCCCAGGATGCACCCCCAGACATCAGGCCCAGGATCCACTACCAGACATCAGGCCCAGGATCCACCACCAGCCACAGGATTCACTACCAGCCACCAGGCCCAGGATGCACCCTCAGACATCAGGCCCAGGATCCACTACCAGCCACCAGGCCCAGGATCCACCCTCAGACATCAGGCCCAGGATCCACTACCAGACATCAGGCCCAGGATCCACCACCAGACATCAGGCCCAGGATCCACTACCAGACATCAGGCCCAGGATCCACCACCAGACATCAGGCCCAGGATCCACTACCAGCAACCAGGCCCAGGATCCACCACCAGCCACAGGATTCACTACCAGCCACCAAGCCCAGGATGCACCCTCAGACATCAGGCCCAGGGAACCACCACCAGACATCAAGCCCAGGATCCACTACCAGCCATCAGGCCCAGGATGCACCCCCAGACATCAGGCCCAGGATCCACTACCAGCCACCAGGCCCAGGATCCACCACCAGACATCAGGCCCAGGATCCACCACCAGACATCAGGCCCAGGATCCACTACCAGCCACCAGGCCCAGTATCCACCACCAGCCACAGGATTCACTACCAGCCACCAGGCCCAGGATGCACCCCCAGACATCAGGCCCAGGATCCACTACCAGACATCAGGCCCAGGATCCACCACCAGCCACAGGATTCACTACCAGCCACCAGGCCCAGGATGCACCCTCAGACATCAGGCCCAGGATGCACCACCAGCCACCAGGCCCAGGATCCACTACCAGCCACCAGGCCCAGGATGCACCCCCAGACATCAGGCCCAGGATCCACTACCAGACATCAGGCCCAGGATCCACCACCAGACATTAGGCCCAGGATCCACTACCAGCCACCAGGCCCAGGATGCACCCTCAGACATCAGGCCCAGGATTCACTACCAGCCACCAGGCCCAGGATGCACCCTCAGACATCAGGCCCAGGATCCACTACCAATCACCAGGCCCAGGATGCACCCCCAGACATCAGGCCCAGGATCCACCACCAGCCACCAGGCCCAGGATCCACCACCAGACATCAAGCCCAGGATCCACTACCAGCCATCAGGCCCAGGATGCACCCCCAGCCACCAGGCCCAGGATCCACTACCAGCCACCAGGCCCAGGATCCACCACCAGCCACAGGATTCACTACCAGCCACCAGGCCCAGGATGCACCCTCAGACATCAGGCCCAGGATCCACTACCAGCCATCAGGCCCAGGATCCACCACCAGACATCAGGCCCAGGATCCACTACCAGCCACCAGGCCCAGGATCCACCACCAGCCATCAGGCCCAGGATCCACCACCAGACATCAGGCCCAGGATCCACCACCAGACATCAGGCCCAGGATCCACCAACAGCCACAGGATTCACTACCAGCCACCAGGCCCAGGATGCACCCTCAGACATCAGGCCCAGGATCCACTACCAGACATCAGGCCCAGGATCCACCACCAGACATCAGGCCCAGGATCCACCACCAGACATCAGGCCCAGGATCCACTACCAGACATCAGGCCCAGGATCCACCACCAGCCATCAGGCCCAGGATCCACCACCAGACATCAGGCCCAGGATCCACCACCAGACATCAGGCCCAGGATCCACCAACAGCCACAGGATTCACTACCAGCCACCAGGCCCAGGATGCACCCTCAGACATCAGGCCCAGGATCCACTACCAGACATCAGGCCCAGGATCCACCACCAGACATCAGGCCCAGGATCCACCACCAGACATCACGCCCAGGATCCACTACCAGACATCAGGCCCAGGATCCACTACCAGCCATCAGGGCCAGTATCCACTACCAGCCATCAGGCCCAGGATCCACTACCAGACATCAGGCCCAGGATCCACTACCAGCCACCAGGCCCAGGATGCACCCCCAGACATCAGGCCCAGGATCCTCTACCAGACATCAGGCCCAGGATCCACTACCAGCCACCAGGCCCAGGATGCACCCTCAGCCATCAGGCCCAGGATCCACTACCAGACATCAGGCCCAGGATCCACCACCAGCCACAGGATTCACTACCAGCCACCAGGCCCAGGATGCACCCTCAGACATCAGGCCCAGGATCCACTACCAGCCACCAGGCCCAGGATGCACCCTCAGACATCAGGCCCAGGATCCACTACCTGCCACCAGGCCCAGGATGCACCCCCAGACATCAGGCCCAGGATCCACTACCAGACATCAGGCCCAGGATCCACCACCAGCCACAGGATTCACTACCAGCCACCAGGCCCAGGATGCACCCTCAGACATCAGGCCCAGGATCCACTACCAGCCCCTAGGCCCAGGATGCACCCCCAGACATCAGGCCCAGGATCCACTACCAGCCATCAGGCCCAGGATCCACCACCAGACATCAGGCCCAGGATCCACTACCAGCAACCAGGCCCAGGATCCACCACCAGCCACAGGATTCACTACCAGCCACCAAGCCCAGGATGCACCCTCAGACATCAGGCCCAGGTAACCACCACCAGCCATCAAGCCCAGGATCCACTACCAGCCATCAGGCCCAGGATGCACCCCCAGACATCAGGCCCAGGATCCACTACCAGCCACCAGGCCCAGGATCCACCACCAGACATCAGGCCCAGGATCCACCACCAGACATCAGGCCCAGGATCCACTACCAGCCACCAGGCCCAGGATCCACCACCAGCCACAGGATTCACTACCAGCCACCAAGCCCAGGATGCACCCTCAGACATCAGGCCCAGGGAACCACCCCCAGACATCAGGCCCAGGATCCACTACCAGCCACCAGGCCCAGGATCTACCACCAGACATCAGGCCCAGGATCCACTACCAGCAACCAGGCCCAGGATCTACCACCAGCCATCAGGCCCAGGATCCACTACCAGCCACCAGGCCCAGGATCCACCACCAGACATCAGGCCCAGGATCCACCACCAGACATCAGGCCCAGGATCCACTACCAGCCACCAGGCCCAGGATCCACCACCAGCCACAGGATTCACTACCAGCCATCAGGCCCAGGATGCACCCCCAGACATCAGGCCCAGGATCCACTACCAGACATCAGGCCCAGGATCCACCAACAGCCACAGGATTCACTACCAGCCACCAGGCCCAGGATCTACCACCAGCCACAGGATTCACTACCAGCCACCAGGCCCAGGATGCACCCTCAGACATCAGGCCCAGGGAACCACCACCAGACATCAAGCCCAGGATCCACTACCAGCCACCAGGCCCAGGATCCACCACCAGACATCAGGCCCAGGATCCACCACCAGACATCAGGCCCAGGATCCACTACCAGCCACCAGGCCCATGATCCACCACCAGCCACAGGATTCACTACCAGCCACCAGGCCCAGGATGCACCCTCAGACATCAGGCCCAGGGAACCACCACCAGACATCAAGCCCAGGATCCACTACCAGCCACCAGGCCCAGGATCCACCACCAGACATCAGGCCCAGGATCCACCACCAGACATCAGGCCCAGGATCCACCACCAGACATCAGGCCCAGGATCCACTACCAGACATCAGGCCCAGGATCCACCACCAGCCACAGGATTCACTACCAGCCACCGGGCCCAGGATGCACCCTCAGACATCAGGCCCAGGATGCACTACCAGCCACCAGGCCCAGGATGCACCCTCAGACATCAGGCCCAGGATGCACCACCAGCCACCAGGCCCAGGATCCACTACCAGCCACCAGGCCCAGGATGCACCCTCAGACATCAGGCCCAGGATGCACCACCAGCCACCAGGCCCAGGATCCACTACCAGCCACCAGGCCCAGGATCCACTACCAGCCACCAGGCCCAGGATGCACCCTCAGACATCAGGCCCAGGATGCACCCTCAGACATCAGGCCCAGGATCCACTACCAGCCACCAGGCCCAGGATGCACCCCCAGACATCAGGCCCAGGATCAACCACCAGACATCAGGCCCAGGATGCACCACCAGACATCAGGCCCAGGATCCACCACCAGACATCAGGCCTAGGATCCACCACCAGCCACCATGCCCAGGATCCACTACCAGCCACCAGGCCCAGGATCCACCACCAGACATCAGGCCCAGGATCCACCCTCAGACATCAGGCCCAGGATCCACCACCAGACATCAGGCCCAGGATCCACTACCAGCCACCAGGCCCAGGATCCACTACCAGCCACAGGATTCACTACCAGCCACCAGGCCCAGGATGCACCCTCAGACATCAGGCCCAGGATCCACTACCAGCCATCAGGCCCAGGATCCACCACCAGACATCAGGCCCAGGATCCACCAACAGCCACAGGATTCACTACCAGCCACCAGGCCCAGGATGCACCCTCATACATCAGGCCCAGGATCCACTACCAGCCACCAGGCCCAGGATGCACCCTCAGACATCAGGCCCAGGATCCACTACCAGCCATCAGGCCCAGGATGCACCACCAGGCATCAGGCCCAGGATCCACTACCAGCCACCAGGCCCAGGATGCACCCCCAGACATCAGGCCCAGGATCCACTACCAGACATCAGGCCCAGGATGCACCACCAGACATCAGGCCCAGGATCCACCACCAGACATCAGGCCCAGGATCCACTACCAGCCACCAGGCCCAGGATGCACCCTCAGACATCAGGCCCAGGGAACCACCACCAGACATCAAGCCCAGGATCCACTACCAGCCACCAGGCCCAGGATCCACCACCAGACATCAGGCCCAGGATCCACCACCAGACATCAGGCCCAGGATCCACTACCAGCCACCAGGCCCAGGTTCCACCACCAGACATCAGGCCCAGGGAACCACCACCAGACATCAAGCCCAGGATCCACTACCAGCCACCAGGCCCAGGATCCACCACCAGACATCAGGCCCTGGATCCACCACCAGCCACAGGATTCACTACCAGCCACCAGGCCCAGGATGCACCCTCAGACATCAGGCCTTGGGAACCACCACCAGACATCAAGCCCAGGATCCACTACCAGCCACCAGGCCCAGGATCCACCACCAGACATCAGGCCCAGGATCCACCATCAGACATCAGGCCCAGGATCCACCACCAGACATCAGGCCCAGGATCCACTACCAGACATCAGGCCCAGGATGCACCCTCAGACATCAGGCCCAGGATGCACTACCAGCCACCAGGCCCAGGATGCACCCTCAGACATCAGGCCCAGGATTCACTACCAGCCACCAGGCCCAGGATGCACCCTCAGACATCAGGCCCAGGATCCACTACCAATCACCAGGCCCAGGATGCACCCCCAGACATCAGGCCCAGGATCCACTACCAGCCATCAGGCCCAGGATCCACCCCCAGACATCAGGCCCAGGATCCACTACCAGCCACCAGGCCCAGGATCCACCACCAGACATCAGGCCCAGGATCCACCACCAGACATCAGGCCCAGGATCCACCACCAGACATCAGGCCCAGGATCCACTACCAGCCACCAGGCCCAGGATCCACTACCAGCCACAGGATTCACTACCAGCCACCAGGCCCAGGATGCACCCTCAGACATCAGGCCCAGGATCCACTACCAGCCACCAGGCCCAGGACCCACCACCAGACATCAGGCCCAGGATCCACCAACAGCCACAGGATTCACTACCAGCCACCAGGCCCAGGATCTACCACCAGACATCAGGCCCAGGATCCACCACCAGACATCAGGCCCAGGATCCACTACCAGCCACCAGGCCCAGGTTCCACCACCAGACATCAGGCCCAGGGAACCACCACCAGACATCAAGCCCAGGATCCACTACCAGCCACCAGGCCCAGGATCCACCACCAGACATCAGGCCCAGGATCCACCACCAGACATCAGGCCCAGGATCCACCACCAGACATCAGGCCCAGGATCCACTACCAGCCACCAGGCCCAGGATCCACTACCAGCCACAGGATTCACTACCAGCCACCAGGCCCAGGATGCACCCTCAGACATCAGGCCCAGGATCCACTACCAGCCACCAGGCCCAGGACCCACCACCAGACATCAGGCCCAGGATCCACCAACAGCCACAGGATTCACTACCAGCCACCAGGCCCAGGATCTACCACCAGACATCAGGCCCAGGATCCACCACCAGACATCAGGCCCAGGATCCACTACCAGCCACCAGGCCCAGGTTCCACCACCAGACATCAGGCCCAGGGAACCACCACCAGACATCAAGCCCAGGATCCACTACCAGCCACCAGGCCCAGGATCCACCACCAGACATCAGGCCCAGGATCCACTACCAGACATCAGGCCCAGGATCCACCACCAGCCACAGGATTCACTACCAGCCACCAGGCCCAGGATGCACCCTCAGACATCAGGCCTTGGGAACCACCACCAGACATCAAGCCCAGGATCCACTACCAGCCACCAGGCCCAGGATCCACTACCAGACATCAGGCCCTGGATCCACCACCAGCCACAGGATTCACTACCAGCCACCAGGCCCAGGATGCACCCTCAGACATCAGGCCTTGGGAACCACCACCAGACATCAAGCCCAGGATCCACTACCAGCCACCAGGCCCAGGATCCACCACCAGACATCAGGCCCAGGATCCACCACCAGACATCAGGCCCAGGATCCACCACCAGACATCAGGCCCAGGATCCACTACCAGACATCAGGCCCAGGATCCACCACCAGCCACAGGATTCACTACCAGCCATCAGGCCCAGGATGCACCCTCAGACATCAGGCCCAGGATCTACCACCAGCCACAGGATTCACTACCAGCCACCAGGCCCAGGATGCACCCTCAGACATCAGGCCCAGGATGCACTACCAGCCACCAGGCCCAGGATGCACCCTTAGTCACCAGGCCCAGGATCCACTACCAGCCACCAGGCCCAGGATCCACTAGCAGCCACCAGGCCTAGGATCCACCACCAGCCACAGTATTCACTACCAGCCACCAGGCCCAGGATCCACCACCAGACATCAGGCCCAGGATCCACCAACAGCCACAGGATTCACTACCAGCCACCAGGCCCAGGATGCACCCTCAGACATCAGGCCCAGGATCCACTACCAGCCACCAGGCCCAGGATCCACCCTCAGACATCAGGCCCAGGATCCACCAACAGCCACAGGATTCACTACCAGCCACCAGGCCCAGGATGCACCCTCAGACATCAGGCCCAGGATCCACTACCAGCCACCAGGCCCAGGATGCACCCTCAGACATCAGGCCCAGGATTCACTACCAGCCACCAGGCCCAGGATCCACCCTCAGACATCAGGCCCAGGATCCACCAACAGCCACAGGATTCACTACCAGCCACCAGGCCCAGGATGCACCCTCAGACATCAGGCCCAGGATCCACTACCAGCCATCAGGCCCAGGATCCACCACCAGACATCAGGCCCAGGATCCACCAACAGCCACAGGATTCACTACCAGCCACCAGGCCCAGGATGCACCCTCAGACATCAGGCCCAGGATCCACTACCAGCCATCAGGCCCAGGATCCACTACCAGACATCAGGCCCAGGATCCACTACCAGCCACCAGGCCCAGGATGCACCCTCAGACATCAGGCCCAGGATCCACCACCAGCCACAGGATGCACTACCTGTGGATCCTGCATCTCGAGGCTGCAAGCACAAGAAAAAACTTCCTGTTCATCAGGTCCATCCATCCTCCACGAGAAGCAGGTCTGCAGCGGGGAGTGGTCACTGCGGGGGGGGGGGGGGGGGGGGGGGGGTGATGTCTGCTTTATGTGCAGTGAACTCGGTTGTTACCTCCACCAGGAGGTTTCCGCTCTCCGAGTTTCTAGTTTCATATTTAACAAGCAGCTTCGTCAGCGGCGGGGTGGGCCGTGCACGCGGCTTGGCGGGTCGTGCACGCGGCAAGGTCTGAGTGTTTTAATGTAAAAATGTTGGAACTTTCTCACCACCTCGATCAGCTGTTTTATCATAACAATCCGTTTTACCTGCAGCAGTAAAAACACGAAGCAGCAACTTGACCGACCAATCACACGATACTTCTCGGAGTCGCGCAAGAAAAAAGTTCTGCAGCCCGATGTGTCAAGAACACGTCTGCGAGAACTAAATGACGTCATTTTCTTCTCGGAGCCTCGAGAACAAGAAAAAAGTTCTTTCTTCTCCTGGAGGATGGAACAGCTTAAACAACTGAGAGGAACTGCTGGGTACATTTTTCGCCTTGTGATCAGTGCCTCACTCATTCACCCTTCCTCATTTAATGATGAGGATTGTAATGAAAACCAGTAAAGCAGAACTGGAAACTTTCAAAATCCCTGACCTAAAACTACAAGATACTTTTGGTGACATAGATCCAGATAATAACTATTTTAATCATGTCAACAATGAATGTTTTTATTATCAGGAACAGCAACTGGATGAAATTGTGAATACAAATCAAACATTGTCAATAATTCATATCAACAGCAAGAGTCTTAATGCCAGCTTTGAAAACATTCAGGAATTTTTGTGTCATTTTAAAACCCCATTCAACATTATATCCAGAACAGAAACAAGGATAAATAATGAAAAAGAGGCAAACTTTAATTTAAGGGGGATATCAGATGCACACACAGAATAGAAAACACAAAACTGGTGGAGGGGTAGCATTGTATGTTGATAGTAAATTGAAAAGTAAAATGGTAGCCAACATGACATCTGCTGTGGATGAGTTGATGGAATGTTTGACTATTGAAATCATAATGGAAAACAGGAAAAATACCTTAGTAAGTTGTATATATAGAGCACCAGGATCAGATTTGGACTAATTTAGAAACTGTAAGGAGAAGATGTACACAACAACTGGCCACAAGGATATTTTTGTGTGTGGAGACTTTAATATAGACATCACAAAGTTAAAACTGCATAAGAAAACTGATGAATTCTTAAATAAATAGCCCTGCGATGGACTGGCGAGCTGTCCAGGGTGTACTCCGCCTTTCGCCCTAAGCCAGCTGAGATAGGCTCCATCTCCCCGCGACCCTGAATAGGATGAAGTGGTTTGGTAAATGAATGAATGATGAATGAATTCTTAAATACTATGTTTAGCTTAACTTTATTTCCCACAATCACAAGACCCACAAGGATAACCTCACATTGTGCAACCTTGATAGACAACAAATGTAATAGAACACAAAGTGGTAAGTGGTATACTGATGAATGATATGAGTGACCACCTACCAGTGTTTATTTTTTTCAACATAAATTATGGAATTAATTAATCATGGAATTAATGATGGTAAGGACAAAAAATGAGTGTAAAACCACCATCTATAGGCAATTACATACTGAGGACGCTATTAATGCACTAAAACATGAATTGATGCTACAAGATTGGGATGTTGTCTATTGGGAAAAGAAAGTGGACATGGCATATAATAAATTTATTTCTATATTGAAATCATTATATGATAAAAAAAATAGCTAATTTAAAATCACTAAAAACGCTATAGATACAAATATTACCCATGGATAACCAAAGGCTACAAAATGCTTGTAAAAAGAAAAATAATCTTTAAAGAAAATTGATTAGATTAAGAACTGAAGAATCTGAAAAGAAATATAAAATATATAAAAACAAGGTAACTGATGCAATAAGAACTAGTAAGAAATTGTATTACAGAAAACAAGCTGTAAACAAGCATAAGAATGATATAAAAAGGTATCTGGGGAATATTAAATAAACTAAGAGTGAGTGGGACAAAGAGAACGGCATATCCAGAGTATTTTACCGATAACAGTGGGGATAGTTATTAGATGAAACATTGAGTAAATGGAATGAATAACTTCTCTATTAATGTTGGACAAGAGCTGGCAGCAAAGATTCCAGACCATGGAAAAGACACTGCGAGTAAAGGGTTGATGGGAAATAATCCTCACTCAATTTTTCTTTCGACGGTGGATGAGTTGGAGGTAAAATCTGCTGTTATGACCTGTAAAAACAAACGGTCTACTGATTGTGATGGCAGAGACATGGCATTGGTAAAAGGAGTTATTGATTGCATTTTACAGCCACTGACTTAGATTTGTAAATTATTGTTTCAAACTGGTTCATTTCCACAGAAAATGAAAATTGCTAGAGTAATACCATTATTCAAGCAAGGAAACAAACATCAGTCTACAAACTACCGACCAGTGTCACTCCTCCCACAATTTTCAAAAATATTAGAAAAACTTTTTAACAAAAGACTGGAAAACTTTATGAATAAATATGAATTATTAAACCAGAGACAATATGGATTTAGAGCAAAAAATTTCAACATCTTACGCAATAATAGAAGCAACAGAAGAAATAATTCATGCATTAGATGAAGGTCAAGGTCAATTCAGGTCATTCAGCGACTTCAAGCAACTTTTAGAACAGCCAATAGCTGTTTTCTTTACTTTGGACCAGCAAAGTGACCAAAAAGAGACACTTTAGCAGAGTTACTTTGTTTTGTTGTTTGTTTTCTGTATTTTTTTATTTTTTTTTTTACTTTTGGTTTGTTTTTAGTCAAAGTAAACATCAACACATGTTGGCAAAAACATAACCGGAGCCGACCAGAGACTGGCAGCTTGGGGGTGCTTTATGATGGGGAGAGGCTCCCGCTGCTCCTTCCTTACAGTAGCTGCAGAACAATATGTGCCTTCAAGTCAGTCGCCAAAACACCAGAAACGTCTCCAGTAACTCCAGTAAAAGTTGCTAGATTTGTCGCTGGTTGCTTTTAACAAAAAAAAGTCGCCAGATTTAGCGAGAAAGTTGCCAAGATTTTTCCTACCAGCTGGCATCTGCGTCACGTGGTGTAAGGATCCACCAGTGTCATTTGTTGAGGGAGAAAGAGGGAGCGCTTGTTTTTATGCAGGTGATGTCCCAGTTCAAAATGCAGTACATTCATGGTCTTTTTTTTTTTTTAGTCATCATTTGAAAATGAGATCATATACAAGTATGAATCGAGATTGCGATTTTTTTAATCATGCAGCTCTAGTTCAAGTGTGGATGCACGTGTTACAGGCTGAAACGGTGATGGTAAAAAGTCAGTCCCTGCACAGCTGGTGGGCATGGATTATTTAAAACAAGCTTGTTATTACAGAAGTTACCATGGAATGTCTTCTGAATCAGCTGTGCAACGCAGCAGGTGGTATTTGAGACGCAGCACAGTGACTTAATTCACTTCAACAGTGTTTTAAAATAATTACTTTAGTCTTGTCCAGAGAAGCATCTGTGAGAGGATGAACCTTAAAATGTCTGTGTGAAAGACATGTTCTGAGTCATTTCTGATTCAGAACCACAATTTCATTTCAGCATAATTTCTTGAATTAATGCAGATCCGCGTGTCTCAGTTGCACATTAAAAACATTAACACCATGAAAAGAAGTTTGGGTTAGCGTGTTTATAACGAGCCAACTTTGACAGCCCTAATGTGTGTATTCATACACACACGTGTTTAAACACTTATGCCATGTCCCTAACCCTTCCCTGGTGGGCGTGTCTGGCATCCTGGCACCTGGATCAGCACCTGATCCTCATTTTAGCAATCAGTGACGGCAGTACAGTACCGGCTCAGCCTGCTGTTCATCGCCAGATTGTTGAATGCCCTGCGAGATCCTGTCTGCCTGCCTGATTGCTGCTCTTCCGCTTGTCTGCTTGCCGACCTGTCTTCCACATTCCTCTTGGAACTTATCCAGATCCAGAGAGGCAAAATAAAATCTTGTTTGGAATTCTGAGCAAAGTCTGCATGTGAATTCTACGTATGTGACTTCAGCATAACACCCCCGGGGCCTTGCCGCCAAGGAGCTTTTTGACCACCTCAGCGACTTCAGCCCCAGAGATAGGAGAGTCCACCCCTGAGTCCACCAGCTCTGCTCCCTCATGGGAAGACGTGTTGGTAGGATTGAGGAGGTCTTCGAAGTATTCCTTCCACCGACCCACAACGTCCCGAGTTGAGGTCAGCAGCTCCCCATCTCCACTGTACACAGTATTGATGGAGCTCTGCTTCCCCCTCCTGAGCCGCCGGATGGTGGACCAGAATCTCCTCAAAGCCGTCTGGAAGTCTTTCTCCATGGCCTCGCCGAACTCCTCCCATGCCCGAGTTTTTGCCTCGGCAACAGCCGAAGCCGCATGCCGCTTAGCCTGTCGGTACCCATCAGCTGCCTCCAGAGTCCCACAGGCCAAGAAGGCCCGATAGGACTCCTTCTTCAGCTTGACGGCATCCCTCACTGCTGGTGTCCACCAACGAGTCCTGGGATTACCGCCACGACAGGCACCAACGACCTTACAGCCACAGCTCCGGCTGGCCGCCTCAGCAATAGAGGCACGGAACACAGCCCATTCAGACTCAATGTCCCCCGCCTCACTCGGGACATGTTCGAAGCTCTGCTGAAGGTGGGAGTTGAAGCTCGCTCTGACGGGGGACTCAGCCAGACGTTCCCAGCAGACCCTCACAACACGTTTGGGTCTGCCAGATCTGACCGGCTTCCTCCCCCACCATCTGAGCCAACTCACCACCAGGTGGTGATCAGTTGAAGCTCCGCCCCCCTCTTCACCCGAGTGTCCAAGGCATGTGGCCGCAGGTCCGACGATACGACTACAAAATCCATCATGGAACTGCGGCCCAGGGAATCCTGATGCCAGGTGTACATATGGACACTCTTATGTTGGAACATGGTGTTCGTTATGGACAATCCATGACGAGCACAGAAGTCCAATAACAAAACACCATTTGGGTTCAGAGGGGGGGGACCATGCCTCCCAATCACTCCCCTCCAGGTCTCACTGTCATTGCCCACGTGAGCATTGAAGTCCCCCAGCAGAACAATGGAGTCCCCAGAAGGAGCACCCTCCAGCACTCCCTCCAAGGACCCCAGAAAGGGTGGGTACTCTGAACTGCTGTTCGGTGCATAAGCACAGACAACAGTCAGGACCCGTCCCCCCACCCGGAGGCGGAGGGAAACTACCCTTTCATCCACCGGGGTAAACCCCAACGTGCAGGCACCAAGCTGGGGGCTGATGAGAATGCCCACACCTGCTCGGTGCCTCTCACCATGAGCAACTCCAGAGTGGAAGAAAGTCCAGCCCCTCTCGAGGGTACTGGTTCCAGAGCCCAAGCCATGCGTCGAGGTGAGTCCAACTATATCTAGTCGGAACCGCTCAACCTCGCGCACAAGCTCAGGCTCCTTCCCCACCAGAGAGGTGACGTTCCACGTCCCTAGAGCCAGCTTCTGCAGCCGGGTTCGGACCGCCAGGGTCCCCGCCCCTTGCTGCCCCCCAGCTCACATTGCACCCGACCCCTACGGCTCCTCCCGCAGATGGTGAGCCATATGTCAGTAACATATCCAGCTTAGAGATTAAATCATTCAAAACACCTCATGGAGGCTGATATATGATCAGAATGTCTGCATTGATGAGTTTAGAGATCTTTATTGTGTGATACTCAGGTGTTGAGCAGGTAGCCATGTGACAAAAAGAGGTAAAGTTCCATGTTTTATAAAGAGGAATACCCATTCCACCTCCTTGTCCAGCAGAGCGAGGTGTCTGGGTGAATCCTGCTTTGACAGAAAGGGCAGCAGGAGCAGCTGTGTTTTCTGGACAGATCCAGGTCTGTCAGACGAGGGCCAGGAATATCTGAGACTCATTTGTGAAAAGATTAATTCTGTTTTGTTCACATTCTTAAATATTAGAAATAAAAAACAAGCAAACTCAATTAGTCAGGTTCATACGGTGCCTTAGATGAATCCTTGACCATTATAAACCCAAATGGGCCTGAACGCACCACTGAGGGCCTGATCGTACTTTCCTGAGTGACGTGATCACTTAATTCTTTGTCTTCCTCTCTGCAGGAGGTGAATATAGGAGCAGAGGAGAGTCGAGCGTTGAGGAGTCGCATCGAGCTGGCTGAGGAGGCCCAGAAACAGGCCCGAGGGATGGAGATGGACTACGAGGAGGTGATCCACCTGCTGGAGGCTGAAATTGCTGAGCTGAAGACTCAGAGACTGGAGCATCCAGCGCTGACCAAGAAGGTGAAGCACATCATTTCCAGCCACAGTTGCTTTTGTTTAGTTTTTAGATTCATGCCACAAGGCATTAAAAATAAAGATGAGCATGCTTTCATTGGCCAAAACTGTCAGTCACAAGATTTGTGGACCTGA